>NC_047527.1:28250099-28556765 GCF_012275295.1 Melopsittacus undulatus | reverse complement strand
AAGAAGATATTTCTTAAATTGCTTCCATTTAAAATTCTAAGCTTCTTTAATTTTTTTGTCTTAATGCCAGTTATAATAAATTGCTTCTCCCAATATTAATCATAATCACAGATCACTCTATTTCAATATGTTCCATTTTTAAAGATCACTCTAGTCCATCATATTAACATTTTTTATATTTCAACTTTTAAAATACAATAAAGTTTAACTCATGGATCTCCTGTCACAGTCTTCAACATTATGTTGATTTTGTTGTCATGTGACATAGATAAAATAATTTTTTTACATTTTCATTTTTCATTGTAAAGCTATACAGTCTTATATTAGACTTATGACCATCAGAGATTTTCTTGGTACACAGATGCTAAGGTTTTCTGAAAATTCCCTGCTCAGGGCTGTGCTCACAATAATCAATTTTTTTTCAGATCCCTGTAGCTATGACCAGAGACATTTCTTCTCACTCTACCCACTGGCATAAATTTAAAGACAGCAGCAGGAGGAGTGAGACCAGTCCAGCTACACTGACAACTGTTGTTCTTGCACAGGTCTGTCCATGCTCGAACAGCATTGGGGTTCCTCCGGGATGATGACTTGCCTTGGCAAATCAATCATGAGAGAACAGTGGGATGGAAGGAACAGAAAGCTTATGGCACAAAGGGATATTAGAGATTCTCTTGTCTAGAAAAAAAAAAAAGGTTAATGCTAACATTTTAATTATTGTCATCACACACACAGGACAGACATGACAGATAATGAAGAGGTACTGCAATATCAGGTTTAAACTGGCCATGAATGAGTACAGAGCTCAGGACAAAAGATGTTGCTGTATTACTCCTTAATCTTACTCTCTGGCTGCTAGATTTTTCTACCAATAAAGTTTTGAGTAAAACAGCCAAGGAGATTACCAAGGAAAACGTACTGAATATTTCCTTTAGGCTGGAGATAACTTTCCAACTAGAATTTGTATGTTATTGTGCTTCAGATAGGAAGGGACTGAACTGACATAAGATGTCTTCTCGACTCTTGTATTCCCAGTCTAATTTGAACTATCCAAATGCAGTGGGATGAATAAAAGAAATTCTGTTCTTTCACAGAGGCCTTTAAATGAAAGGTGGTGTGATTTGATAGACTGTAGAGCTTTGATAGACAGCAGAACTGACACTGAGAAGACCTGGGTGCCATGATGAAATTTACAATTATCACCGAGCTGAAAAACTGAGAAGAATTTCAAGTAGCCATGAAAAACAGATTGTTTCCTTCTAAAAATAAATAAACATAAATCCTTTACTCTTGATGCTAATCAATGCTTTAATCTTTCCTAGATATTTTTCCACTATGGTCCTCTTGACTCAGTCATAGAATCATAGAATCATAGAATAGTTAGGGCTAGAAAGGACCTTAAGATCATCTAGTTCCAACCCCCCCTGCCATGGGCAGGGACATCTCACATGAAACCATGTCACCCAAGGCTCTGTCCAACCCGGACTTGAACACCCCCCAGGGATGGAGCATTCATAACTTCCCTGGGCAGCCCATTCCAGTGCCTCACCACCCTTACAATAAAGAACTTCTTCCTTACATCCAATCTAAACTTCCCCTGTGTAAGTTTTAACCTGTTACCCCTTGTCCTATCACTACAGTCGCTAAGAATATTTCATCCCCAGCACCCTTAAGGGCCCTCTTCAGATACTGGAAGGCTGCTATGATGTCTCCATGCAGCCTTCTCTTCTCCAGGCTGAACAACCCCAATTTTCTCAGCCTGTCTTCATACGGGAGGTGCTTTAGTCCCCTGATTATCCTCGTGACCCTCCTCTGGACTTGTTCCAACAGTTCCATGGCCTTCTTATGTTGAAGACACCAGAACTGCACACAATGCTGCAAGTGAGGTCTCACAAGAGCAGAATAGATGGGCAGGATCACCTCTTTTGACCTGCTAGTCATGCTTGTTTTGATGCAGCCCAGGATATGGTTGGCTTTCCTGGCTGCAAGTATTAGGTGGTCTACATCTGACTTTAAGTGCAATAATTGCCAAATTAAAATATAATTTTTCATTTTGGAGTCTTAGCAGTGCTTTTGAAGGCAGACTTCACTTTTTTTTTACATCTATGAAATTATTACCCAGTAAGAGAATGAATACTTTTTGCACAGAATCACAGAATCCCAAGGGTTGGAAGGGACCTCAAAAGATCATCTAGTCCAACCCCCCTGCAAGAGCAGGATAACCTAGAGTACATCACACAGGAACCTGTCCAGGCGGGCCTTGAATATCTCCAACACAGGAGACTGCACAACCCCCCTGGGCAACCTGTTCCAGTGCTCTGTCACTCTTACAGTAAAGAAGTTCTTCCTGATGTTAACATGGAACCTCCTATGCTCCAGTGTACACCCATTGCCCTTGTCCTACCACTGAATAACATTGAAAAAAGCTTATTTTCTTCTGTCATCTGTAGTTTAATTCATTTACTTGGGCAGTAAATATTTTGAAAAGGGGACTTTTACATATGTGTAGAATACCTAACACAAACTACTCCTATAACCAGTTCTAGGCTCTAAGTCATCTGTAATATGTGTAAAAAGTTTGTGAATGACTGTAAGTTCTATTTCTGCTAATGGACAGCTTCTTTCAAAGTTATTTGGAAATGTAAGCTTTATTATCTCATTCCCCTCAAATTCACTGGAAATTGCTGAGGTATCACCTCTCCAATACAACCTGCCATCATTTCAAAGACAGGCACAAAATACAGGCAACACACTAGTTAAAGAATTCTGCATACCTGATGAGATAATTGAGCTAACCTAGGTTTCACAAATTGCTATGACCTGGTTTACCAGTTTATTTTGTCTCAAGTTGGAAACACTATTGTCCATGAAAGAAATACATGTGTGGGGGGAAATCCCTTAAATAAGAACAAATCTATGATCTCAGTTTACCCTGTATTTTGAGATAATTTTTTATCTGAAAAGGATGGTGGGGACAGAGGCCATCAGTAACTAAAAATTGCAAAAGGGCCACATGTGCTATTTTCTGTGAGCAAGAGATATTCACTTTTTGTTTTCAAAGGAAAGAATATTTTACTTACTAAAAGCCTCTAGATATTAATAATGGAGGAAAAATAAGCAGTTTAGCTTAAGGAAAATGGCTTTAAAGTTGTCACTATTTCTTTAATTCATATGGTTGTAGGTTCTTTATATTAATGTGAGTAAAGGACCTATTGCAACCCTTATCTTTTAATTTCCTATTTTTATCGGTTTGTGTCATGGTGTTACTGTTATTTAAAAGTGGAAGGTTGCATTTAATTTCTTAGTAATTACTCAGTTGCAGAGCATTTGTAGAGATTAATGACAGACTGACAGAGGTTGATTATCCTTGATATAGCCAAGGCTACACTGTACAGAATCAAAGTGGAATATGGAGTTGCAAGAGACCTACTTAGTTTCCTTTATTCTCACCTATGGTCACTACATTTATATAGATATGTGTTTGTGTGTGTATGCATAAGTGTTCATATATATGTGCATAAACCTTTTTTTTTTTACTAATCTATTTTGTGATGAGTAGCGCTGTAGTCATCACAAACAGTGATGACAGAGTGTAGACTTGTTTGTTACCTGTGCCCTGTACCAGTAACAACACTTTATTCTCGCTAGGAAGCTGTCCATTGTAACAACACAGGACAAGGGGTAGAGGGTTGAAACTTAAACAGCAGAGGTTTAGACTTGATATAAGGAAGAAATTCTTTACTGTTAGGGTGGTGAGGTACTGGAATGGGTTGCCCAGGGAGGTTGTGAATGCTCCATCCCTGGCAGTGTTCAAGACCAGGTTGGATGAAGCCTTGGGTGATATGGTTTAGTGTGAGGTGTCCCTGCCCATGGCAGGGGGGTTGGAACTAGATGATCTTGAGGTCCTTTCCAATCCCAACTATTCTATGACTCTATGGTTCTATACCAGCTTATACTCATTAGTGCTGTCTCTTGGTATGGATAATGAAGTAACATCAGCACTGTGAAAGAAAAAAATACTTAAAAAAAAAGAAACATTAGTGGATGTGACTGGAAGTGATTATAAAGCAAAGTTCATCATAAATAATAACATTCTCACATGGTAAAAAGTGTCAAAAAAGAACGGAGTTCCACATCTCTGCAGTATTCACTCTTATGTGAGCACCCAGATTAGCACAGAGCCTGTCTTCAAGTCACAGATTTCCCTTTTTCACTCACATAAATGAAGATCACAGAAGTTCATGACCTGAAAAATCTAATAAGCTATTTCTTAATGATTTTAAATGGCAACATCCTGTCTATTCCATGTCTCCATTGGGTATTGAAAAAATCTTTCAGATGGTAAAATTTTTGCCTTATGGTACAGAGAAAGATTTAGAGGCAAAGCTAAGGTTTGACCAGAGATACCTTTATGTAGTTATAAAGATAGATTCTTTGTTATAAAGATAGTAAAGACAGTC
This sequence comes from Melopsittacus undulatus, assembly GCF_012275295.1. Taxonomy (NCBI): domain Eukaryota; kingdom Metazoa; phylum Chordata; class Aves; order Psittaciformes; family Psittaculidae; genus Melopsittacus; species Melopsittacus undulatus. The sequence goes on along the minus strand of NC_047527.1, from coordinate 28,552,305 downwards.
ATTTGTCCTGCATAATGAGTCAATCATACTGATTCCTTTTTTTATATTCATAATGTTTATATGTGCATGCATATATATGCATAACATATTAATTATGTGTATTGTACCAATATATGTATACACACATATACACATATATAACTACATACCATGTATTGTACTACAACAGTAATATTCATTATTCTCAGATAAGATGGCAAAAAAGCAATCAATTTATAGTCTATTTTTTTTTTCTTTTTGGTTTAGACTCATATCTATTTCAGTCATAAAATCTCCCTAACAGAGAGTAATTTTTAAGTTTTTCAGACCGTTCACTGAACTACTCCAGGTTTAGAACTGTGCTTAACCAATTTAAATATACAGCCTAATGATTTCATGAGGACTTTTCAACAGAAAATAATGGCATCAATCATTCGCTTTAGCTGTTTGAATGAGGTATTGTACAATTTTCAAGGCAAGGCACCTGCAGTTCCCTGCTCCCTTTATCTCTGTGCTTAAGCTTTCTGGATTAAAGGGGTCCTAACTTGTTTCATTTGCAAACAGGTTTTAAAGCTCCTAAGTGCAAAGTTTATTACTGAAATATTGGGGTCTAATCTTTTTCCACTTTAGGACATGAAACAAAATATGCTAACAGTGAACATAATTATGATGAGGGTTTGAAGGAAAAAGATCTCTCAGTTTGGACCTAGCATAGATCGACATTCACAAAGGTGTATTTCTGTTAACTTCCACAGACTCATTCCAGACTAATGGATGTGAAAGTGAGGCAGCAAGTAGGAAATATCTCCTACCGGATTCAAAGGCAACTTGACAGTCTTTGGTTAAAATTATGTTAATGAAGGAGTTTAAATGGGCCTCTCCTTTCCCCCTCTCCTTCCAAACCTGTGTTGGGTTAATATAATAATAGGTTATTATTCTTTCATGTATTGCTATAGATGAAATCTCATTTGTTTACAAAAAGACTTACTCTGTCCACCTGGCAATGGTGGCCTACACATGTGGCCAGCTATAGCTCTCTCTGACATGTGTGGCCTCTGGACTAAAAGAGGTTTTAATTGGAAAGAGCTGGGGTTCAGTGACTGAGAGTGCCCCTCATTGCTTCCCCCTGCTCTCCTGAGCTTTCTCCTCAGAACTATTCCACCAGCCTGGCCCCAGCCCCATGGTCACAGGGCCTCACCCCACAGTGGTGCAGGGTGTTATTGCCATTCAGTCCACCTTAGGAAGGTTTCTATGGCTTTTGGTTTTTCCCTGAAGGGCTGACCTCCTTTTCCTCAGTACCAGATGCCTTCCTGCTCTCTCTGAGCTGCAGTGACCCTCAGCTTGGTGGAGAAGAACATTTTACAGGGTGCAAGAGCTGTGCACAAAGTTGTTGCAATGTGACAGCATTCGGGACTTAGCTCAACGTTTTACTCACAGTGCTTGGACTCATGACCAGGCTGCCTTTTGTTGATTGCTACTCAAGGGAAAGGGGAAAAAACATCCTGGTTTTAAAAGGACTCCTACTCCATCAGCTCTGAAAGGAATATCTTTTTCATATACAAAAAAGATACTAACTTCTGTTGTTTTTTTTTTTCAGTGACTTAAATTTTGAGTTTTTTCAAATAAAAGACAAACTTTAGAGAAAAGCAGTGGCATGTACATGACACTGCCCCAGCCATGCAGATGCTGTGTTGAACATGAGTAATGGGTGCACAGAGAGTCACCTCTCTGGAACTGTGGTTCTCAGCATCACTGTGGTAGCAGTACATATTGAAGAAGTAGCAGCATGCTTTCCTGAAGAATGCACAGGTGAAAAGCACTCTTCTTTGACTTCAGCAGTTCTTAAATACAGCCACAAAGTACTGTCTCATAACTCAGTCCTGGAAAAAAATGGATTGTCCCACTTCTGGCGACAATCTACCTTCAGCAAATGGAGCCTTTATTCTGACAGAAACTATAGTAAACTAATCTTTCAGTACAGCTACAATTAAACATACCAGCTTACAGCTGTGTGAGTGACAAAACATAATATATGGATGTTTTGCTGAATCAGGAAAAGACTTTAGTCTTCGATGTTCTGTTACTTTCTTTAGATTAAAACAGCATTTCCACCATCTCTTCACCTACTGTTCAGCAGATGGATAGCGGTAAAGGTATCTCAATATGCTTCAAGCAGCTGACAAAATGGCTATAAGCAAATGTTAACACAACAGGCTAGACTGAAAAATCTGTAAGAGGAATACCTTACACTGACCCTCTGGATTTAACAGGTCATCTTCTACAATATCCCATATATCATGTCTTCAATGCACTTAATGTTATTCTAAGCTTAGTTTATCACATCTCCATCTGTTATATTCTGGTGTACAGCTGTGGTATTTTTTATTTTTGCTTTTTTTCAGCAAGTTGCCTATTCTACTGCAGAATACTCATTGCCTCTGTATGTCATGTATTGTTGATTTTTGTCTGCTATTTTGCATGCAATTCATCTTACTGTAACTCCATTCATGATCTATGAGGCAAATGATTCCACCTGTCAGCTTGCAGTACCTCACAGATCTGCTGCAAATGAACACATGGGAAGCCAAACTCAAGGAGCATTCTATGATTTGTTTGTTTCTGGGCTGGATCTAAGTTATGCACCATTCTTCTCCATTTATTCTGAATGCTGCTGTTTCATCATCTGGCCCAACAAAACAAAATGCCTGTATGAAGTGTTAGTTTGCTTCTGTGTGGCATGCAGTGCTGAAAATAAGCAAGAGAAAAACAGATTTCTTTCCTATATATAAAGCTTACAAGAGTGATGCTGTGCTAAATATAGCTGAAACACAGAGCTCTAGATGTGACAGCCTTAATATGATCACTCTGTTGTCAGGGGCTACATCTGAGAGGTGTCTGTGTTTGGTTAGGGAACATGTGGGTTGCTATTTCAGATGTTACCAGTGACATGACTGTGTGTTTATATATATAGAACTAGGTGAAAATGTTTCCTTCTATCCTACAAAGCATTTGGAAATTATCTCCTAGGCAAGTCTGGAACTATTTTCTGAGGAAAGAGATTTTTCTCTTAAAATAGCCAGAAGCAAGGTTTATTGGCCATTAATTTGGGATGTGAAATATGATGTTTATTTAAATGTATTCCTTGCCCATCCACAAAGCTTTTCCGTGGGAGGTAGACATGCACAGCAAAATTGCCTTAATCTTTACTTAAAGAAAATATGTTTCAGAAAAGTAAGTTAATGTCCATTGAAGTAAGGGTACAAACTCAGTTTTTCCAAATCCCCTCAGAGTCTCTTACATCTTCCTCCCAACTTCTGGACTGCAGAGCTTCCTTCTTTCTCTTGCCTGATTAATGTTTTCCTGATTGCACAAAAGGCAACAAATTATGTTTTTGTGCTGCTTACACGTACCAGACACCATGGTTCAAGTACTTCTAGTGAAGAACACTTTTCCCACTGTCTGTTCTGACCACAAGCCCCTTATTTTTTGTTTATTTGGTCTTTTTCCCAATTCCAATTTTGATATTTAGTTTATTGAGGCGATAAGAAAAATAGTGAATAGAAGCTTTTCTACAGCAAGGGTGGCTTTTATGGCTAGGTAAAGCAATAAAAACTGCATAACAGAGATGTTGATTAGCCAGAGTTATAATTTAAATAGAGTAAGTGGCTTTACAAAATTTAAGCAATATATATGTGTAGTATACATCATTCCAGTGTGACACATTTAACTGAGACATTAAGCAGAAATTCTGATACCATCTAATGCCTGGTGTGTATAGAGACAATCGCCACTGATAAGGAAGTCCCATCAGATAAGACTACTTATATAGATATGTCTATGCTTATAGCACTTCACTGCTTTCTTCAGGGAGCCAAATCGTGTCCTTAAAACACAAAGAGATATCACTGCTTTGAGCAGTAAAAAAATACAAATACCTTTTCCATTACTGAACTGTAAGTGATGTTTATTACCCATATCCTACAAAGCAAAACCCAGAAATCGTAATTTTCTTTAGTGCTTTTGCAAAACTACTTTATTAGATAAGCATAAATGGTATAGTAATCAAACAAAATTAATTTCTTAATACATGATGCTAAGGTGTAATAATTGATTTAGTAGTGATGAAATAAGAATATTTTTCACAAATTTTTTTTTCCTCTAATTTGCCTTTTTGTGTGATCATGCTGTTTATCAGTCACCCATAATAAGCTCTTGCCAGTCTTAGCAACCACCAAAAAAAAAATATCAAACACAAGTCCTTACTCAAACTTGTCCACTTACTCCACCCCCCTAAATAAGTTGTTGAAGAGAGAGAATGAATTCCTTGTTCTTGAAAATACAAATTGTGTGAAATCTGCAATTATCCCCTTGTAGCAGCAAGTTGGCCAGACACCTGGGCAAATCTACACAGGAAAGAAAATTAGAATGAATCAGCAAAGTGTTCCGTCTCTTAGTATGCATGAACACTTGCCGCGGCCAGGTGGAGGGGAGAAAACACCGATACGATGTAGGTTCACAAAATGCTCCGTTTATTGATTACAAGGCTGCTCTTAATATACTGTCTTACACGCGATCACGCATTACTTGATTGGCTGCTTCACTTTGCCCACGAGGGATACACGCTCCCCTTTACCTCTCCTGATTGGTTTCACACCTTCGCTTCAGCTTAGCGTTACATCATGCTTCTGCAATTACTGGCATCCTGTTATTGCATTCCTGTTTTGCTGATCTTGACACTTCTTCCTCTTTTAACCTGGGGTCATAAGTTCACTTTCTCACAACTTGCTGTAGGCCTATTCAAGCGCCCATGCTCGACCCCCAACATCTCCCCCTCTTTTTTCAGATAAAGCGTTCGTCATCTGCTGCATGCGTTGCATAATACATTGTAACAAACAAGGTCCAAAAAACAAAATTAACAACATAATCATTACTGGTCCGCTAAACATCATGATTAAACTCCTTAATCAACTACTTATTCCTAACGATTTTAACCAAGAGTCTATAGGATTTGTTTCTACAGTAAGTTTTTTTCATATTTTCTTTAAGTTCAAACAACTTCTTGTGAATAGATTCAGAATGATCAGAAAGATTCATACAACACATGCCCAGAAGCATTCTAATGCAAAGGGGATGTGAAGCAGCTGCAGAAGTAAACTGTACAGTGTTAACAGTCAAGGAGTTTGCTCCATCATTACACTCCCCCTTTTTTTTTTTTTCTTTTTTTTTTTTGATCAGACAAAAAGCTATTTATTGCAAAGCATTAACCCCTTATATACTATTGCTTACACACACCTACAGCAATTTGGCATATCATGATTGGATACTTGTCTTGAAGACCCTTAGTGACTAACATATAATTGGTTAAGTACAGGTGTGAGAACTTGACCTTGAACGCTTGCCAACAGTCCACAGTTCTCATAACTCAGTGAATTACAGCTTCTTCTTATCTTGCTTGCTTAGGCTTCCTCAGGCCTCTCACGGCCTTGCTGTATCCCTCAGAGTTATTCAGACCTCATGTACCAAATATTCATTTTCCTGTGAGAACACTGTCTCCACATCTCCCCCTTTTTAGTTTTACTAAAAGTTTTTTTACAATTTGGGATGTTTGCTCTATCACTGCTTGACTTGTGTAACATAACAACCCACTACTCTAGGTAGCATTATTTCAGTAAGATTAGTCTGATTTGAAGTCACTTGAAGTCACCTTTATAACATGTGGCATACCAGTGAATCCTACACACCATGTAACAGGATGGAATAATGAGGATTTAACACATGTGCTCAGTATACTTGTCCATTACCCATGGTCACACATAATAGAACAGATATTACAAAGATTTTACAAAGATTTCAACCATTGCTGTTTCTTTCTGTGGTTGAGTTCTCTGGCTTTATATGTTTCGCTGGCAGCCAGTATGGTCCTGTTGATAGCTGTACATAGCTGGGCCTACCCTTTTCTCCTGGATAGCTCTCTGATAACAGTGGAGGCCATCCCTCACATCAAGGTCTGGCATGGCATGTGTCCCCACCGCTCCATGCCTGCTGGGTTGCAGCCAGCAGTGAAGCTAAAGGTTCTTCTTGGTGGCAAACACAGAGGACAACCCAGTCTTGCCCTTGACTGTAGTAGCAGGCATTTGGTCAATCTCTGTCCTTGCACCTTGTTGTCAATGCAGAGTTTCACCTGCTTAACCCAGTAACAAGCCACTACTACAGCAAAGCACACACAGATTTACATTAGCAGAGTAACTATTACAGAGTACATCAGCATGTTGAAGATGCTGATGACAGCGAGGGACTAACCAAAGAAACTTCTTACCAGTGGAGTTCTCCCACCCTCTTAATTTGTTCAATTACCTGCTTTATAACACTACCATCATATTAGAATCTTTCTAGCTTTTACCTTAGCATTTTCTAGCAGCTACTGCAAATCTGCATGCTCTAACATCTCTTTTACAAGTGACAAATCCATACAATACAAGGTATAGTTTCTTATTAGCATCTGGCTAGTAAATACAGGTGGTTTTATATGCAAAATCACAACCTCTAATAATAGCTACTTTACAAGCATGCATATTCAAGCTCTTACTTTTCAGTTGCCCCCAAGTGATGTTTTACAATCATTCATTTCTCTCTATCTTGTTCTGCTTGGGGTTTTCAAGGTCAGCTCCTGTAGCTGATGCATCAAGTTCTTCCACTCTTTTTTTTTTTTTTTTTTTTAAATTCGCTCACCCTGCTTTGCACAGCTAAAACCACTGGCCTATTGGCAACTGCACTTTTGCATTAACCTTTTCTTGCCCGAAAGGTTAAACTGCTACCTGTTAAAACTTTTAGATGAACCTGACAACAAAAAATATACAGAACACTGTCTGCACTCATTACAAACACACACAGACACACACACACACATATGGGATCCCACAAGCACACTCCACACAACTACAATATTTGAAACACAAATTCCAGACAATCATTGTTCCCACTGCACAGTCCCACATACAGGACGTGGCACAAGGACCCTGTAAAGACTATCAGGAAACCAGCTCCGAGAAGCATCATCACAGTGCAAGGTGGCAGGCTCAACCTTAGCGGGCGTCCCCACGGAGGCTCTGCCTCCCTCACATCGCATGAGGCTTGGGCTTTTTTACTGACCAAAATGCACACTCGTTCCGACACAGGTGGCCAGCCTATATCGGAAGAAGTTGCCAGCAATACCTCTAAAGGTTTCCAAGGGTCGATAGAAACATGGACATACTTATATTTACCAACTTCTAGTACACAAGTATCACAGAGAGACTGTATCAAAGGAGTTGTATATGGGGTCCCAACTCCATGGTCTGACACATTCTGCCCGATACCCCTGATAAGAGCATACAAGAGACCTTCCCATCTTGGATGGGAAGCACACACACCACGGGAAACTGTGCAATACATCCACATCCCCCACCCATCTCACTTCTCCCTTTACAGCTACCCATTTATCATGAGGATATGGGGGATATAAATCAGGCTTCTTTTCCGGATGAATAGGCTCCAGGTCAAAAGCACCATCCAGGTCAGCATCGGCATTATCAGGCATCAGAATCTCAGGAGCAGCAACAGCAAACTGATGAACGTGCACAGGCTCCTTCTCAGGGTCAATAGGGCCTGAGTCAAAAGGATCGTCTTCATCCTCATCTTCAGTCTTCACAGCCATGGCAGCAACCAGCGGAGGTTTGGGGGGGAGGGTGGGTTGCACGCTGGTCTCCATGATCTCATTTTTTGACTTTAATGTCTCTAAAACAGTTCTCCAAATTACTAACAAACTTTTCACAGCTTCATTGCCTTTCGTGGCTGCATTCCACAACTTAACTCCTGCCTCATTCCACAAGGATATCTCAAATCCGGTAGACTCATAAATCTCTGGGTAACGTGTCTTCGACCATTTCAACATTAACTTTAAGTCTGTCTCTTTAAGGGTTGCTCCCTTCACCTTAAGAAGGACTGAAAACATCCATAAATCAGGGGCTTCTTCCTTAGTAATTTTCTCCCAAGTCTCGAGATTAAAAGCTTCACTGACTCCCACAATTCTTCCCCTATCTTACGCCATTGATCTTTGGAGAATAACTGTCCCGTATTTTCTAACAACCCCCTTCGTCGGCACCAAAATAAAAAGTCCACAAGTTCCTGTCGGGGTATCGAGTACCCTGTTTTCTTCGCTACGCATAGCACTCCTTCTATCGTAGACTTTTCTATCGCTGATACAGTGAAACCCATCCCGAACCAGACCGCAGTCTGCCTGACTCACCGGTCAGCTGTGGCCACGTAATTTGAGCTCTTTTCCTGCCTCTCTCGGGCAGCCTGCCTCTCTTGGGCAGCCGGGATCTCCACCTTCTCTCGTCCGCGGTCTCTCTCTCTCCTGGTATCACGTCGGGGTCACCAGAATGCCGCGGCCAGGTGGAGGGGAGAAAACACCGATACGATGTAGGTTCACAAAATGCTCCGTTTATTGATTACAAGGCTGCTCTTAATATACTGTCTTACACGCGATCACGCATTACTTGATTGGCTGCTTCACTTTGCCCACGAGGGATACACGCTCCCCTTTACCTCTCCTGATTGGTTTCACACCTTCGCTTCAGCTTAGCGTTACATCATGCTTCTGCAATTACTGGCATCCTGTTATTGCATTCCTGTTTTGCTGATCTTGACACTTCTTCCTCTTTTAACCTGGGGTCATAAGTTCACTTTCTCACAACTTGCTGTAGGCCTATTCAAGTGCCCATGCTCGACCCCCAACAAACACTCATTATGGCGGGGTGAATTAGAGGGAGTTTACAGGCAAGGAACCCCAAATCTCTAGGACACCGTGATTCTCTATTTTTGTTACTTATGGAAAAATCACATTTGAGCAAGGTGGTTTGTTTAAGCCAAAACACTTTTTACTTTTCAGAAACATTCCAGAGCATATATTTTGATAAACTTTTCATTGTAAAGGTTTTGATTGAGAAGGAATACTTACGAGGAAAAGGTTTGTGTCAAAAAGTTGACCTTTTTAACATGACGAAGATATTTTGACAAACTTCCATTTTAAAGTAGCATTTAAAAGGTTTTGTTTTCATGCCAAAGCAGAATAAAACAAATCTTTAACTTGACAGCTTTCAGGAAACCAAATAATTATCTTCTAGGAAAGTCTGCTTTATTGCCTTTAAGTAGAACTTAACTCAGTGCTGGTTTCACCAGGAAATGATTTACCATCATCCAAAAAGCATTGCCTTTAATCCGTTACTATACTCCCTTTTCACTATATGGTCTTAGCTTCCTGGTATGTCTTGTGCACCTTTTCATGCAAAGATGTTGCGTTGCTCTTCATTATATCAGTGAAACTGAAAGCAACATTCCCTTTGTTTTCAAAACTGACGTTCCAAGGTCATTAACATCATGTCTTAACTACTTTCTGAAGTTGCAACAGGAAACTTATTTGCCTGACTGCACATAGTGACAATTACCACAGTAAGAACTGTCAGAGAAATAAAATAATTGGTCCTAGCTTGACTAAAATAATATTCAATGATATGTAAGTGTAATAACACACAATTTGAATATAAATATAATGTTTTAAATAAAATTTGTAATTTCATTATGAATGCAAATCTTTTTTTAGAGTCTATCAAGTCACTGATCTATTTCACTCCTTCATTAGTCTTTGTTATTCTAAAAAATCAACATCTGTTACTTAGATTAATGTAACACTGAGAATACATAAGCAAACATACATTTTAGATCACTGAATGACAAGTCAAGTATGCAAGTGAACAGATACATAACCTGAATAATCATTGCTCAAATCCAGAAGTATTTATAGGAAAAAAGGTTTGGATTATTCTTTTATAATTCTACAGCAGTAGATGAAATCCATTTACTGAAGTGGATAGCACTAAGCCTTTAAAAAATACTTCCCAGCTGAATGTAGCATTTAGTCACTTTTGATTTCAATGCAGGGATTGTCAAAACACATAGGAGTTCTCTACTGAAAAGTTCAGAATTTGAAAATCTTACCTGAAGATTACCTGAAGCACAATTAGTGCTAATAAAATGAAAAAGACATTTCAAATGGTTTCCATAGGACATGTAAAAGTGCATTTGAATAAAAAAGAAATCTCAGACAATCACGTTTCCATATATGTGCTTCTCAAAGGAATATTTTAATTTCTCTAAAAAGGGTTTGACAGAAAAATAGTGCCTGCTGAGAAGCAAAAGCTTATACACAATTTATAAGATCTGTGGGAAAAGTTTGTAAAAATTCCTATCTTGCAATTATTTTTAATACTTTTTTAATGAAAGTGACACAGTGATACAAACAATATGGTAAATATGATACAGAGCCAGTTCTCTTTTTCAGATTTTAAAATTTCTGTGGCATTTGAGTAAACCTTGAGTGTTCATAGTAATTTTGTAAAAAATAAGCAGCTGAATTTAATATTTAAATCATCTGTTGCACCAACAGCATTTTTGTTTATTACTAAGAATAAGAGCACAACACATTTCTTTCCAATGAACCTTCTTGAAGCGGTCTTTGCTCTTGAAAGGTTGAGAAAATTTAAAAATAAATTTGATGAATAGCAAAGGGACATAGGTATGAAGCAAGATCTGCATTGCAGGATATGTCCTTCCCCTTTTTGTCTTATTCTTACTTTCCAGTTTCTCCCAAATGACTGAATGTGCACACAGAGAAAATGAGAGGGACAGGGAAAAGGATAGGGTTAGGCTGAAGGTTAGGCATAGAATCGTAGAATCTTAGAATAGTTAGGGCTGGAAAGGACCTTCAGATCATCTAGTTTCAGACCCCTACCATCAGCAGGGACACCTCACACTAAACCATGTCACCCAAGGCTTCATCCAGCCTGGCCTTGAACACTGCCAGGGATGGAGCATTCATAAATTCCCTGGGTAACCCATTCCAGTCCCTCACCACCCTAACAGTAAAGACATTCCTTCTTATATCCAATCTAAACTTCCCTTGTGTAAGTTTTAACCTGTTACCATTTGTCCTATCACTACAGTCCCTAATGAAGAGTCCCTCCTCAACATCCTTACAGGCCCCCTTCAGATACTGGAAGGCTGCTGTGAGGTCTCCATGTAGTCTTCTCCAGGTTGAACAGCCCCAACTTTCTCAGCCTGTCTTCATATGGGAGGTGCTCCAGTCCCCTGAACATCCTCGTGGCTCTCCTCTAGACTTGTTCCAACAGTTCCATGTCCTTTTTATGTTGAGGGCACCAGAACTGCACAAAATACTGCAAGAGAAGTCTCACGAGAGCAGAATAGAGGGTCAGGATCACCTCCTTCGAACTGCTGGTCATGCTCCTTTTGATGCAGCCCACAATACAGATGGTTTTCTCTGGGCTGTAAGCGCACACTGAAGCCGGCTCATGTTCCATGTTCTCATCAACCAACACCCCCAAGTCCTTCTCTGCAGGGCTGCACTGAATCTCCAACCAACCTGTAGCTGTGCCTGGGATTGCTCTGGCGCAGGTGTAGGACGTTGCACTTGGCATGGTTAAAGTTTATGAGGTTGGCATCAGCCCACCTCACAAGCATGTCAAGGTCCCTCTGAATGGCATTCCTTCTCTCAAGTGTATCAACCGAACTACACAGCTTGGTGTCATCGGCGGACTTGCTGAGGGCACACTCAATCCCACTGTCCATGTCACCAATAAAGATGTTGAACAAGAACCAGTCCCAACATTGATCCCTGAGGGACACCACTCATTACTGGTCTCCAGCTGGATAATTGAGCCATTGACCACAATTCTTTGCGTGAAACCATCCAGCCAGTTGTTTATCCACCGAGTGGTCCATCTATCAAATTGATGTCTCTCCCATTTAAAGACAGGGATATCTTGTGGGACAGTGTCGATCGCTTTGTGCAAGTCCAGGTGGATGACATCAACTGCTCTATTCCTGTCCATCAGTTCCATAGCCCCCATCATAGAAGGCCACCAAACTGGTGAGTCAGGGTTTCCCCTTAGTGAAGCCATGCTGGCTGTCACCAAGAACCTTGCTGTTCTTCATGTGCCTTAGCATGCCTTCCAGGAGAATCTGGTCCAAGATTTTGCCAAGCACAGAGGTGAGACTGGCTGGTCTGTAATTCCCAGGGTCATCCATTTTCCTTATATTTCCCTTTTTCCAGTCGTCGGGAACTTCACCTGACTGCCATGATTTTTCAAATATGATGGCTAGTGTCTTGGCTACTTTATTTGCCAGCTCCTTCAGGATCTGCAGATGGATTTCATCAAGTCCCATGGACTTGTGTACATTCAGGTTCTTAGATGGTCTCGAACCAGATGCTCTTGTACAGTGGGCCCAAGGTTTAGGTTTCCACAGTCCCTCTGCCTGGCTTCCAAGACTTGGGTGCTGCGGTCAGAGTCTTTGCCAGTGAAGATCGAGGCAAAGAAGCCATTCAGAACCTCAGCCTCCTCCAAATGCTGTGTAGCCAGCTCTCCCGAATGCTTCTAGAGGGGGCCTACATTGTCCTTAGTCTGTTTTTTAGCCGCTACATACCTATAAAATCCCTTCCTGTTATCTTTCACATCCCCAGCCAAGTTTAATTCTAACTGGGCCTTAGCTTTCCTAACCTGGTCCCTAGCTTCCCAGACAACATCCCTGTATTCATCCCAGGCCACCTGTCCTTGTTTCCACCTTTTATAAGCCTCTTTTTTCCTATGAATTTTTCTCATCAGCTCCTTATCCATCCAAGGGTGTCTCCTGGCCCTCCTGCTGCACTTCCTTCTAGTCGGGATGCAACACTCCTGAGCTTGTAGCAGGTGATCCTTGAATATTAACCAAGAGTCTTGGGCCCCCCTGCCCTCTAGGGCTATATCCCATGGAACCGTGCTAAGCAGGTTCCTGAAGAGCCCAAAGTCTTAACCGTGACAAGTGCAAGGTCCTACACCTGGGTCGAAGCAATCCCAGGCACAGCTACAGGTTGGACAAAAAGGAAATTCATGGTAGTCCTGTGGAGGACTTGGGGGTGTTAGTCAATGACAAAATGAACATGAGCCAGCAGTGTGCACTCATAGCCCAGAAAGCCAACTGTATTATGGGCTGCATCAAGAGGAGCGTGACCAGCAGGTCAGAGGAGGTGATCCTGACCCTCTACTCTGCTCTTGTGAGACCTCACTTGGAGTATTGTGTGCAGTTCTGGTGCCCTCAACATAAAAAGGACATAGAACTGTTAGAACAAGTCCAAAGGAGGGCCACGAGGATGTTCAGGGGACTGGAGCACCTCCCATATGAAGACAGGCTGAGAAAGTTGGGGCTGTTCAACCTGGAGAAGACTACATGGAGACCTCACAGCAGCCTTCCAGTATCTGAAGGGGGCCTGTAAGGATGTTGAGGAGGGACTCTTCATTAGGGACTGTAGTGATAGGACAAATGGTAACAGGTTAAAACTTACACAAGGGAAGTTTAGATTGGATATAAGAAGGAATGTCTTTACTGTTAGGGTGGTGAGGGACTGGAATGGGTTACCCAGGGAATTTATGAATGCTCCATCCCTGGCAGTGTTCAAGGCCAGGCTGGATGAAGCCTTGGGTGACATGGTTTAGTGTGAGGTGTCCCTGCTGATGGTAGGGGACTGGAACTAGATGATCTTAAGGTCGTTTCCAACGCTATTATATGATTCTATGATTTTACTTGCCAGTGGTCAATGATGTCTACTTGATGTGTATGTTGGGGAAAAATGTTCACTTTTATTACTAGCTGAATCTTGCAGTTTCAGATTTCCCTCAGGTTCATGCAGTTTGGTTTCTTTCTGTGTTGTCCTTGGTTCTAATTTTGTTTATCTTGAGTTTGAATGTATTTTCACCTGAATGTATTACACCTTTATATTCTTACACTGAGGATTTTTTTCCCAAAAGAGCAACATATTTCTACAAATACTGCAATATTATAAATACCACAATGCAAAAGTGGGCAGGATTTTTGCTTGATATTTGTCTTTTTTCTGTGTGCTTTTTTAAAAATTTGTAAATATGGTCTGAGTTTCCCTTACTTCAACATGTTCTTTTTTTGTTATTTCCGTATTGTGGTGTTTAAGTATTATCTTTTTCTTTCTCTTCCCCATTACATTATTTCTAATCTAATGACCAAATAGAGCCTTCTCAAGTACAGGTGCTGGGAGAACTGCTTTAATTTTTCTTGCATAAATGTGGGTTTGTACAAATGGAATTCCTTTTCATATCATAAGGGATTGGGTGTTTACAAAATTAATTTAATGTCAAAGATTAACAGAAGCTTATATATTTATATGTTCAGTATTTTGCACATGCAAATAACTTCAGAAACTGATGTTTGTGGTAACCTATTCTGTTCCCATTTTCCACCACGTATTTGCCCCATTCTTCTTGTTTTACTACTGATTATTACCCTACAGAGGGATTACTTTCCACTGACAGTCACTCACCAATGGAAAGGAGGTGATGGTGTGTGTGGTGTAAGAGATATCTGCCCAGGAGTCATCTCATCAGAAATTATATTTCTTATTTTTCTTTTATGTTCTGTGACTTAGTGCTGCATAGAGAGTAGTAATTTGCCCTTTAACTCTGCCTGGGCTTTTTTTTTGGAGTCTTTGTAATTTGTTTTCACATTTGGACACAGATTGCTGTATGTCTGTCAAACTTGATGATATTTATGAAATCCTCACCCCTGAAGATTGTATTGTTGCGTGAGTAGTTCAAATGATTTTACGTCATACATCTGTGAGAATTTATCTATGCATGTGAGCCTACTTTGTTTCCATTTAACTCTGGCCTTGCAGAGAAAGAGACCCAAGGCAAAAAGTGTTGGAATTCAGAAACAGTGAGCAGCTCAATTAGAATGTTCCTTTTTTAGAATGTTTTTGATGGAATGTAGATTATTTTAACCAGGAGCTAGTCTGAATTTATGGATAGATATGCAGAGACAGAAAGCTAACAATTCATGATGACAGTGCACTAGGATTTAGTTCCTCAGAACTTGGATGTGTGTGATTACAGAGGTGAATAAAAATTGACCCAACTTCCTCTTCTCCTGTCTGAATTGACTAAACAGAGCCAGCTTCAAAGTATGCTATGCAAATATATTCTGCTAAGGATCATAAGGTCATAACAGTCACCCAGCTCTGGGTTAGGGCCGAGGAGTCCAGATCTAACTGCATGAACACAGGTAGATGCATCCTTTGACAATATGTCTTTTCTGTGTTTGAAATTACTGTCACTTAATCTTCAGGTGATTCTCTATAAAAAAGTTATACACTGCATCTTTGATTTATTTGTCTTTTTGCTCTTTTTTCTTTGCCTTGTCTAAGGTTACAGACTATTTCTTTGTGAACAAGTAGTGTGAAGCCCTGTCAAGTCCCAATTTCATAGGAAACCTACAAAAAATTACAGAAATATGAACAAACTGAGTATTCTGAGTTGATTTTCCTGTTTTAATTGAAGCAAGTAGGGTTTTTCCATTAATAAAAATTCATAATGATTTCTTAAAAGTTAGTAAAGCCAAACACCATTCAAAATGTCCACTTCAGAATATTCTGATATTTCAGTTCTCGCTTTCTTCTAGCACAGGAACAAAATGTGGACATCCTGCAACTGCTCAAAAGTGAAAGAAGAAAGTATTCTTAACATATTTTCAAAATATATTACATACACTTTCCCAAATAAAACCAGCAATTTCTGCATTAATTATATGATCTGAAGTGTTTGCTTGAGTGAGTTCACTTTTTTTGCTGCATATTTCCATTATGGGTAAGCATTCCAGGTAATTGGTTATTTTGGTTGCAGAAGTCATTCTTGCATCACTGTGATTTCTGTCCCAGACAGTGTAGGAAGTCCATAATACATCTGAAGTCAACCCACACAGAAATATTTTCGCTGCATTAATTTAAAAAAAATTGCTTGATTTTCCATATTAAAAAATATTATTGCCATCCTGTACTCCCACTTGGTATTTCAATAATGCAGAAACAGCCTTTTCTGTTAGATATTTCCTGGAATGGTTTGTTGATAGAAGTAATTTACAATAATATAGATATGAGATTGTCTTGGGTTCAGCAGTAGCAGTCATTTTTCTCCTTAGTAGCTGTGCTAGTACAGTTCTGTGTTTTCAGCTTTAGCCTGAGAACAATAGTGATCACACACTGATGTTCTTAGTGCTTGCTATGTATTGCTTACTATGATCAAGGGCTTTCTCAGTCACATGCTCTGCCAGGGAGGAGTGGCATGGGAAGCTAGAAGGAAGCAGAGACAGGGCTCCTGACCCAAATGAGCCAAAGGGGTATTCCATACCACAGCATCTCATGCCCAGTATACAAACTGGGGACAGTTAAGACAGAACACCCAGATCGCTGCTCAGGTCGGGCTGGGTTCGATTAGTGGTGGCGAGCAACTGTATTGTGCATTACTTGTGTTTAATGTTTTCTTTCACTTTTCCTTTTTGAGTTTTATATTCCCTCCCCTTGTTATTCCCCTTATCATGACTATTACTTGTGTTAGCAGTAGTAGTTCTGTTTTATACCTTAGTTACTGGACCTTTCTTATCTCAACCCGTGTGAGTTACGCTCATTTGTATATCCTCCCCATCACTCCAGGAGCTGGAGGGGGAAGAAGAGGGGGAGTGAGCTAGTGGCTGCATGGTTCTGAGATACCAGCTGGGCTTAAACCACGACAGAGATCTATTTTGGGTCATAAAAATCCCTCACATATTCATTTTAGAATTAAATGTTTTAAGGACAAAGCATCAGAACTTGTTCATAAGAGAAGTTATGTTCAAGCATGACATGGAAGAACACTGCATGTCATTAACTTCCTGAAGTCAGTTACAATTTGTAATCACTATTGCTGCAATAGTAAATTGCAGACCATACTAAAAAAAAAAAAAAAGAGTACAATTACTTTTTGATGTAGAGAATTGTAACCTACACAAGCAGATCAGCTCAGAAGATTCATATCTGAGTGGTGATAAGCAATATTTTCAAAAGTATGCAAGTGCTTTAAGAGCTTTAGGCAGTTAATTTTCATCAGACAGACTCCTAAATTATACAGATGTATTTATGTAAAGTAGCTTTATCATTCAAGACAAGCATCTTTGCATATATTTTTGGTCTATTTATTTTTACATTTTGTTTGAATTTATTTAAATAAGTAAACCATTAGGTGGGAGATGGAACTTTGATACAAGGAGTCACAAAAGCACAAAATGTAATCAGTTGTAAGTAATGATAAGTTTGATGGCTTTGTAATGGAAAATAACCATGGTGCCTGAAGGTAATTGTCATAGTTTCAGGTCCTCAGAACCTTAGTACAAAAGGTGTGAGAAAAGCAGAATGGAAGAACAGGACCTGGGGGTGGGGAGTATCCTGGACTAGCTGATGGCCAGGATGGGAGCAGTTAAACTAGTTGATAAGTAGAAGGACAGGATGATTTCTATGTCTGTAATGTTAATTAAGCTGGGAAAAGTAAATGACCCTTAAAGACCACCATCACATTTTTGTATGAATGCGGGAAACTTTCTGGAAATGATGTAATATTCCCAGTGACCATATAAGGATGGCCTGTAGAGCCATATGGGGACAAAGGTTAGGAGGAGCTATCCCCCGTGTCACCTGGTGCCGTAATAAAGAATACCTGCTTGTCAACTTGAAACTCTGTTGTCAAGTTTGTTCCTGGAGTTTTCTCCGAATCACTAGTGAGTTCCTCTGATAAATTAACCTGTTGATCTCTTCACTCTGCAGTAAATCTCTTCATAAGTAGGATTAGTAAAAGTTAATTTAATAATGTCACAGAAGTCTATATTGAATATTGTCAGCATTGTAGAACAAGCCAGTTTAAAACCACAGAATTCCTTGACTACCCTCAAGCTTTTTGGAGTAACTAGCTATAACATATAAAGTGCACTTTACATATTTTTAAACTACCAACACCACGGGATCAGTTAAAATCCTTTTTGGCTCATCTAATCTATAAAGCTCTGTTGTCATATTTGAAGCTGCTTGCCTGAACCGAATGATAGAAAAATGTCAAAGCCAGCGTACCTGCAGCATTTAATCCTGTAGGGGAGAACATAGCATGTCCACTGTAGTGCATAAGGGTGTTCAATAGGCTTTTGTAAGGGTGACAGAGGGTATTCCTGGATTCTGATGTGAAAGTGTTATGAAAAGAATTTTGACTTGTGTGTGATTCAGAGAAAACTCCAGGAACAAACTTGCCAACAGAGTTTCAAGATGACAAGCAAGTATTCTTTATCACTGTGCAGGGAGCCACGGGAGATATCTCCTCCTAACCTTTGTCCCCGTATTGCTATACAGGCCACACTTATATGGTCACCGGGTATATTACATCATTTTTCAGAAAGTTTCCCGCATGCATACAAAAATGTGATAGTGGTCTTTAATGGTCGTTTACTTTTCCCAGCAATCTTCATAACCAGCTTAATTAACATTACAGACATAGTGATCATCCTGTTCTTCTACTTATCAGTTAATTTAACTGCTCCCATCCTGGACATCAGCTAGTCCAGGATACTCCCCAGTAGATGTTTACAACAGCTTAATGGGTTTATTAACACCACCAACATAACAATCATCCTGTCCTTCTACTTATCAGTTAAAGTGTGCCCATCCTGGACATTTGCTAGTCCCAGATACTCCCCATCCCCAGGTTCTGTTTTTCTATTCTGCTTTTCTTACACCTCTTGTACTAAGGTCCTAAGGACCTGAAACTATGCCAACTACCTTCAAGCACCGCAGTTATTTTCCATTACAAAGCCATCAAACTTAACATTACTTAGAACTGATTACATTTTGTGCATTTGTGTTTCCTTGTATCACTATCCATGCATAAAAACAGAAGTCAATTGGGCCAAACCATGATTATCAGCTTTTCAACTATTATCTTTTCTTCTATGGGTTCTCGAATTCAGTTATGGATGTTCTGATTTCAAGGGAGATTTTCCTTCATTGATTTTACATTGGAAAGAAATATTCTACAACATCAAACTGTTAAAAATAACTTAGAACATATTTCCAGTCCAACCCTGGAACACAGCTTTAAAATAAACTTGAAATTTTAGTTCCAGATCTAACTAACAAGTGAGCATTGATCCCCTCTGTGTTCTGAACTTTGCCTTCTCAGACTAATTCCTCAGGAGTTATGAGAATTCCTCCCTGGAAATTAAGGTAAGAATGAGAAGTGCATATAGGTCCACCTGGGAATGTGGACCTCGTTATTTGGGGTATGGAAAAGCCTGAGGTATTCAGTGACTTTCTTCCTCAGTCTTCATCAGCAAGTACTCCACACTGCCTAAGTTTCAGAAGACAAAGGCAGGGATTGGGAGAATGGAGAACTGCGCACTGTAGATCAAATACAGGACCATCTAAGGAACCTGAACGAGAATACAACACCTCACCAGCCACCGACCCATAACTCACTCCACCCTGCCCGACCGAGCACCGACTGATACCTCCTCCATCCTCCCAGAGCTCCAGCCCTTCCGGGTCTCTCCCGGTTACATCCTGGGTATGACGTGCTATGGTATGGAATACCTCTTTGGCTAGCCTGGGTCAGGTGTCCTGTCTCTCCTTCCTCCCAGCCTCCCCTCCTCCCTGGCAGAGCAGGAGCTCAGAAAAAAGGCCTAGAACAAGCCAAACACTCGAGCAGTAACTCAAAAAATGCTTGCTATCAGGCAACTGTTCCCAGCCCAGAAGTCAAAACACAGCACTGCACCAGCTACCAAGAAGAAGAAAAGTGACTGCTACTGCTGAACCCATGACAGCATGAAAAAGGGAATTCTGAAGCAGCTTAAAATCTTCGTGAATTCTTGTTAAATTTATTAAATTAATTTGGCTGACAAATAAATGAAAGATTAAAAAGTAATGGAAATGAATAAACATAATTGTTGCTGTTCCCAAGTTTGCTAGCACCAAAATGTCTGAGGGGCAAAAAGCCCAACCAAAGAATTTACCAAACAAACAAATAAACAAAAGCCCCTTACCAAACAAAACAGAACAAAGACAAGACTAGTACTTGGAAAGGAAGTTTGGAAATTTCAGAAATTAGGTTCAAATTCCCAAAGACAGGAAGTGAAGCCAATCACCGAGCATAATGGCAGGCAGAAAACCAAGCTAAGGGCTCTGGAGAAGCAAAAATCTTGTCTGGGTCTCTCTCAGCTTATAAGATGCATTCACTTCCAAAACAAAATCAGGAGGTCAAAACAACTTTGCATTTCAGACCAGTGAGACATTGCATTTTAAAGGTCACAGCTATGTCTCACTTTCTGACCTCCTTTTCTATCAAAAAGAATTCATATTGCTTCTGGCAATATGGACAAGGGCTCTGTGTCTGATGTTGTTACTACTGTTATATACACTGCTCTTCCTCTGTGCCTATCTAGTCATCAGTTAAATCCATTTCTCCTTCGTGAACGGACTGTGCCATCTGCAATCCTTCATGAACACAATCCACTATGCAACTTCTTTGCAAAATAGCAGTAAAGATGATTTTGCATAGCACTTAAAGTGTAATAAGGTAAGCCACTGGAGGATACAGACTTGTAAATTCCTACAGCTTTGAGATGGTTATCATTATGAAGACAACTGCTTTCAAAACTCTTGAAAACGAGAGCTTGTAAAAAGACAAAATAACATGTCTTATCCTTACCACCTTGTCTACAGTATGTACTGTATAAGCAAATAGCACATCTGGCAGCTGACAAATACATTTTTTATCTCTTTAATTATATGTATTTTCACTAACAGGAAATGTCTGATTGCAGCATATGTTTGTAATGACGTGAATTTTAAATGAAGTTGTTTAATACTTTGTCATCAGAAAAGCTTGCATGACTGATTTGGGATGGGTAACACCCCCAAAATGCAAGGCCTATAAAATTTGGTCTTACATATCTAAATCACTTGGATTTGAAAATCTCAGAGAAATTGCTTAGTTTATATGAATTTATTTTTAACTCTTTCATCTGCATATATAGTAAAAAAGGCAGATTTTTTTCCCAAGTCTCTTTGTCAACAAAAATAAAATATTGTTGTTTGCTATGTAGTGCATTTTATATTATAGGCCAGATATTCAAATCTCATTGTCTATTTAGCAGTACCTGGATTATTGATACATATTAGATAATTTTGACTTCATAAAAGCTAATTGAACATATAATACAAATAAAAAACATTATAAAACCAGGGTGTATTTAGACACTTATTCTGAATTCATGAAAAAAATATTATTAAGACATTGACTAGCTATTTATAGAATCATAGAATAGTTAGGGTTGGAAAGGACCTTCAGATCATCTAGTTCCAACCCTCCTGCCATGGGCAGGGACACCTCACACTAAACCATATCACCCAAGGCTTCATCCAACCTGGTCTTGAACACTGCCAGGGATGGAGCACTCACTACCTCCCTGGGCAACCTATTCTAGTCCCTCATCACCCTAACAGTAAAGAATTTCTTCCTTATATCCAGGCTAAACCTCTGCTGTTTAAGTTTCAACCCGTTACCCCTTGTCCTATCACTACAGTCCCTAATGAATAGTCCCTCCCCAGCATCCCTGTAGCCCCCCTTCAGATACTGGAAGGCTGCTATGAAGTCTCCATGCAGCCTTCTCCAGGCTGAATAGCCCCAACTCTCTCAGCCTGTCCTCATATGGGAGGTGCTGCAGTCCCCTGAACATCCTTGTGGCCCTCCTCTGGACTTGTTCTAGCAGTTCCATGTCATTTTTATGTTGAGGACACCACAACTGTACACAATACTGCAAGTGAGGTCTCACAAGAGCAGAGTAGAGGGGCAGTATCACCTCCTTTGACCTGCTTGTCACACTCCTTTTGATGCAGCCCACAATACGGTTGGCTTTCTGGGCTGTAAGCACACACTGAAGCTGGCTCATGCCCATTTTCTCATTGACTAACACCCCCAAGTCCTTCTCTGCAGGGTTGCCCTGAATTTCCTTTTTGCCCAACCTGTAGCTGTGCCTGGGATTGCTCCGACCCAGGTGTAGGACCTTGCACTTGTCACGGTTAAACTTCATGAGGTTGGCATCAGCCCACCTCACAAGCGTGTCAAGGTCCCTCTGAATGGCATTCCTTCCCTCTAGCGTATCAACCGAACCACACAGCTTGGTGTCATCGGCAAACTTGCTGAGGGCACACTCAATTCCGTTGTCCATGTCAGCGACAAAAATATCAAACAAGACCGGTCCCAACACCGATCCCTGAGGGACACCACTTGTTACTGATCTCCAGCCAGACATTGAACCGTTGACCACAACTCTTTGCGTGCGGCCATCCAGACAGTTCTCTACCCACCGAGTAGTCCACCTATCAAATTATTGTCTCTCCAATTTAGAGACAAGGATGTCATGTGGGACAGTGTCGAATGCTTTGCAAAAGTCCATGTAGATGACATCAACTGCTCCACCCCTGTCCATCAGTTCCGTATCCCCATTGTAGAAGGCCACCAAATTGGTCAGGCAGTATTTCCCCTTAGTGAAGCCATGCTGGCTGTCTCCAAGCACTTTGTTGTTTTTCATGTGCCTTATCATGCCTTCCAGGAGAGTCTGCTCCAAGATTTTGCCAGACACAGTGGTGAGACTGACTGGTCTGTAATTCCCCGGTTCATCCATTTTCGCCTTCTTGAAAATGGCAGTTATATTTCCCTTTTTCCAGTCATTGGGAACTTCACCTGACTGCCATGATGTTTCAAAAATGATGGCCAGTGGCTTAATATACCTAGTCAATTTCTGGTACTCCAGATGAATGATTTAGAAGTATCTGATCTCACCTACATTGTATTATGCAGTCTAGGTATATTCTTACATGATGGGAAATTTTAAATACATGGATGGGTGGAAAGTTGAGTGAGGACCAAGTCAGAAATGCTTAATGTACAGGTTATTACTTTGATTTCAACAAGACAACAAGGGGCAGGGACATTCCTATTTTTCTGTTGAGGGATAAGTCACTTTTAATGAAATCACTAAAACATTTTTTTTTTCCAAGTGATTTGTTCTATTGAAGTATATAAAAACATTTTATTAATAATAATTAAGTTATCACTTTAAAAATAGAGGCAATCTGTTTTAAAATATAAAGATGTAAAGTGAAAAGTTTTTGATCTGTGTTAGTCACTTCAAGATGTCACTGAACTCTGACTAGAAGATGACCTCTGGAATCTTTGGGTAAATCCCTTGCTTCTGTCAATGTTACTGTTGTCAGCTATTGCAAGCTTCTCAGTTGGAGGGAATATTTGACTAGAGAATTTAAACTTTTGGCCATTATATCTCCCCATTACTGGAAGGATTGAAGAAAGTACTACCTGTGCTCCCGAATTTCTAGCATTCTTCCTAGGGTTCTGAATTTTGTTTTGATTCACCTCAGACTTTTTGTTGTGACATCATTTGTGCAGATGTGAAAGAGCTTTCATTCAGAAGAAAAAATACAAAATCGTTCTCCATAGCACTTCTCCATATCATGTTATTTCATACATATATGTTGTGCTTTCCAAGCTAAAAAATTCTTATTTAGCATTTATATTATTATTCAGTTTGATGACTAGGGAATTCACCAGTCAGTTTTTTGTCATTTTGTTAATATTTAATTGTTTACATAAATTGTAAATTGATCCACAAAAGGCAAGAGATGATCATCCATGCTTCTTATTCAGAATTCTGTGCCACATTCCTGCCTTGTGTCCTAACTGCTGGATTATTTGTGTGTTAAAGGAGGTTTTAGAACTATTTTTATTAAAATGTCATTCTGGACTTTCTCAGTCAATATTTTATGAAAAATAATATTTCTATGGAAATACAGTTTAAATGGAAATAAAATCTAAAATAAAATGTGTTTTGCTAAAACTTGCTCCTGAGAAAACGTTAACTTTGATGAATAGCTAAGAAAAAAGTTTTTCTGCCATTTAACTTTATTTAATTCCCACTACTTTCTTATTGGCATTATAATTTGATTTTCCCGCTACTTATTTTGTTGTTCTGAAGCAACTTAAGAATATAAAAGAGCAGAAAAATAATTTAAGGTCAACTTGTGCTCAAATTAGCTGTGTGCCCAGAGCATGTGGCTAGGAGTTTGATCTCTGTACACTAATCCAAAATCTTGTTAGAGTTCGTGAAATCTGACAGCTACATATTATTTTAATGTTTTAGTGGGCGTGACATGCTATTCACATAATTGATATTTGTATCAAATCCTGTCATGGATAGCTCAAATTCTTTACCTTTGACAAATGTCCCACTTACATGTTCTAAATTGTCTTCTGTATTGAAGAAAATTTTTTCTTTGAAGCAGCATGTTTTGACCAGAGATACAGAACTGTGTTATTCTGACTGTACTAATCATCTACAGAATTGTAATATTGCCATTCTACTGTTCTTCCCTGATCTGAAGAGGTTATTAATGTGAGGGCAAATTGGTGTTGGGTTCTCTTTTTATGGAGAGAGAGATCCAGTTGCCTAAAGGATGAATAAAAGTTATAAGTATATGCAATGATACAGTGTCTGAAATTTCATGGGGGTACTTGTCTTGGAAACTGACACATTTGGATCAAATATAAATACATAAATAGATAAAAAACTTGTCTTGGAACTGTATTATGTCAGCAGTCTTAACCATGCTGTGAGTCTTATCTGTCTGGCAGAGCAGTATTACATTTAATAGTACTAGTAATTCTGATTTATTAGGACTATTGACATACCACAAGAGATCTGTATCTTCAATCCTGCCAACATATTTCTCAGTTATTCCAAAGTGGCAAATATTCCCCAAGGCTTTCCCTTTGTTTGTTAAGATACCTAAATTTTGATGTCTGAATAATGTCAGCCTGTATGAGGCATATCTGAAATCCCACTGTTGTCCATATAGGTCAGTACTGAGACTCGGTATTGACACTAAATACAGCGTTTGCAGGCGATGGAAGCTGGGAGCTGATTTATCTTAAGTGAAAGCAGAACTTAAAACTCACTCTGAAATAGATCTGCATCCTGTTACCTGTACAGAACATCTGGTGAGACATCCTGATGTCATCTATGATCTGAGGCATAGTTTCATACATAGATCTGTAGCATACCTGCCAGTTCTGTGAAAAGGTCTTGAATATCCATTGGTGCTATATATATATTGAGACAATTTAATTGTGTTTCAGCTGACTGGTTGACCAAAGCAGCCTCTGCTCTCTATTAACTGTGCTGATCAGGATCTCAATTCAGTTACCTAAACAGTGATTGTAGTCAGAAATTAAATATGAAGCACATATATGTATGCATGCAGACACCTGCACATATGGTTTTAATTTATGGGTCTGTATTTTGAAAGAAATCCTTCTACTTTCAGCTGGGGAGGAGTAGCTGATTCCTTACAAGCTTTTTTGATGAGGCAAAATGTTTTTTGACTATTTTGCAAGCACATTGTGTTTGGAGAGTGCACAGCTGGAGAAATAAAGGTTGCAATGCCATCATATAGGTCCTACGGAGTATAAGAAACTTGGAGTTATTTGTTGAAATTAACATTCAGGCTGAGAACTGAGTGAGATGGAAATGCCATGAAAGACTATGTGCTTCATCTTTGCTCAGGGGAGCAGAAGTTGAAATAGAGAGCCTGAAGATTGTTGGACTCTGGTGTCATAAGAAAAGTTTGTGGTGTAACAGACATTTAAGAGCAACTAAAAATATTCTGTCTGCTCTAAGAACTAGCAGAAAGGTGAGTCAGGAAGGGTAATTGGAGAAAAAGCAATATAACCCTTTGGATTTAGCTGCACTCTGGTTCATTTTTCCAGCGAGTGATGTGGCTATGTACTTTAGCACAAATTGTTTGCTGTTTATGCTAGTACAACAGCTGGTTCGTTTCTGTATATTTATCAGTATATGTCTATCAGTTTACAGTAAGTCTTATTTCAGGTCTGGGGTTTTGTCTGTTCATTTTATGATATGTGTCCTTCAGCACACTCAGATCTTAGTACACCTTTGCCATACACAAATGTTCAGCTAACCTGGAAGCATGAATCAGATCTTGAAAAGAAACTATCCTTTTGAATGGCAGAACTAAAAATAATTTTATCGAGACCTTCTAAATGTAGACACATACAAGCAAATATTTTTATGCTTAAGTTATTTGCTTTATCTTTTGGGATTTGTTTGTTAAGCAAAGCCAATGTACTTTTAATGACAAGGTATGTTTTAAAATTGAAGAGTAGCTGTCATTTTTAATGAACTAAATATGAAATAAAAAAGCAAACCTAGTTTTGGACATAACCACATGACAAATATCAAACAATAGCAACTTAACAGTTTATATTAACAGGTTGCCAAAATGCTAGGTAAAAGACATTTTTCCAAACTTTACTGTAGGCAATATCAGTATCACATTCTGGTTAAAAATGGTATGTACTGTTTCTATGTCATAGTGGTGGTTTTGGCTAACTCCGAACCAAGGCTTGGTAGAAATGCTTGTCTGCACATGAGAGATTCTAAATCTGCTTCAACCAAGGATCTTATGTAGCCTGCAGGGAACGCATTGTTGGTTTTATTTGGGGCTTTTTTTAATGTGCATAGACATTGTCTGGGAGCTCCTGGAGAAAATTAGGGTGCTGCAGAAAAGCCGAAACCTTGCTCAGACCTGTCCATTTTCTCCTTGCTATGGTGAAGCCTCCAAACACCAAATAGAAACAAACTGAAAATTCATAGGCCAGTGAATGTTTGTTTCTGCAAGCTCTAGGAGAACTGAGCTAAGTGTGCAAACAAAAAGTCAATGAATAACTTGTGCTTTTGACTGTTCATGTCACTGAACTGTTAGCTGTGTTTTAGACAATTTCAGCTTTCACCCTCAGTGACAAAACATGAACATTGTTTGGGAGATTTTCAGCATGAATAACTCCAAAGAGCAGAGAGCATGAGGCTGAGCCAGGTTTGCCTCCCTGCAGATCACACAGCAGAGTTTACACATCCAAATGCTCCACCTGTTTTCCTTCCATTCCACAGAGCACGCTACAAGCAGTATAATTTCACACTATAAAAACAGCAATATAGAATTTGCATTTCTTCAAATAATTTGATCAGAGGAGATCATGTTGAAACTATACAAAGTAGATGTTGAAGTCACATAGAAGACCCCAGAAAATTTGCTAAATTATAGATGCAACCAGTCCACTAAAAATGTAACTAGGCCTAATCAGGCCAGTCCAAGACTTTTGGTCTGAGGCAAACATAGTCTACAGCCCTTTCCTGCTGAGCACAGAGGTTCTAGTACTAAATTTATGTTTATGTTTTGTGTACTTGCTCATATAATTTTTAGTCACAGTAGCCTGTTTTAATACCAAATTTAATCAAAATGAATGCTCAGAGACATTAACAATAGGGAACCTCTTGTCACAGTTCTTTTTTCTGCATGTGGGAAAATTGTATTTCTAATAAGATAACTTTCTTCTTGAGGTTTGTCATATAAAGCAGTGAACTTCACTGAAGTGAAAAATTTAGAGTCATAATTTTTACATATGTTGATGTCCTGGGTTCAGCAGTAGCAGTCATTTTTTCTCCTTCTTGGTAGCTGGTGCAGCACTGTGTTTTGACTTTTGGCTTGGGAACAGTGCTGGTAGCACCTATGTTTTTAGTTACTGCTCAAATGTTTACTCCAAATAAGGACATTCTGAGCCTCATGCTCTTCCAAGGAGGAGGGGAGGCTGGGACGAAGCAGAGACAGGACACCTGACCCAAACTAGCCAAAAAGGTATTTCATACCACAGCATGCCATGCCCAGGATGTAATGTAGAGTTACCCGGAAGGGCTAGTGCTCTGGGGGGGTTGGGAGGAGGTATCAGCCTGTGCTCTGCTGGGCAGGGTGGGGTGAGTTACTGGTCAGTGGGTGGTGAGGTGTTGTATTCCCTTCACTTCTTATTTCCTTTATCATTATTATTATTGTGGGTAGTAGCAGTAGTGATTTATGTTATACCTTAGTTATTAAACTGTTCTTATCTCAACCCGTGAGAGCTACATTCTTTTGATTCTCCTCTCCAACTCTCCAGGAGCTGGGGGAGGTAGGGGGGGAAGTGAGTGAACAAGCTGCATGGCTGGGTTTAAATCACGACAGTTGATATCTTCTTTTTTCTCTGATATAATTTCCCGTGTTGATATTTACTATCATCCCACCTGCTGGAGTAAAAGTTTCCTTCAGAAATGTCAAGGGATTGTTACACTAATTTACTCATGGAAGGAATAATATGTGGCAACCCTTATTCAAAAGTGCAGATGTCATGGGTTCAGCAGTAGCATTCATTTTTTTCCTTCTTAGTAGCTTGTGCAATCCTGTGTTTTTGACTCACCCTGAGAACAACACTGATGACACCAATGTTTTCAGCTGTTGCTCAGTAATGTTTACTCCAAACAAGGACTTTCTGGATCTCATGCTCTGCCAGGGAGGAGGAGAAGCTGAGAGGAAACAGAGACAGGACATCTGACCCAAACTAGCCAAAGGGGTATTCTACACCACAGCATGTCATGCCCAATATATAAACTGGGGGGAATTACCCAGAAGAGCTAGATCACTGTTCGGTTGGGCTGGGTATCATTTGGGGGGCAGTGAGCTGTCATATTCCCTACCCTTGTTATTTCCCTTATCATTTTTATTATTGGTGGTAGCAGTAGTGATTTGTGATATACCTTAGTTACTGGGCTGTTCTTATCTCAACCTGTGGGAGTTACATTCTTTTGATTCTCCTCCCCATCCTTCTGGGAGTGGGGGGGGGAGAAAGGGGGAGAGTGAGAGAGTGACTACGTGGTTCTGAGTTACTGACGGAACTTAAACCATGACAGCAGATGTGTTATAAAAAAAAAAAAAAAGTAGCAGTGTATTTATGTTTATTATATATTTCATTGGAAATAAAGTTCTTGGGCTAACACAAAGTAAGCATAAAATAGTCCTGATAGCAAACAGTTAAAAGTTGGAGTGGCTATTCGTGTATCAATGCATATCTGCTAATATTCTCACACAAAGTATGGGATTTATCCCACCATCTGGCTATTTGAAATTTGGTTTGCTATAAGTTAGTAGTTTAGTCTCTCATTATAGACGAGAGAAAACAGACAATTCCAGAGGGTGAGTCATTCCATCCCAGGACAGAAAATATGTAGATATATATACGTCTTTCGGAAGTTCTCTCCCTTAACTTGACAAGGAAAATAAACAAACTGCTCAACTTTTAGATGGCTGAAGTTGGCTGAAATTAGCCATGGCCTTTAAAATATACAGGCTTGCTTTCTTACTCTCAGTTTTTCTTTTTTCTCCTTAAACTAGAGGACCTCCCTCATACCCAGTCAAGTTGATAACATTAACTACTATTCACTTCAGACCGTAATGAGAGACTGGCTAAACTTAGAATAGTTTTACAGTGAAATAACTCCTCTTTTTTGCACTGAAAAATCAAAGTGTGACAAATATATATCTATATCAGCCCAAATACTGTGGTCCTGAAATAGAAACATAAAAATCACCAAGATAATCCAGTTATTTAAAGAATAAAAACTCTAGAATGACAGATTAATTAAAAATAAGTTGCTTATTGAACACAGATAGATGTCTTAGCTGAAAAGACAGTTCCTGGAAATGAGACTGATTTTGGAACATTAATTTCATAAAGATTGTAGTATTTAGCTTGGTTCTGGCTAAGACTGTCCATCTACTCACTAGAATAATAATATTCCCAAATAACTAGCATGAAGATCTGCTGCAGCAGTCACTGGGGCTTGCAGGGGCTGGTTCCCTCCATCCACACCAGTAGGCACTGCCAGCCACCCCTTGCTACAGTCTGGCAATTGCAAGGGGCACCAGGGCCACCTGCTTTACTCCAATTAGTGCTGTGGAAATTGCACAGTGGAAAATAACCTTCACCTTCCAATAAAAAGGTCTATACAAATGACAGTAATTTTAATTATTTTTCTACTGAGTTATTGAGTCCATTGATTTAGTTTCCAACAGAGTTCCTAAAACCAAAATAATTAATCTTGTTTAAAGGAATTCTTTTTTTGCCAATGAAATTATTCTATTTTGCTGCATCTTTCATGATCAGATTGTGGTCTGTTCACCAGGGAGTATGCAGACAGAGTAAAAAATGTGTTGGTTTGTGAGTTTTGATTTTATTTCTGGTTTTGTTTGTTTTTTTTTTTTTTTTTAATGAGCTTGGAAGAAGCGGTCCTTGAATGCTGACCAGCTATCTTGAGCCCCTTTACTACCTAGTACCCTTTCCCATGAGACTTCCCTTAGCAGTTGATTGAACAGGCCAAAGTTGGCCCTTCGGAAATCCAGAATTGTGGCTTTGCTAGGTATTCTATTCTTCCAACAGAGGATCCTAAACTCCACCGTCTCATGGTCACTGCATCCAAGGCTGCCATTGACCATCACCACTTCAACCAAACCCTCCTTGTTGGTGAGTACTAAATCTAGCAGTGCTCCTCTCCTAGTTGGTTTGTCAACCATTTGCATTAAGAAGTCATCATCAATGCACTGGAGGAACCTCCTAGACTGTGAATGATTGGCTGTGTGAGTCTTCCAGCAAATATCAGGGTAGTTAAAATCCCCCATGAGGAAGGAAGGAAGGAAGGAAGGAAGGAAGGAAGGAAGGAAGGAAGGAAGGAAGGAAGGAAGGAAGGAAGGAAGGAAGGAAGGAAGGAAGGAAGGAAGGAAGGAAGGAAGGAAGGAAGGAAGGAAGGAAGGAAGGAAGGAAGGAAGGAAGGAAGGAAGGAAGGAAGGAAGGAAGGAAGGAAGGAAGGAAGGAAGGAAGGAAGGAAGGAAGGAAGGAAATTATATTTTATTTTTTGTGGTCACTTGCTGTGATTTCACAAATTGACACTTTCAAAACCAACAGTTTAAACAAAAAAAATCCAATTAGTTCAAGCAGAAATCACCTGACAGCCTGTACAAAACCAAGCCAAAACAAAACCAATGTAACCCAACAAACAAAAAAACCCACCTAAAAATAAAATAATTAAAAAAAAGTAAAGCATTAAAAACTTTTTTTTTGCTTGTTTTTATTTTTGATTTTTTGTTTTTTTTGGTTAGTTTGGTTTCTTTTTTGGGGGTGAGGGGTTGTTGGGTTTTTTTTTCTGATTAATTGGACTTCAGATTATGACTTTTATCATATAAAAGACTAATTCTTTTATCTGCAGTGTGAGGAAAAGAGGACAAAGCCAGAACTGCTGCACAGACAGTCTGTTATTACTGGAATAAAGAAAGGGAAAATTGAAACAGGAAAAAATTGCTATGTCTCCCATCTCCCTACAACATGTCATGTCTGTAGTACCTGTGAGATTTTTTTCAGAAGTTGCAAGATTTCCTCATCAGTTCATTACTGTTTGCACCTTTAGAATTCAGCATTTCAAACAACAGAAAAGAGGGTTTTTGTAGTTTTTTCCTCAACAGTCTTGTTAACAAAATTTTTGCCACTGATTAACTCCTTTGAAATGTCATTATTCTCATCCAGACCATGACCTAGAGGATGGGAGAATCCAGGATGCCATAGAAGATGAGAGGAGCACAGCTCAGAACAGAGCAGAATTAAAAACCATCATGTTTTATTGGCTCTTTTAAAATTCACTGCAGCATTTACAGCACTCTACTAATGTAATTTTGCTTGGAGCATGATCAAAACCCAAGTTTTTATTTAAAACATACAGTTTAATTTTGACCATGTTCCAAACTAAATTACATTAGTAGAGTATTGTAAATATTGCAGTATGTTTTAATGGAGGCACAAAAACATGACAGCTTTTCCTCTCTAAGGATCTCTTTCCAATACATCATTGGCTCTTCTTTAATAGCCACAAGCTGGAGTGAAACTGTGTTCCTCAGGATTCCAGCTTCAGGATTTCTTCAACTTTAAGCTCAAAGACATTCTGGCAAGTGAATAAGTGTTAATATGTCATAAATATATATATATATGTATATATGAAAAACAAATGGAGAGCAGTATGACAATGTGATGCTGACATTCTTCATTAAGCTGAATCCTCAGTAGGTTTCAAGGGCTGAACTACAAGAGATGCATTAATTTAGCCATCTGCTTTGAATTTCAGGTAATATGTTTTTATAAAATCAGCCATTTAGCACAGTGTATGTATTTTTGTAATTTTAGAACTTACAGAGATACAAATGCATAAGCCTGTCAAACTGAATTGGATTTCTGCATCAATAGTTCTTAACTGCCTTCAGACTACCAGCCTCATTGAGGGGAAGTGCATCTGCTTGTGTCACTTATAAGGCTATACAATGTGACTATGGGATACCTGTAATTCTTATGTCTGAAGAAACAAATCAAATTACCAAAGTCATCTTAGAAATATATTGATGAACTGTCTACAATACATATATCCATACTTTGGTCTGTATATGTAATAATTTATATAAACTAATATAAACACAAATTGCAAATATATGATTTGTTTTCATTTTAGTGGCATTGTATTTCTAGTCCCTTCAACTAGAAATATCTGCAATGCAGCTGTGATACTTCCACAACTAGGATGATTCATGATTGTGTCTGATCACGTGGTAGTCCTGTATGTGACATATGATAGCACTCAAGATGATCTATCTGCTCCATGATCTTCCCTGATGCCAAGGTCAGACTGGTACTGTAGTGCCCTGATCCTCCTTCCATCTCATCTAAAGATGCATTCCACATTTGATAATCTCCAGCCAACTGGGACTTCCCCAGATAGGACTGCTGATAAATGATTGAAAGTGGCTTGGTGAGCACTTCTGCTAGTTACCTCAGTATCCCTGGGTGGATCCCTTATGACCCCATAGACTTGTGTGTGTCTAAGTGATGTAGCAGGTTGCTAACCAACTCCTTTTGGATTCTGGGGACTTCATCATGCTCCCCATCCCTGTCTTCCATCTCAGGGACTGGGTACCCAGAGAAAAATTGATCTTACTGAGGCAAAGAAGGCATTGACAGGACAAGGGGTAATGAGTTAAAACTTAAACAAGGGAGGTTTAGATTGGATATAAGGAAGAAATTCTTTACTGTTAGGGTGGTGAGGCACTGGAATGGGTTGCC
Organism: Melopsittacus undulatus; assembly: GCF_012275295.1. Classification (NCBI taxonomy): domain Eukaryota; kingdom Metazoa; phylum Chordata; class Aves; order Psittaciformes; family Psittaculidae; genus Melopsittacus; species Melopsittacus undulatus. The sequence goes on along the minus strand of NC_047527.1, from coordinate 28,519,252 downwards.
CAGGGAGGCTGTGAATGCCCCATCCCTGGGGGTGTTCAAGGTAATGTTGGACGAACCCTTGTGTGGCATGGTTTAATGTGAGGTGTCCCTGCCTGTGGCAGGGGGGTTGGAACTAGATGACCTTAAGGTCCTTTCCAACCTTAACTATTCTATGATCCTATGATTAAGTACCTCAGTCTTTTCCTCATCCTTTGCCACTAGGTTTCCTCTGCATTCAATAAGGGATGCTACAATCAGCATAGGAATGCTAGAATATCTGCATGTTAAAATATATACTGGAGTGATCATTTACAATTGGTATAATACCCATTGCATATAAACCAAAGAGTGTTCTCCTAAACTTTAATACCTACAACACCAGTATTCTTCAACTGCAAGAGTTGGAAATGACAATTGGAATAAATCTTTGGACAAGATCAACAGCTCCTGCAAATAAAATGCATGGCATATACCTACCTGACAGGTTGGTTCTGCTTATTGCCGGAATTCACCTTTGTTTCATGGCCCATTTTCAAAGTAGATGAAAGACGTATTTTATTTATAGCTTATACTAAATACTGGTCAAATACAACCCTTAGCTATTGTAGCATCATTAGAATTGATGAGGTCATCCCATCATTAAATGTAGCTGCAAAATCAGGCCATCAGTAACAAGCCCATTGTAATGAACCTTAAACATTATCACATTTTCACACATAAGGGTGTTTTATGAGTGCAATTGCTTAAATGTATGTCATATTCAGATCTTTTCCCATAGAATGACAGGGATGTAGGGCTTATTTGCACATTTAAGCGAAGTAAAATAAATAAAAATAAATAAATAAAAAATAAATAAATAAATAAATAAATACATAAATAAATAAATAAATAAATAGTACGCTGCTCCACGTGGATTATTTAAAAAACAGGCATATGTAGAGATGTTTCCTTTTAAAAAAGTCTTTTTTTTCCCTGTCAAAGGGGAGCTCAGGTTCTGCATATATTCACTACGGTTTACAATTTTATCATAAATAAAAAAACTACAAAAATAACTTTCTTTCAAATAAAATTTCATATTGGTTTTAATAAGTTTCACTAAGTGTCTGTCATGGAAGAGGAAGGTACTTTGCTGGATGTACCTGGGTTTAATTTCTAGATCTGATATAGGCAACCAGTAAGATTCTGAATATTTAAACCCTTTGAGGGTGATTGGAGCCTACCTAAGTCATTAAAATCTATACCTGAAGAAAAGACCTGAAGAAAAATAAGTCAAGTCACAAATTCCTCACCAGCCTGTCTGTAAAAAAGCAGAAAGTGATCTTTCTCTATTTTCCTGTGGTGATGTGAGTAGGTTTGTGAAATAAACAGATAGTAAAGAAAAGTCAAATTCAAAACATTTCAAAATATTATGTACTTACGTACATGTACCATATAACCTTCACAGCCAGTGGAGAGAAACAATGACACCTTGAATGACTCACAGAAAAGGTGTTTTAATTTAGATACTGATATTGCTTCTTTTGTGTAGCAAACTAGGATCTGAACCTTGGATAGCAACTATTGCTGCCCCTACTGTTAATATAGCATTTGTTAACACCCATTAAGGGCACTGACTACAAGCAGCCTCAATGCAGTCTCTGCTGCAATAATTTATATTAGGAAATGTAAAGCACCCTGGTACAAATGAAGCACATCCATAAAATCTCATCTCTTTAAAAAAAAATATATATTTTCTAAAGAAAGCTTGCAGAAAAATTAAGAGCTTTTCACTAGACAGAAATAGATTTAAATATGTGCAAATAATATTTTTATATATCTATAAAATGTAAATTTAAATATATATTTGTTTACTTATATGTGTGCTTTTTTTCATCCTAAACAAGAGAAACAGATGCAAGATAATGCAATGATGTATTGAGAGTATATGCAGATTATTAAAAACTTGTTTCAAAGGAAACAATATATAGTCTTTCAGCTTGCTCACTGTCAGTGCAGTAACAGGTGGTCTGCCTGCTGTCCTTCTCCATAGCTTCATTACCAGCCTGATGAGAAAAATCTCAATTCAGTAAGGTCAAGCAGTGTGGGAAAATGGTAAATGGTCTTTCACCAAGTAAAAGATTGTTTTTCATAAAGATTACTTACCACATGGTAAATTGACTGACCAAGTGTTTGCAAAATTAAGAAGTTTAAAACGGATTAGGGTTTTCTGTGGGAATTCTTGTCCATGGCAGGGGGGTTGGAACTAGATCATCTTAAGGTCCTTTCCAACCCTAACTATTCTTTGATTCTATAAATTTGTTATTTCATCTTCAGAATTGGTTTTGCCTTCCAAACATGAAGGAAAAATTGAGTAGGTGTTTTTCTCTTCTTTCAGGGTTTGATCATGTCACAATAAGTAGCAAATATTACCTGTAAATTCAGCATATAGTGTAGTAGAGATAGTACAGATAGACTGACAATACCACATTGATCCAACCATTTAAGACACCACATTTCACATTTCCTGAGAAACTGATAAAGAAATATTCATTTTATGTCTATTTTCTTTCTAACCTAAGTTACTCTGCAGAAATGTTATGCATCATTATGTAAGCACTGTTTTGTACTAGACAGTATTTCAGGTTTCAAATTAATGAGTTATTATAGTACAACTTCATTCTTGTAAAATATTTGGGGATTCTTTCAGAAACAGCCACTGATAAGCTTCTACACCTGATGATCTGAAGTAGATCACAGATCAAAATCCAACTTGTAACTAAAAAAGAAAAATATCTTTAATGCAGGCTAAGCAAAATTCTGATTTTTGCATACTAAACAAGCCTGTCTTACAAATAGTGAGATGCTAAATGAATTAAATCACACCTTGTAGCTGATTAGTAGCAGAGTTAAGAACAATATAATTTTAATTCCCTCTTGCGTGTTCTATGTCATCTTCCGTGGTTGATTTACAAAGAATAGCACTCTACAGCAAGGCATTCATATTCACTCTTTTTGATCTGAACTAATTCACATCCTGCTGTTGGTCAAAATGGCAATTGCCATATAGTCATCAAAATAAAAAAAAAAATAAAGATAACAGAGTTCTCTTAAAAGTCTAATACTGTTGAACAGCTCCAAATATTTTAAAGAATTGCAACTGGTGTATATATAGGAATATGCAGGGAATTAGAGATCACTGTGATGGGGGTTTAAAAAATTTCAGAACAACACTTTTCCAGATTGAAATTCATTAGCAGCACATTTTGTCAATGGGCAGCTCTTACTCATTATCAGTCATTACCACTGGATATTATCCTTTAACAGTCTTATCCTGCAATACTTCTAACTACAGGATAACACAGTACTGCAACACATAAGAACACCATGGAGCTGATGCCACACAGTGCTGACGCCTAGTCTTTGATGTTCTTAGCCAGGGTGAAAGTGATTTGGTTTGAGAACTCTTTCATGAAGAAAGTTAAAATTAACCTTTCTTTCTCATCTGTCCTTCTTCATCACTGATGGGTTTACACTCCTCACCTCCCTTGCCAGTATGAAATTGATCTCATATAATCCTGACATAATTCATATTGTTTCAGGAACTGGGACTTGTTTTGTTTCTGAAAGCTGATGTCTTGCTTGTTCTGTGGAAGACTTTGGTTTCTTTGGGCACCTTTCCTACTGTCTTTACTTCCTTTCTTGTTATTTTACACATTGTTTTTCTATTTCCACATGTTTTCCGTACTTTTGTTCAGCAACTATCCCACAAGTGTCTGTTGGCCCCTACATATCATATTATAGAATCACAGAATCAACAAGGTTTGAAAAGACCTTTAAGATCACCAAGCCCAATCACCATCTCAGTACTGTCAAGACCACCACTAAACCATATCACTGGGGCCTCATCTACACAAGTCCATGAGACCTGATGAAATCCATTCACGGGTCCTGAAGCAGCTGGCAAATGAAATTGCAAAGCCACTGTCCATCATATTTGAAAAAACATGGCAGTCACGTGAAGTTGTCTGACTGACAGATCAGTCAGTCTCACCTCTGTGCCTGGCAAAATCTTGGAGCAGATTCTCCTGGAAGGCATGATAAGGCACATGAAAAACAACAAGGTTCTTGGTGACAGCCAGCATGGCTTCACTAAGGGGAAATCCTACCTCACCAATTTGGTGGCCTTCTACAATGGGGATACGGAAATGATGGATAGGGGTGGAGAAGTTGATGTTAACTACCTGGACTTGTGCTAAGGGTTTGACACTGTCCCACATGACATCCTTGTCTCTAAATTGGAGAGGCATCAGTTTGATAGGTGGACTACTCGGTGGGTAGAGAACTGTCTGGATAGCCACATGCAAAGAGTTGTGATCAATGGCTCAATATCCAGCTGGAGACCAGTAACGAGTGGTGTCCCTCAGGGATCGATGTTGTGACAGGTCTTGTTCCACATCTTTGTCAGTAACATGGACGGTGGGATTGTGCAAGTTTGCCGATGACACCAAGCTGTGTTTTGGTTGGTACGCTGGAGGGAAGGAATGCCATCCAGAGGGACCTTGACACACTTGTGAGGTGGGCAGATGCCACCCTCAAGAAATTTAACCATGACAAGTGCAAGGTCCTACACCTGCATCGGAGCAATCCCAGGCACAGCTACAGGCTGGTTGGAGAAGAGATTGAGAGCAGCCCTGCGAAGAAAGACTTGGGGGTATTGGTCAGTAAGAAAACAGACATGAACTGGCAGTATGCGCTTGCAGCCCAGAAAGCCAACTGTATCCCCGGACTGCATCAAAAGAAGCGTGACCAGCAGGTCAAGGGAGGTGATCCTGCCCCTCTACTCTCCTTTTGTGAGACCTCACTTGGAGTATTGTGTGCAGTTCTGGTGTCCTCAACATAAAAAGGAACAAGTCCAGAGGAGGGCCACAAGGATGATCAGGGGACTGGGGCACCTCCCTTATGAAGATAGGCTGAGAAAGTTGGGTCTGTTCAGCCTGGAGAAGAGAAGGCTGCATGCAGACCTCCTAGCAGCCTTCCAGTATCTGAAGGGGGGCTACAGGGATGCTGGGGATGGACTCTTCATTAGGGACTGTAGTGATAGGACAAATGGTAACAGGTTAAAACTTAAACAAGGGAAGTTTAGATTGGACATAAGGAGGAAGTAATTCTTTACTGTTAGTTTGGTGAGGCACTGGAATGGGTTGCTCAGGAAAGCTGTTAATGCTCCATCCCTGGAGGTGTTCAAGTCCAGATTGGATAGAGCCTTGGATGACATGGTTTATTGTGAGGTGTCCCAGCCGATGGTAGGGGACTGGAACTAGATGATCTTAAGTTCTTTTCCAACTCTAACTGTTCTATGGTTTGTGATTCTATGATTTTTTGAACACTTCCAGGGAGAGTGATTCCAGTACTTTGCTCAGAAGTCTGATCCAATGCCTGAGCACCTTCTCTGTGAAGAAATATTTCCCAATATCCAGTCAAAACCACCCCTTGCACAGTTTGAGGCCATTGCTTCTTGTCACATCGCTTGTAACTTGGGGGAAGAGACCGACCCACACCTCACTACAATCTCCTTTCAGGTAGTTATAGAGAGCAATAAGGTCCCCTCTGAGTCTTCTCCAGATGAAACACCCCCAGTTCCCTCAGCCATACCTCGTAAGACTTCTCCTGTAGACCCTTCACCACCTCTGTTGCCCCTTACTCTACCCACTCCAGCACCTCAATGTCTTTATTGCAGTGAGGGGCCCAAAACACCATGTTTGAATCGAGGCCTCACCAGTGCTAGGTACAGGGAAATGATCACTGCTCTGGCCCTGCTGGCTGCACTATTTCTGATACAGGCCAGGATGCTGCTGGCCTTCTTGGCTAGCTGGGCACAAGCTGAACCATGTTCAGCTCCATCAATCAGCACCACCAGGTCCTTTCTGCTAAGCAGCTTTCCAGCCACTCTTCCCCAAGCCTGTAGCATTGCATGAGGTTGTTGCAGCTAAAGTGCAAGACCCAGTGCTTTGCCTTGTTGACATCATATCATTACGTTACATTACACATAATTATACGTTTCAAAAGAGGGAAAATTTCAGAAGAGGAAAAATTCTATTAAGAGAAAAAGAATATGCTACTAGCTTTTCCACATTGAGAAGCATTAACCACTAGCCTCAAAAATCACCTCTGAAATTCTTAGAACAAATGAGGAGATTAAAAAAGAGAAAGATTCTTGTCTGGGGCTGGAGTGCACTCTGCAGATAGTGAAGAGGAAGAAGTGTCTAGTCCTTCTAGGCCCAGACAAATGCAACAGGAGCAAAAATTGGACAGCTTTACTATGAGGATATTCTGGACAACTCAACAGCAAAAGAAGAGAAGCACCTCATAATGTGGTATAATCCTGTGGGGGCCTGGAGTCCTATACCAAACTCTTTCCTGCAATCTCTCTCAGTACCTTTGTGATACTTTGGTGACAAGTGTAAGGGATTGCCTTGTCTTAGTAAGGCATACTAGGTATTGCTTATGACCCAAACACATTTTTGTTTTATACCCCAGTAGGCATTTTTGTTATGATAGGTTTATAAGTGAACATTTAATAGAGAAATTACAGAGAAAGAATCGATTTAATGTAATACCTCTCATATGCTTACAGTATGTCTGTGAATGCATGAAGGTCCATTCTCAGTGCCTGAATTATTACTATTTCAAAACAGCACCAGCTCTCCAGAGCTGGCATTATTCCTCAATAGCAGGGATCAGTAGGGAAACAGACAAAGCTGAGCTTGTTGAAGAGAAGACATTTTACCTGTGGTGAAATTTCCTCAGAAGAGAAAAGCATAATCAGGAAGACTAGAGCACAAGTGAAACATTTCCACTGTATGATGAAGTATATGAATATGGCATGTATCAATATCCCAGGGAACATCCATTTGGCCATGATGCCCAAGTACAGTAAGCTGCAGTTAAATGGAAGATGGCATTTAAAAAACAAAGCTGCCTGCTGTTGTTTTGCATTGCCCATGTGGCACTGGTAAAAACTGGGATTATGGTAGGATTACACAGCAGGAAAGGCAGAGTAACAGTGGTGATTCTGTTTTCTCATAATTAATTGAAAAAGGCACTATGATCTTCCAGACACAGAAGGAAGAATATTTTTCTGGCAGGCTGCATGTCTCCCCAACCTATGGCTGCCTGAGGTTTTTGCCCATCTCCAGGATTAAGAGAAAAGGCTGGTTCCAGCAGCTGATGCACTGGGTTTTGACTGCTGAGTAGGGACAATCAGAACATCAATCATAGCCACTTAATCTCTTTTGGACATTTCTGAGCTTGGAGACTATTTTAACAGAAGAGCAGGCTTGTTTACTGTCTTCAGGCTCCTCTAGTCCTAGGAAACAAGCTATGTGTGTAGCCTTTAAATATCATACCATATATTTATGAAATCAAAAAAAGTGCCTAACTAAATGTTAATCAGAAAGTTTTGGGTTACACTTTAGCTGGCAGAGTTTTTGATGGATGATGATTACTTTCTTCATTAAAAGTCATCCCTCTTTTCACTAAATCACTTAAATCTGCTTGTTGCTGGACAGTTGCAGCTGTACAGGCAATGCAGCAATTTTGCATCTGATGTTAGACATTCATCTTTTACATACACTCCTATCACTTGTTCTACCAAAATCTGTAGCAGAATGTATTATAAAACCTTGAGCCAAAAGAGTATCTTTTTAAATTTCCAGATGACGAGCAAAACAGAAAATAGCTGGGGAAGAAAAGAATTAAATTGAAATAGATATTAAGAAAGCTTTGGCTTGAAATCTTGTGATTCATTAGGAGACTATAAATTTATGATCTTCTTTTTCTGGATAAATTTGATGCCTTTCCCTGGGAACAAGATTTTTTTTTTTTTTTCTGTAAATTAAGAAATGTAAATCTATATTTTTCAGAAAGAAAGCACATTTTCTTCAATTGAATTTTGAATCACATTTCCAACAAATGGCTCTGACAAAAAATATAGTCTCACTAAAAGACTATTAATTTCAGCTTGGATTTAGAGCTTCTTCTCTGGCAAAGTCTGTCCAACCATCATTTTCCTTTTGACACCAGCAGCAATATTTTTAATTTAAAGGAGCATAATCAAGACAGAGGTATATATTTCAGCAAGTCCTTACTTCCATTAGTCATGACAAACCAGTAAAACAAAGATTTTTAAACATGTGATTTAGTTTTAATTATTTAAACTATTGATTTACTTTTAGCATTTCATCCATATTGGAGAATGAAACTGCTGATCCATTTTGCATTACTTCATAATAATCTTCCTCTTGTCCAGTGTTTGTGCTGCTTTGTCCTGTCATGCTGGACAAGAACTGAGAGAAATACACATTTCTTTATTTATTAAATAAAACATGTCAGTGGTTTTCAGGATCACAAACAAAAAAATTCTCATGAAAACTATGAGACATTTCACTAAGAGAATAGCAAAACTTTAAAGGACAGCTCTCTACAGTTTTGAGAGAGTTCTTCCAGGACCTAAGAAATCAAAATAGCAGTCCTGTACAAAAGGTACCCCATATTAGTTACAATGTTATAAATTCTCATCTTTTTTGGCTTAGCTGTCATAAATTTCAGAATTGGCTTAACATTTTTGTAAGCACACCCTAAAATCAGTATAAGATTTTGCAGTAAGCAGCTCCATAATACCAACAATCTTCTAGCAAAAGGAACATTATCTATATTTGTATATATGCATATGTTTGTATGCATGTGTGAATACTGGGAACTGCTTGGTTCTGAATGACCTTCCAAATGCATTTTTTTCCACCAGCAGAAGTCTGAATATGGTATGAAAGGAGGTAAAATAAGAATGTAGTAAACTATTAGTCTTTTTCCTTTTTTACCACTGTCAGTTTCCATGAGAATGACAATGTGGTAACTGCATCAATTCCAGTACTAACTTAAAAAAAAGGTAAAAGGTAGTGCTTTAGGTTTGTGCAATGGAAATAAAGGTAGAACTGTGTGATATTAGAAGCTGGCTGGGTAATCTGCTTCAAAATACTAGTATAAACATGTCCCCTAATAATTTATTCTGAAGCTGAAGAGAACATATATGCAAAGATTAACAGATTTGATTGTTAATTTAATCGATTTAGAAGACTGTAAGAAGCTTGCTTGTAGTTATCCTTCTGTATGCTCTCTGATCCACCATATAACTTGATATTATCTAAAACAATAGTCTGTTCCAAGCTGGCAACTCCTTCCAGAAGGTTTAATGAAGGAGTCTGCAGTAAAGAGAAACACAGGACATTCAGTTACCTTCAATTGATTGTTGTATTTGCAAGTGATTTACCTTTAAAATTAATCGTGTCCTTTCAAGAAGCTTCTGGAAGATATGCCAGTAGGATTATTATTATTTTTTATTTACTTATGCTGTTTCACTCACTAAGGTATGGGCTTCTCCCTCTCCCTACCTCCATTTTGTAATTCTACTTACTGCCTAGACTTACATATCAAACAAATTAGAAAAATCTACACAAGTCCTAGATCAAGTTCTGATTATACTTCTCCTTTCTAATAAATTAAATCAAGCATATCTGAAGTTTCACAAATAAATTGCATTATTACTCTAATTTCTGATATTATTTTCATTGTCCCAAGCTTAATGAGACTGGAATATTTTCATCAAATTATGGGCAGTAATATTTTCAATAAACTTAGTTTCTCATTAATTATGAATCACAAATTATCAAAACACTTCTATTTTTGATAAAAAGTTTGAATGCAACTCATCCTAAACAAATGCATGCTTTATTACCTGCTTTCCTGAATTTGAATAATTTAGGAGGAAATATTTTTTTAATACTATAGATAATAATTCACTCAATCTTCATTTAAAAAATAGCATATAAGCTTAATATACTTATGGGAAACATTTAAACCTCCTTATATTGCACAGCCTTAATATATTTGTGAAAAAAAAAAGTGTGTGATGCAACATTGTCCTGGGTTCAGCAGTAGCAGTCAATTTTTCTCCTTCTTAGTAGCTGGTGCAGAGCTGTGTTTTGACTTTCAGCCTGGGAACAGCGCTGATAACACTGATGTTTTTAGTTGTTGCTAAGTAATGTTTACTCTGATGAAGGACTTTGTGAGTCTCATGCTCTGCCAGGGAGGAGGAGAGGCCAGGAGGAAGCAGAGACAGGACACCTGATCCAAGCTAGCCAAAGAGGTATTCCATACCACAGGACATCATGCCCAGGGAGGTAACTGGGAGCTACCCAGAAGGGCTTGCTCTTCCGGGTCAGGCTCGTTTCGGCAGGTGGTATCGTATTCTTTTAACTTGTTATTTCTTTTATCATTATTATTGTTGGTCATAGCAGAAGTGATTTGTGTTATACCTTAGTTACTGGAATGTTCTTATCTCAGTATGTGGGAGTTATATTCTTTCAATTCTCCTCCCCATCCCTCAAGGAGCAGGGAGCCAGGGGGAAGGAAAGAAAGGAGGTGGGTGGGGGGTGAGAGAGAGAGACTGTGTGGTTGGGTTTAAATCATGACAAACATTGATATTTTCTTTAATAGACATTACACTTGCTGAGGGGGATGGCTTGAGAAAGGACACCTGTGGCACCGGAGCGGAGCCCGGGGAGATCAGCGTCTAGAAGCCTCACCACAGAGCGACAAAAGCCACTGAGGAGGGAGCCTCAAGTCCTTGACAGGACTTGTAAAGAGCTCAGCTACCGTGAGGAGGTGACTCACCGGGGGCGGAGACAGGAGGAGTGGCACCAACTGTGAGTGGTTAAAAATCTACCCACGGAGTGTGGTGACCAGGAGTGCGGTGAACAGAGCGGGCAAACAGAGCGGATTGAGGCAGTTTGCGTGGCAGTTTGCGCGAGCAGGCGAGCGGGATGGTGAGCACTCGCCGTACAACCAGGGTCCAGTCTGGGAGCTCTGCCCCAGCCGCCCCGGTGGTGGCCAGTGTAGGCACCCAGACAGAGCCGGTAAGTGGGGAGGTTGCGGTGCAGAGCTTGGAGTGTAGGGAGTGCCTGCACTGGTCTTGTGAGGGAAAGGTGCAGAATGGGCAGGGCTGCGCTCACTGCTCCCTGATGGAGGTCCTCCTCCAGCAGGTGGCTGAGCTACGGGATGCTGTCATTAAGCTGCAAGATGTCAGGAAAGCTGAGAGGAAGCAGGACTGCTTGCTCCAGGACCAAACAGCACAGGGGCCTCAAGCTTCCCCTCTAACTCATGGAGGAAAGAAGGGTGCTGTTGATCAGGGAAGCTGGGAATTAGTAACAAAAAAAAAAGCAACAAAAGGAGGAAGAGAGCAATTAAAAGCAAGGGGCTTCCTCCTAAATCTGCTATACCCACCCAGAACCGCTTTGCTGTCCTGCAGGGGGCTGATGAGGAAATGCACTTGCATCAGAAACAGTCGGCTGGTGCACTGGTACAGAAGATCTCTACTGGTGCCGCCAGGAAAAAGCGGCGGGTTGTAGTAGTAGGGGACTCTGCCTTGAAAGGGACAATGTTATATTTACTGTGTGCATAAACCAACACTTGTGAAAAAAAAAATAATCAGATGTTTTCAGGAAGTGTCAAAATTGCTGCACTTGTACTATGCTCTTCAGCGCTGTGTATTGTGATAATTTCCAAAAGTATGACAGCTTAGTCAGAATTAGTTTCATAGCTCTGACCCTGGTACTCTATAACAGTTAAAAAAAATTGACAAAATTTACAGACGTGGAGGAAAATTCTGTTATATACTAGCCCTAAACTTGGAGATTGCATAGGCAATACTGTTTTAGGCAGACTTTCCCTCCTGTGACAGTTCACAATCTTTTTTTATATTTATTTTTCTGATAGTTGTGACATATTATGTGCTTAATTTGTCATTAAGTTATTCTAGGAAGCCAGAAAAAGAGAAAAGTTTATTTAATATCAATAGTATGGTAATCAAAAGCAATTTTCAGGAATGAAAGGGATTTTCTTATTGGAATTCATTGATCAAAGGAATTGATCAAACGTAAAAAGTGATATTAGTAAAAACTTGATAAGCTATCAGATGTTTTGTTAAAATAATATTTCCATTTTTATTATAAATAGTAACTTTGGACGATTTGTCTGTGCTTAGAAATATGTATCATTCTGACATCAATAGGAATTTTATCCGGTTATAAACTCACTTTCATTTTCTGTAACCCCATTTTATGGAACATTTTCCACTTCCTTTGTGGATTTAAATACCTGGACAAGCAAAAACATTTGAGATAGTACTTAAAAAATAACATTTATTAATGTGATGAATGAAGCTTATCTCTGTGACAATAACATTTATTGTATCATTTATATTACATCATCAACATGATCCTTGTCTAATAAAGAGGTGAATCTTATCCAGAACAACTAGAAATCATCATGACTTTAAAGTACTTACCATGGTGAATAAATAGCTTACTACCAGACAAAATAAGTTCACAGTGATTTATAAAAAATTTTAAAAACCTCTATTGAAAGATGAAATTTGATTTTCATCTACTAAGAGCAACCAACTCTGATATGTTGTCTTGTTTGAAGGAATTAAAAATATTATTAAGAAAGCAATGATTGTGAAATGTAAATTTAATCACATTTAAAAGGAATATTTTGGATTGTAGGGAAAGGTAGTTCAGTAAATATGTAGAAAAAGAGAGTAAGATACCACTTCATACTAGATTTTCCGCTTTACAGGATTTTACAATGAAGATCAGATTATCTTATTCTACATTTATATTCTCCTATCTTTTCCTCTCTTGTGAATCTGTGCTCCATTGCAGAACTTTTTTAGATATCCGGAAGTGGATTATGGTATGTGCCCACCACAATAAAGGCATCTATTACTTTTTCCAATTCCTTATTGCAATCAGCCATAATTTTTTATGGATCTGTCAGACTGACAATTTTCATTGGGTCTGAGCAGTTCTAGTGATGATGTAAAACAGGTGAGATATCCTTGGTTTCCTAAAATTGCACTAAATGCTTACCTTCATCCCACTCAAAAAGCTTTCTAGGTTTTTCTGGGAGTCTTTCAAATTGTACTATGGCCAGGCCTGTGACATTTTTTCTGATGTAGAATATTAGCTTGTACAGGCAGTAAACAAAAAATTAAGTTCTATTTTTAAATAAATATGTGTAATCTAGCCATGGAAGTTGGAGAGTTACAGCTTGATATTTTATTGCCAATTATTGATACTGCTTGTAGAATTTATAGTATCGTATCATATGAATTATATGGAAATTTGGTGTTGGCATGATTGCTCATTATATAACAGGCTTAATTGGTTTTCTCCAAATTAAAAAAAAAAAAACAAAAAAACAAAACAGTGTGTGCATATATATAGACACACACCTTCTTAAAGCTGTATTCATGGGATGGAAAATATCTTGATTTACAGTTAATTATCTAGGCTTTATTATCAGCATTATAGTATGTCACAGAATGATATAGGGAGGCTCAATTAATTATTGTTAATACAAACGGCTGATTTGCCTAGAAAAAAAAGTACATCTAGATTTGATTTACAGTGAAGAACCCCAAATGAAAGGAAGAAATCCAGGCTTTAAACACAACTACTAGTGTGGAGGTTGGAAATATCCTAAATGATATTAAAGTATGAAGGTGTGTGCCTGAATTGCTCATTCTGTATGATAAAGCACTATTTCATGACCAGCTATGATGAGATGACAACAAAAGGAAAGGATTCTACAGATACATGGGCAATAAGTAGAAAAAACAGGGAAAACATGGCCCTGTTACTAACCATGGAAGTTACTAATATTGATGACAGGGCAGATTTCTCAATACCTTCTTTGCCTCTGCCTTTACTGGTGTAGCTGGACCCCAGATCACAGGATCAAGTTTCTATGACAAGTGTCAACCCAGCAGTAGTAGGGAAAGGGCTGATCTGAGGCTTCTTACAAAGAGCTCAACCCACATAAATCAAGCTCAAGTGGGATCCACCCCAGGGTAAGAGAAGTGGCTAACATTTTTGTAAGGCCACTGCCTATAACCTCTGAAAAATTTTTGAGATCATGGGACATCCCTGATGACAGGAAAGGGGAAATGCCATACCCAGCTATGAGAAAGGTACAAAAGAGGACTCATTAATCTTACTTCAATACCAGGAAATAAATAGAATGAGTCCTTCTAAAAACCAAATTAAGTGAATAATTTGAAAAAGCTAGCACAGATTTACCAAGGGTAAATCATGCCAGACTAACTTGATCACATTCTGCAATAAAATAACATCTTCTGTTGACATGGGGAGAGGAGTGGGTGTTATTTACCTGGAATTCAGCAAAGCATTTGTCAGTTTCTCACCCACATCATTCTGCTTGGCCAAACTGGCAAGATTCAAACTGGGTGGGTGGTCAGCAGTATGGGTGAAAAATTGGCTAACAGACCGCACTCAGAGGGTGGTGTTCAATGTTTATTTTATCCAGACTGCTGGTCTGTCACAAGTGGGGTGCCCCAAGGAATGATACTGGGCCCCACACTGTTCAACGTCTTCATAAATGACCTGAGTGATGGGATTGAAAGCACCCTCATCAAGTTGCTGGTGACATACAGCTGCCTTCCATCTCCGATGCTTTCCCACAATACGGCAGGACCCATCAGCGAACAAGGCATATTGCTTTTCACTTTCTGACAATTTATTATATGGTGGTGCCTCTTCGGTACGCAACACCTCCTCCTCTGGTGACATTCCAAAATCTTTGCCCTCTGGCCAGTCCATGATGACTTCCAGAATGCCTGGACGACTGGGATTTCCTATCCGAGCTCGTTGTGTAATTAGTGCAGCCCATTTACTCCAAGTAGCATCAGTTGCATGATGTGTAGAGGAGACCCTGCCTTTGAACATCCAGCCCAGCACTGGACAGCGGGGTGCCAAAAGGAGCTGTGCTTCAGTGCCAATCACTTCCAAAGCAGCTCGAACCCCTTCATAAGCTGCCAATATCTCTTTCTCCGTTGGGGTATAGCTGGCCTCCGAGCCTTTGTATCCCCGACACCAAAAACCAAGGGGTCGACCTCGAGTCTCCCCTGGAGTTTTCTGCCAGAGGCTCCAGGTAGGACCATTCTCCCCAGCTGCGGTGTACAGTACATTTTTCACATCTGGACCAGTCCAGACTGGTCCAAGGGCCACTGCCTGAACTATCTCGCGTTTAATTTCTCGAAGGCTTGTTGTTATTTTGTGGGTCTGTGCCCCACGTTGGGCGCCAAAAAACTGTCGTGGTTTAAACTATATCTGCACAGTTCCCCCTTTGTTTCCCCTCCCCCCCCCCCCACCTTCCCACTCCCGGAGGGATGGGGAGGAGAGCCAGAGGAATATAACTCCCACGGATTGAGGTAAAATCAGTCCAGCAATTAAGGTATAACACAAATCACTACTGCTACCACTAACAAATCAACGTTAGAGGAAATAAACGGGGAGAGAGAATACAATACCACCCGCCGACACGAGCCCAGCCCAGAAGAGAGAGCTCACCCCTCCCCTCCCGGCCAGCTTACAGTTCCCTCTCCAAGCCCAGCCTGGAGTATTAACCCCTTCCCTTCCAGCAAGCTTCCAGTCCCCTCCCCGAGCAGGACGTGCTGTGGTATGGAATACCTCCCCGACTACCCCAGACCGGGCGCCTTATCTCTCCCTCCTCCCTGGCAGAGCATGAGCTACTGCTGAACCCATGACAGCAGGGCTGTGGGTTGGGATGGAGCAGGGGGGCAAGGGGTAGGGAGCAGGGATTCAGTGGGGGGGTCAGGGCTGTGGGATGGGATGGAGCGGGGTGGGCAGGGGGCACAGCAGGGCTGCAGTGGGGTGAGGTGGGCTGGGCTGTGCCAGGAGGGCACGGGAAGCGGGGCCTGATCCAGCAGGGGAAGTGCAGGAAGGGATGGAGCCCACTTGGAATCCCTCTTCCAGGGAAGGATAAGCACAAAGTAGGCACAAATACACTTGCAGAAATGACATCAGGCCTGAATAAGAGCTCTGAATCAAGGGAAAAACTTCTCTTATGTGTTCATGGGAAACTTTGAGCCTCAAGGCTTTTGTTTACATTTCATGATGGTTTTCATGAGGGTGCATTTCGTGAAGGAACTTAGAAAGTTACCAACATGTTTCAATATACCAACTCTACTTGCACTTAATTCTATGCATTCGGACAATATTACTGACATATCAGTTATTTCATACATGGTACAAGTCTTGATTGAGTTCAAGATCAAGTTCATAAGCCGTAGCATTTTGATTTGACTGCAAAAACCAGTGTGTGAAAGTATAGTATATTTTATGAATTCCTCCTCCACGTCCTCTGTGGATCCTTGGCGTTCACCCCTAGCCCAGGAGATGAACATCTGAGGCTGAGAGAGCTGGGCTGGGTCAGCCTGGAGAAGAGAAAGCTCCTTAAGGGGAGGCCTTAGAGCGGCTCCCAAAGCCTAAAGAAGCCAAAAGAAACCTGGAGAGGGGCTTTGCACAAGGGCCTGTAAGGACAGGCCAAAGGGAATGGCTTTTACCTGCCAGAGGGGAGACTGAGATAGTCTTTTCGACAATTCTCCAAGACACAGGGGAGGACCTTCCAAAGACAAGGAGGATTGGACAGGTTAATAAATGGTTAAAAGGGTGGAGTCATAGTTAAGGGTTTGGGTGTCTTGGACATGGGGCCCAAATTAGTAGGCCAGGCCTACTGGGGGCTGGTGGAGATGCTCTGATAAAGAAAGGGAAGAGTGGCTTTGCTGGGAGGCTTGCCAGACTTGTCAAGGATGGTTTAAACTAGTTGTGTTGGGGGAGGGGAGCATCATTCCATCCCAACACACCCAGTCAGTTGCCAGCACCTATAATAAATACTCTGAGCAATGTAGTGATATCCTAGCTGCTCCAGCCAATGAGCCGGCTTTCATTTGGAGCTCGGATCAGATGCCTCTGTACAAATGCCCGTAGTATGGGGAATAAACAAGAGGAATTAGAGATGTGGGCACATCTACAGGGCTATGATATAATAGGCATCACCGAAACATGGTGGGATGGCTCCTTTGACTGCAATGTTGGAATGGAGGGTTACAGGCTTTTTAGAAAAGACAGGCCCGGTAGGAGGGGAGGGCGAGTTGCCCTTCATGTTAGGGATAGGCTGGAGAATATGGAACTCTGTCTGGGGACAAATGATCAGTTAACAGAAAGTTTGTGGGTCAGGGTTAAGGGGAAATCGGTGATGGGACACATTACCGTGGGGATATGTTACAGACCGCCTGATCAAGAGGAACCTGTGGATGAAGAACTCTACAGACAAATAGGAAAAGCCTCACACTCGCAGGCCCTTGTTCTCATGGGGGACTTCAACCACCCTGACATCTGTTGGGGCAACGGTACGGCCCGGCACAAGCAATCCAGGAGGTCGCTCGATTGTGTGGAAGACAACTTCCTTCTGCAAGCAATAAAGGAGCCGACGAGGAGGGGTGCCCTGCTTGACCTCGTGCTCACCAACAGGGAAGGGCTCGTTGGAAATGTGACGCTCCAGGGAAGTCTCAGATGCAGTGATCACGAGATGGTTGAATTCGAGGTCCTCAAGACAGTGAGAAGAGTGTGCAGTAAGCTCACTGCCCTGGACTTCAAGACAGCAGACTTTGGGCTCTTCAGGAACCTGCTTAGCACGGTTCCATGGGATATAGCCCTAGAGGGCAAGGGGGCCCAAGACTCTTGGTTAATATTCAAGGATCACCTGCTACAAGCTCAGGAGTGTTGCAGGAGGGCCAGGAGACCTCCTTGGATGGATAAGTAGCTGCTGAGAAAAACTCACAGGAAAAAAGAGGCTTATAAAAGGTGGAAACAAGGACAGGTGGCCTGGGATGAATACAGGGATATTGTCAGGTTAGTTAGGGATCAAGTTAGGAAAGCTAAGGCCCAAATGGAGCTAAACTTGGCAAGGGATTTTAAAGATAATAGGAAGGGATTTTATAGGTATGTAGCGGCTAAAAAACAGACTAAGGACAATGTAGGCCCCCTCTAGAAGCATTCGGGAGAACTGGCTACACAGGACTTGGAGAAGGCTGAGGTTCTGAATGGCTTCTTTGCCTCGGTCTTCACTGGCAAAGGCTCTGAACACAGCACCCAAGTCTTGGAAGGCGGACGCAGGGACTGTGAAAACCTAGACCTTGGGCCCACTGCAGGAGAGGATCTGGTTTGAGACCATCTTAAGAACCTGGACATACACAAGTCCATGGGACCTGATGAAATCCATCCGTGGGTCCTGAAGGAGCTGGCGAATGAACTTGCAAAGCCACTGGCCATCATATTTGAAAAATCATGGCAGTCAGGTGAAGTTCCTGATGACTGGAAAAAGGGAAATATAACCCCCATTTTCAAGAAGGGGAAAATGGATGACCCGGGGAATTACAGACCAGTCAGTCTCACCTCTGTGCCTGGCAAAATCTGGGAGCAGATTCTCTTGGAAGGCATGCTAAGGCACATGAAAAACAACAAGGTGCTTGGTGACAGCCAGCATGGCTTTACTAGGGGAAAATCCTGCCTGACCAGTTTGGTGGCTTTCTTCAAATACATAGCAAATAAAACTAACACAAGAGGCAATATAGGCCCACTGTTGAACAAGGTGGGTGCCCTGGAGACAGAGGATACAAAGAAGGCAGAAGTGCTGAATGCTTTCTTTGCCTCTGTCTTTACTCCTGCAGACTCTCCCCGGTGGGCCCAGATTCCTGTAGCCCCAGAAGGAGTCAGGACAAAGGAGGAGTTTGCTTTGGTAGGTGAGGATTGGGTTAGGGATCCGCTATGCAACCTGGACATCTATAAATCAATGGGTCCAGATGGAATGCACCCACGGGTGCTGAGGGAGCTGGCGGAGGTCATTGCTAGGCCACTCTCCATAATCTTTGGTAAATTGTGGGAAACGGGAGAGGTGCCTGAGGATTGGAAGATGGCAAATGTCACACCAGTCTATTAGAAAGGCAAGAAGGAGGACCTGGGTAATTATAGACCCGTCAGCCTTACCTCCGCCCCTGGAAAGGTGATGGAACAACTTATTCTTGACTCCATCTCTAGGCGTATCAAGGATGAGGGGGTTATTAAGAATAGCCAACATGATTTTATGAGGGTGAAGTCATGTTTGACCAACCTTATAGCCTTCTATGAGGAAGTGACTAGGTGGAGGGATGATGGTAGAGCGGTAGATGTGGTTTTTCTTGATTTCAGTAAGGCTTTTGATACTGTCTCCCACAGCATCCTCATAGATAAGCTAAGAAAGTGTGGACTTGACGATTAGGTAGTGAGGTGGATCAAGAACTGGTTGAAAAGAAGAGGGCAGAGAGTTGTGGTCAATGGGGAATCTAGCTGGAGGTCTGTAACTAGTGGAGTCCCTCAGGGGTCGGTGCTGGGACCAGTGCTGTTTAATATTTTCATCAACAACCTGGATGGGGGAACTGAGTGTACCCTCAGCAAGTTCACTGATGACACTAAATTGGGAGGAGTGGCTGACACACCAGAAGGCTGTGTTGCCATTCAGCGAGACCTGGACAGGCTGGAGAGTTGGGCGGGGAGAAACTTGATGAAATTCAACAAGAGCAAGTGTAGAGTCTTGCATCTGGGGAAGAACAACGCCATGTACCAGTACAGGCTGGGGGTTGACCTGCTGGAAAGGAGTGAAGGAGAAAGGGACCTGGGGGTCCTGGTGGATAGGAGGATGACCATGAGCCAGCAATGTGCCCTTGTGGGCAAGAAGGCAAATGGCATGCTAGGGTGTGGTTAGTAGGGCAAGAGAGGTTCTCCTCCCCCTCTACTCTGCCTTGGTGAGGCTGCATCTGGAATATTGCGTCCAGTTCTGGGCCCCTCGGTTCAGAAAGGACAGGGAATTGCTTGAAAGAGTCCAGTGCAGAGCCACAAAGATGATGAAGGGAGTGGAACACCTCCCTTATGAGGAGAGGCTAAGGGAGCTGGATCTCTTTAGCTTGGAGAAGAGGAGAGTGAGGGGTGACCTCATCAGTGTTTACAAATATGTAAAGGGTGGGTGTCAGGATGATGGAGCTTTTCTCGGTAATATCCAGTGATAAGACAAGGGGCAATGGGTGTAAACTGGAGCATAGGAGGTTCCACGTTAACATCAGGAGGAACTTCTTTACTGTAAGAGTGACAGAGCACTGGAACAGGTTGCCCAGGGGGGTTGTGGAGTCTCCTATGTTGGAGATATTCAAGGCCTGCCTGGACAAGTTCCTGTGTGATGTACTCTAGGTTACC
The DNA here is from genome assembly GCF_012275295.1 of Melopsittacus undulatus. Lineage (NCBI taxonomy): Eukaryota > Metazoa > Chordata > Aves > Psittaciformes > Psittaculidae > Melopsittacus > Melopsittacus undulatus. The sequence goes on along the minus strand of NC_047527.1, from coordinate 28,499,069 downwards.
CTGCTCTTGCAGGGGGGTTGGACTAGATGATCTTTTGAGGTCCCTTCCAACCCTTGGGATTCTGTGGATTCTGTGATTCTGTGTGCAGACATTGCTTAAAGATGTTAAATATATTTGTAATGAGTTACATTTTTGCAGAACAGAAACCCAGAAAGAGGTGTATTATACAACAGTGATACATACGTGAAGAGGGCTAGAAGATTGGAAACAACAAATTGTCTAAGGTTTTTGAAATAAAAGTTAACCTTGTTAAAAGATAAATTCAATAAAGTGAAGTTGTGCTTCTTCATTGACAATAAATGTTACACACTGGTAAAAATTCTGATTTTTAGAAAAATTTTCCCAGTGTAATGGAGTATAGAAAGGAAGAATCAAGTTGGAGTTCATAAATGTAAAATGCTCTAGAATATGAAAAAGCGATCTGTTAGGTTTAGATATAAAGAGTGCAGTAAATGTGAATGAAGTATAGCTCCCTATCTTTCTCTATAGCTAGGTTAAATAGGATACAGCAATTTAGACAACTGTGCATCTTTATCAAACTCACTACAGATTTTCTGTATGATAAAAACTACAAACAACATTTTTTGATTTGACACCTAGAGAAATACTAATATGGAAAAGAATTTTAAATGTAAAGTTGCTGTTATCTAAATTCAACCTGAACTTGGAAACCTAGTGTTGCATAATTTATGATAAAAATTGCAAGAAAGGAAACAAGAAAAAAAAAAAAAGGGGATGTCTAGATTTATTCTTTCTGTATCTCTGGCTAATAGTCCCAAAAGCGATAATTTGTATTTTGAGTGAGACAAAACGAAAACTAACTTTCAGTTAGAATATCAAAATGTATTAAAAGGAATTGATAGTTTAAAACTTTTAAATACATGCTAAAATGATAGAAGAATAAATTATCTGAGTCATTTTCATCTGTTGCTCAGAGTCTGTCAGAAGATTCCATTAAGCTGGAACAGAGACAGCAGAGTGACAATAGCAGCTTGCCTAAAGCCTTGATTCTGCATTTAATGGGGCACCAGACATACACTGTTGTCGTGGTTTAAACCCAGCCACACAGCTTGTTCATTCATTCCCCCCCTCGCTCCCCCAACTCCCAGAGAGTTAGGAAGGAGAATCCAAAGAATGTAGCCCCCACGGGTTGAGATAAGCACAGTTTAATAGCTAAGGCATAACACAAATCACTACTGCCACTACTACTACAAATAATAATGATAAAGCCAATAACAAGTGAAGAGGATACAGCACCTCACCAGCCACCGACCCATAACTCACCCCACCCTGCCCGACCGGGCACTGACCGATACCTCTTCCATCCCCCCAGAGCTCCAGCCCTTCCGGGTCTCTCCCAGTTACATCCTGGGTATGACGTGCTATGGTATGGAATACCTCTTTGGCTAGCCTGGGTCAGATGTCCTATCTCTCCTTCCTCCCGGCCTCCCCTCCTCCCTGGAAGAGCAGGAGCTCAGAAAAAAGGCCTTGGACAAACCAAACATTTGAGCAGTAACTCAAAACATACTTGCCATCAGCAACCGTTCTCAGCCCGAAAGTCAAAACACAGCACTGCATCAGCTACCAAGCAGGAGAAAAAATGACTGCCACTGCTCAAACAAGGACAACTGTAGGATGGTTATTATTGCATGGTTTGAATAGACTTCTTACTAGCTGCAGATAGATATGCAGAAATTTAGCACTGCTTAAAAGAGTATTTCCTCTAGAACTGCTGACATTTAAAATATAACTAAGTGAGGATTTCTGACTATAAACTAGAAATTCATACTCAGACATTTCAAAATTCTATTGGCACTTTTTCCGTCTTCTTTATTTTTTCCCAATTCTGATAAAAACTGACATTAGAGGTTGGAGATGTTGACAAAAAAAATCTTGTGTTGTTTTTATGTGGAGTTGGTTTTATTCAGTTACCCATGTGAAATGATGAAAAAAGACAAAGCATTTAACTCCAGTATACTTCTTTTTTTTTTGTCTTTTAGCTCTTCATCGCCATTTCTTGGCTTGCAAAAGAGGCAGGAGCATGTTCATGCTTTCTGATATGGCTGACTGAGAATCCTAGTGTTTCATGAGCTTGTTTAGGGCAACCACATCAGAAGTGGTAGGTAGCCTGCTGCTCCTACCTATGGGAAAAGGGAATGAAGCAAGACCAGCATATTTGGGTTTATATCATGCATGAGACTGAGTACAGTAGATGTTCAGAGGGGTTTGTGTTAAAACCATAAACATTCAAAAACAGCATATAGAGAAATTTCCAGTCAGAGAGTTATTCAGCAGAAAAACACTAATTTGATGCATTCCTTTTGCATCAGTTAGTCACTGAGTACAATATACAATTGACTTCATCATGAAAGCTTGGTGTCTCGTTGAGTCACAAGGCTTCAGTCACGCTCATGGACTCTTTTCTCCACAGGAACACAGCTTTGACAAAGGAGCCTGAAGAGGCAGGTGGTTTCTCTTCCTCCTCCACCCTTTTCAGTAAACCAGAACCTCATATGGTTCATATGTGGCATCTATTCACAGGGAGCTTCATGCCTCTTACATACAAACAAAACCCTGGGTTTAACTGTCCTGGCATGAGTTCCTCAATTACAACCTGACATATCACCTTCTGTTTTCTTCTAGCAATACTTGAAAGAACATAGAAGATGTAGAGGTCTTTTGTAAATTCCTATTGATATGAATTAGATGAGACTGGAAACACATACCATGTTGAGGGCCTCAAAATAAATGGCCAAGTTAGAATTTAATGCTATTTGTCTCCAGAGAATTCTTCCGTAGTTCCTGGTCAAATGATCATTTTGTACTATTCACACCACTGTATGTTTCTTAACTTTGTTGTCTAATCATTATTTTTTTTCTGCCAACTCATATTTCCTTTTATACAGAATCAGTCATTGCTGTGTGATAAACTATTTGTAGTATTCCAGGTTGTGCATAGTGTTATAGAGCAAACCCTCTAGTTGCCGCAAGACACACTTGAGACTTTACAATTTCATGCAGTGTTGTTCAGATGGTGTGGGAAAGGCCACCCGTCAAAAAAAGCTGAAAAATATGAATCCCAGGGTTATGAACATTTTGCTCGAACAAAGACTAAATAACAACTAGCTCTTATACATCTAAACCAGCTAAATTGTAATTTTGTAACAGAAAATACTATATAATGCTTTAGTATTGTATTGAACTGTAAAGATTTTTTATGTCTGTTGTAGAAAGAAGTGTGATGGAATGATACATGATGTGTATAATATATTTCTGAAAGTTGGCGTTGGCATGAATATGCAATCAAAGTTCAACATTTATTTTTTTATTGAAAATTCATTGTTAGAAATCAAGGTTGAATTTTATTGACACTTATTCATTAATCTTTTATTTCAACTTCTGTCTCCATTTTTCCTGTCCTCATCACAGCTTTTTCTCTTCGTATGAATTTCAGTGTTGGAAGTTTCCAGTTTAAAGCTGGATGCTGTAACAAGACTTGGGTGATGAAAAAGAATGTGACAGCAGGGAAGGAGATAACAGCTAAAACAACTAAAAATTAAAACCTGACAGTCCAGGCTAAAAAGCCATTGTGGCTTGTCCTGGGAAGAATAGTAAGGCAAAAAAAAAAAAAATCAATGTTTGTTGCTATTTAGCAATTAAAATCTTACCCTTTTATAGTTTATTAAAACAGATCATATAGAACTAATGACTATTGAACTCCCAATGAGAATTGAACAGTACTTCAAGGAACAAAGATTTTTAGGAAACAATAAAGTCTGTATCAATATTCTTTGCTCTATTCTGGCTTTTCTGATCTCTGATGAGATTTTTTTATGACCTCTGCCTAGATATGCCACTCCAGAAGTGAACCTAGAAGCATGTAAGAGGAGAACACTGGCTTCAAGAAGTGGCGTCTGATATCAGTGGAACAGGCTGGCATCTTGCAACAGTGATTTTGTATAATCTACACTGACAGAAAAAAACCCAACAAGACCATGTTGCGCAGGACTGAGGAATGACAGCATTCAAGATGGTCGAGGTGGCTAATGAAAATAGTGCTGACATCTCTTCCTGGAAGTAAGAAGCATTTCATTTTATTCCAGAAAACAGTGTTCTTGCTATCAACTTTTTTTTTCTATTCTCACAGCAGGAAGAGCTTTAAAGGAAGAAGGAAACTATTAGATCAATGATCACATTGAAGTTAAGTTGAATGTTGCTAATGCCTGGGAATGGATGGGTTTTGAGAAGGAACAGCAAGCCAAACTATTGATTTTTACTTGAAATCCTTAGTGACAGTTCCAAGCATGGGTGTGCAAAGGGTAAAATTCTCAAAAACCTGTATGCAAATTACAAGTTCCAGTGAATTCTAATTTCTAACTTTATGATGAATCTCTTTCAAATATTGATATTTCTTTTGCTCTTTATTTTGACATTAGAAAAATTATTATTTTACTTACATTTCATAATTGTTCTAGCAAACCCCTTTATTATTTGTAAAATAAAACAAAGGGAGACCCTAGCAGAAATACATCATTAAGCTTTGTTCCTTTTGCTTAGTACCCTATATGCATCATCTGTTGTTATATTTGTCTTTGTATTTGACTCCAGGCATTCTCTAAGTTAAGGAAGAAAAATTTGTTGGCTTTTTAGCTTGCAGCTTTGTAAGATGCTGCAAGAAGAACCAAAGACAAATCACCTAGAAGTGCAAGGATCAATTGATGGGAAGGGAATAGCTTATCTTCCACATTATCACAGTCTCCCTCATTAAGCATGCTGTAAGAGAGCTGACAGGCTGTGATGGATCTGCAGGCTCTATCATACCAAGCTGCGTGGGAAATCTAGTCACTGCTGTGGTTACCATCAGCATCCACTAGATAATGTAGTGCAGGAAACAGCACAATGCCATACATCCTGCACAACAGGAACAACAGCACCTTGTCTTCAAATGTGGTGCTTGCCATCATTTGCTAAAGTCCAACATTGACAGAGTGGAACCAAAGTGATGCACACAGGAAGTGAAGCCTTTCAGAAGTAAGGACTAGTAGTAAGAGCAGCATTTATGATTAATAATGTAATTCCCATTTCTGAAGCCTTCTGATATTTTTGCTGCACCCACAGCATAGTATTGGGTGCCTATGAGGATATATTTTGGTCAGATCTATGCTTGCATCTGGCTCATGACATGACCATTGGAAAAGTTATGCTAAAGTATCTAGCATGCTGATGCAGTAGAAGCAAGAGTGAAGAGGATAGATCAACTTGTACCAGTTTAAGCAGAATCACTATCAAATTAAAACATAACAGTATTGTCCACCTTTACAAAAGTCCAAGGGTGTAAACTGTTCAATTAACCCACAGCTATCAGCTGTGATGTAGAACTGATACCACTACCTCCTGTTCCATTTGTGCTCAGCATGTGTGAAGACTTTTAGCTCTGATAGCTTTCAGAGCAAAACAAAACAAAAGTAACCACAGCAGACACAAGCCAGCAAATCCTTCAGTGTTGATGTTTCTTTTGCTCCATTATTAACTATACCAGTAGTTGAAGCCTAAAGTTCCAGGGCACAGTTCTACGGTTTAGTTGTCAAGGAGAGAGAAATATTAGCTAACTTGATCATTGGCAGCAATTCCTTCATAGTATTTTTTTTCTGAAAATTCATAAGGTAAAGATGCAAGGATTACATTATTTAAAACTGAATCTAGTAAACTGAGGTAGTAAAATTAAATTAATGGTAGAATCATCAAATCAGAATGGTTTGGGGTGAGAAGGGACATAAAAGCTCATCTAGTTCCAACCCCCGTGCCATGGGCAGGGACACCTTTCACTAGACCAGGTTGCTCAAAGCCCTGTCCACCTTGGTCTCAAACACTTTCAAGGCTGAGGCGTCCACAACTTCTCTGTACAATCTGTTCCAGTTTCTCATTACGCTCACCTATTTTTTATTAATAATTAAAAAAAATGTACAGATACAAAAGTTATGTACTTGGTATAGAATTTTTTGAGTGAGATCTTTGGCCTCCATTAAAAATCAAGCTGAAACCCCTAAGTATTCCGTTTTCCTTAAAAGTAACAACATCTACCTTAAATTCATTGAATTCATTCATAGAGGCAAAGAAAGCATTCAGCACTTCTGCCTTCTTTGTATCCTCTGTCTCCAGGGCACCCACCTTGTTCAACAGTGGGCCTATATTGCCTCTTGTGTTAGTTTTATTTGCTATGTATTTGAAGAAAGCCACCAAACTGGTCAGGCAGGATTTTCCCCTAGTAAAGCCATGCTGGCTGTCACCAAGCACCTTGTTGTTTTTCATGTGCCTTAGCATGCCTTCCAAGAGAATCTGCTCCCAGATTTTGCCAGGCACAGAGGTGAGACTGACTGGTCTGTAATTCCCCGGGTCATCCATTTTCCCCTTCTTGAAAATGGGGGTTATATTTCCCTTTTTCCAGTCATCAGGAACTTCACCTGACTGCCATGATTTTTCAAATATGATGGCCAGTGGCTTTGCAAGTTCATTTGCCAGCTCCTTCAGGACCCACGGATGGATTTCATCAGGTCCCATGGACTTGTGTATGTCCAGGTTCTTAAGATGGTCTCAAACCAGATCCTCTCCTGCAGTGGGCCCAAGGTCTAGGTTTTCACAGTCCCTGCGTCCGCCTTCCAAGACTTGGGTGCTGTGTTCAGAGCCTTTGCCAGTGAAGACCGAGGCAAAGAAGCCATTCAGAACCTCAGCCTTCTCCAAGTCCTGTGTAGCCAGTTCTCCCGAATGCTTCTAGAGGGGGCCTACATTGTCCTTAGTCTGTTTTTTAGCCGCTACATACCTATAAAATCCCTTCCTATTATCTTTAAAATCCCTTGCCAAGTTTAGCTCCATTTGGGCCTTAGCTTTCCTAACTTGATCCCTAACTAACCTGACAATATCCCTGTATTCATCCCAGGCCACCTGTCCTTGTTTCCACCTTTTATAAGCCTCTTTTTTCCTGTGAGTTTTTCTCAGCAGCTACTTATCCATCCAAGGAGGTCTCCTGGCCCTCCTGCAACACTCCTGAGCTTGTAGCAGGTGATCCTTGAATATTAACCAAGAGTCTTGGGCCCCCTTGCCCTCTAGGGCTATATCCCATGGAACCGTGCTAAGCAGGTTCCTGAAGAGCCCAAAGTCTGCTGTCTTGAAGTCCAGGGCAGTGAGCTTACTGCACACTCTTCTCACTGTCTTGAGGACCTCGAATTCAACCATCTCGTGATCACTGCATCTGAGACTTCCCTGGAGCGTCACATTTCCAACGAGCCCTTCCCTGTTGGTGAGCACGAGGTCAAGCAGGGCACCCCTCCTCGTCGGCTCCTTTTTTGCTTGCAGAAGGAAGTTGTCTTCCACACAATCGAGCGACCTCCTGGATTGCTTGTGCCGGGCCGTACCGTTGCCCCAACAGATGTCAGGGTGGTTGAAGTCCCCCATGAGAACAAGGGCCTGCGAGTGTGAGGCTTTTCCTATTTGTCTGTAGAGTTCTTCATCCACAGGTTCCTCTTGATCAGGCGGTCTGTAACATATCCCCACGGTAATGTGTCCCATCACCGATTTCCCCTTAACCCTGACCCACAAACTTTCTGTTAACTGATCATTTGTCCCCAGACAGAGTTCCATATTCTCCAGCCTATCCCTAACATGAAGGGCAACTCGCCCTCCCCTCCTACCGGGCCTGTCTTTTCTAAAAAGCCTGTAACCCTCCATTCCAACATTGCAGTCAAAGGAGCCATCCCACCATGTTTCGGTGATGCCTATTATATCATAGCCCTGTAGATGTGCCCACATCTCTAATTCCTCTTGTTTATTCCCCATACTATGGGCATTTGTACAGAGGCATCTGATCCGAGCTCCAAATGAAAGCCGGCTCATTGGCTGGAGCAGCTAGGATATCACTACATTGCTCAGAGTATTTATTATAGGTGCTGGCAACTGACTGGGTGTGTTGGGATGGAATGATGCTCCCCTCCCCCAACACAACTAGTTTAAACCATCCTTGACAAGTCTGGCAAGCCTCCCAGCAAAGCCACTCTTCCCTTTCTTTATCAGAGCATCTCCACCAGCCCCCAGTAGGCCTGGCCTACTAATTTGGGCCCCATGTCCAAGACACCCAAACCCTTAACTATGACTCCACCCTTTTAACCATTTATTAACCTGTCCAATCCTCCTTGTCTTTGGAAGGTCCTCCCCTGTGTCTTGGAGAATTGTCGAAAAGACTATCTCAGTCTCCCCTCTGGCAGGTAAAAGCCATTCCCTTTGGCCTGTCCTTACAGGCCCTTGTGCAAAGCCCCTCTCCAGGTTTCTTTTGGCTTCTTTAGGCTTTGGGAGCCGCTCTAAGGCCTCCCCTTAAGGAGCTTTCTCTTCTCCAGGCTGACCCAGCCCAGCTCTCTCAGCCTCAGATGTTCATCTCCTGGGCTAGGGGTGAACGCCAAGGATCCACAGAGGACGTGGAGGAGGAATTCATAAAATATACTATACTTTCACACACTGGTTTTTGCAGTCAAATCAAAATGCTACGGCTTATGAACTTGATCTTGAACTCAATCAAGACTTGTACCATGTATGAAATAACTGATATGTCAGTAATATTGTCCGAATGCATAGAATTAAGTGCAAGTAGAGTTGGTATATTGAAACATGTTGGTAACTTTCTAAGTTCCTTCACGAAATGCACCCTCATGAAAACCATCATGAAATGTAAACAAAAGCCTTGAGGCTCAAAGTTTCCCATGAACACATAAGAGAAGTTTTTCCCTTGATTCAGAGCTCTTATTCAGGCCTGATGTCATTTCTGCAAGTGTATTTGTGCCTACTTTGTGCTTATCCTTCCCTGGAAGAGGGATTCCAAGTGGGCTCCATCCCTTCCTGCACTTCCCCTGCTGGATCAGGCCCCGCTTCCCGTGCCCTCCTGGCACAGCCCAGCCCACCTCACCCCACTGCAGCCCTGCTGTGCCCCCTGCCCACCCCGCTCCATCCCATCCCACAGCCCTGACCCCCCCACTGAATCCCTGCTCCCTACCCCTTGCCCCCCTGCTCCATCCCAACCCACAGCCCTGCTGTCATGGGTTCAGCAGTAGCTCATGCTCTGCCAGGGAGGAGGGAGAGATAAGGCGCCCGGTCTGGGGTAGTCGGGGAGGTATTCCATACCACAGCACGTCCTGCTCGGGGAGGGGACTGGAAGCTTGCTGGAAGGGAAGGGGTTAATACTCCAGGCTGGGCTTGGAGAGGGAACTGTAAGCTGGCCGGGAGGGGAGGGGTGAGCTCTCTCTTCTGGGCTGGGCTCGTGTCGGCGGGTGGTATTGTATTCTCTCTCCCCGTTTATTTCCTCTAACGTTGATTTGTTAGTGGTAGCAGTAGTGATTTGTGTTATACCTTAATTGCTGGACTGATTTTACCTCAATCCGTGGGAGTTATATTCCTCTGGCTCTCCTCCCCATCCCTCCGGGAGTGGGAAGGTGGGGGGGGGGGGAGGGGAAACAAAGGGGGAACTGTGCAGATATAGTTTAAACCACGACAGTTTTTTGGCGCCCAACGTGGGGCACAGACCCACAAAATAACAACAAGCCTTCGAGAAATTAAACGCGAGATAGTTCAGGCAGTGGCCCTTGGACCAGTCTGGACTGGTCCAGATGTGAAAAATGTACTGTACACCGCAGCTGGGGAGAATGGTCCTACCTGGAGCCTCTGGCAGAAAACTCCAGGGGAGACTCGAGGTCGACCCCTTGGTTTTTGGTGTCGGGGATACAAAGGCTCGGAGGCCAGCTATACCCCAACGGAGAAAGAGATATTGGCAGCTTATGAAGGGGTTCGAGCTGCTTTGGAAGTGATTGGCACTGAAGCACAGCTCCTTTTGGCACCCCGCTGTCCAGTGCTGGGCTGGATGTTCAAAGGCAGGGTCTCCTCTACACATCATGCAACTGATGCTACTTGGAGTAAATGGGCTGCACTAATTACACAACGAGCTCGGATAGGAAATCCCAGTCGTCCAGGCATTCTGGAAGTCATCATGGACTGGCCAGAGGGCAAAGATTTTGGAATGTCACCAGAGGAGGAGGTGTTGCGTACCGAAGAGGCACCACCATATAATAAATTGTCAGAAAGTGAAAAGCAATATGCCTTGTTCGCTGATGGGTCCTGCCGTATTGTGGGAAAGCATCGGAGATGGAAGGCAGCTGTATGTCACCAGCAACTTGATGAGGGTGCTTTCAATCCCATCACTCAGGTCATTTATGAAGACGTTGAACAGTGTGGGGCCCAGTATCATTCCTTGGGGCACCCCACTTGTGACAGACCAGCAGTCTGGATAAAATAAACATTGAACACCACCCTCTGAGTGCGGTCTGTTAGCCAATTTTTCACCCATACTGCTGACCACCCACCCAGTTTGAATCTTGCCAGTTTGGCCAAGCAGAATGATGTGGGTGAGAAACTGACAAATGCTTTGCTGAATTCCAGGTAAATAACACCCACTCCTCTCCCCATGTCAACAGAAGATGTTATTTTATTGCAGAATGTGATCAAGTTAGTCTGGCATGATTTACCCTTGGTAAATCTGTGCTAGCTTTTTCAAATTATTCACTTAATTTGGTTTTTAGAAGGACTCATTCTATTTATTTCCTGGTATTGAAGTAAGATTAATGAGTCCTCTTTTGTACCTTTCTCATAGCTGGGTATGGCATTTCCCCTTTCCTGTCATCAGGGATGTCCCATGATCTCAAAAATTTTTCAGAGGTTATAGGCAGTGGCCTTACAAAAATGTTAGCCACTTCTCTTACCCTGGGGTGGATCCCACTTGAGCTTGATTTATGTGGGTTGAGCTCTTTGTAAGAAGCCTCAGATCAGCCCTTTCCCTACTACTGCTGGGTTGACACTTGTCATAGAAACTTGATCCTGTGATCTGGGGTCCAGCTACACCAGTAAAGGCAGAGGCAAAGAAGGTATTGAGAAATCTGCCCTGTCATCAATATTAGTAACTTCCATGGTTAGTAACAGGGCCATGTTTTCCCTGTTTTTTCTACTTATTGCCCATGTATCTGTAGAATCCTTTCCTTTTGTTGTCATCTCATCATAGCTGGTCATGAAATAGTGCTTTATCATACAGAATGAGCAATTCAGGCACACACCTTCATACTTTAATATCATTTAGGATATTTCCAACCTCCACACTAGTAGTTGTGTTTAAAGCCTGGATTTCTTCCTTTCATTTGGGGTTCTTCACTGTAAATCAAATCTAGATGTACTTTTTTTTCTAGGCAAATCAGCCGTTTGTATTAACAATAATTAATTGAGCCTCCCTATATCATTCTGTGACATACTATAATGCTGATAATAAAGCCTAGATAATTAACTGTAAATCAAGATATTTTCCATCCCATGAATACAGCTTTAAGAAGGTGTGTGTCTATATATATGCACACACTGTTTTGTTTTTTTGTTTTTTTTTTTTTAATTTGGAGAAAACCAATTAAGCTTGTTATATAATGAGCAATCATGCCAACACCAAATTTCCATATAATTCATATGATACGATACTATAAATTCTACAAGCAGTATCAATAATTGGCAATAAAATATCAAGCTGTAACTCTCCAACTTCCATGGCTAGATTACACATATTTATTTAAAAATAGAACTTAATTTTTTGTTTACTGCCTGTACAAGCTAATATTCTACATCAGAAAAAATGTCACAGGCCTGGCCATAGTACAATTTGAAAGACTCCCAGAAAAACCTAGAAAGCTTTTTGAGTGGGATGAAGGTAAGCATTTAGTGCAATTTTAGGAAACCAAGGATATCTCACCTGTTTTACATCATCACTAGAACTGCTCAGACCCAATGAAAATTGTCAGTCTGACAGATCCATAAAAAATTATGGCTGATTGCAATAAGGAATTGGAAAAAGTAATAGATGCCTTTATTGTGGTGGGCACATACCATAATCCACTTCCGGATATCTAAAAAAGTTCTGCAATGGAGCACAGATTCACAAGAGAGGAAAAGATAGGAGAATATAAATGTAGAATAAGATAATCTGATCTTCATTGTAAAATCCTGTAAAGCGGAAAATCTAGTATGAAGTGGTATCTTACTCTCTTTTTCTACATATTTACTGAACTACCTTTCCCTACAATCCAAAATATTCCTTTTAAATGTGATTAAATTTACATTTCACAATCATTGCTTTCTTAATAATATTTTTAATTCCTTCAAACAAGACAACATATCAGAGTTGGTTGCTCTTAGTAGATGAAAATCAAATTTCATCTTTCAATAGAGGTTTTTAAAATTTTTTATAAATCACTGTGAACTTATTTTGTCTGGTAGTAAGCTATTTATTCACCATGGTAAGTACTTTAAAGTCATGATGATTTCTAGTTGTTCTGGATAAGATTCACCTCTTTATTAGACAAGGATCATGTTGATGATGTAATATAAATGATACAATAAATGTTATTGTCACAGAGATAAGCTTCATTCATCACATTAATAAATGTTATTTTTTAAGTACTATCTCAAATGTTTTTGCTTGTCCAGGTATTTAAATCCACAAAGGAAGTGGAAAATGTTCCATAAAATGGGGTTACAGAAAATGAAAGTGAGTTTATAACCGGATAAAATTCCTATTGATGTCAGAATGATACATATTTCTAAGCACAGACAAATCGTCCAAAGTTACTATTTATAATAAAAATGGAAATATTATTTTAACAAAACATCTGATAGCTTATCAAGTTTTTACTAATATCACTTTTTACGTTTGATCAATTCCTTTGATCAATGAATTCCAATAAGAAAATCCCTTTCATTCCTGAAAATTGCTTTTGATTACCATACTATTGATATTAAATAAACTTTTCTCTTTTTCTGGCTTCCTAGAATAACTTAATGACAAATTAAGCACATAATATGTCACAACTATCAGAAAAATAAATATAAAAAAAGATTGTGAACTGTCACAGGAGGGAAAGTCTGCCTAAAACAGTATTGCCTATGCAATCTCCAAGTTTAGGGCTAGTATATAACAGAATTTTCCTCCACGTCTGTAAATTTTGTCAATTTTTTTTAACTGTTATAGAGTACCAGGGTCAGAGCTATGAAACTAATTCTGACTAAGCTGTCATACTTTTGGAAATTATCACAATACACAGCGCTGAAGAGCATAGTACAAGTGCAGCAATTTTGACACTTCCTGAAAACATCTGATTATTTTTTTTTTCACAAGTGTTGGTTTATGCACACAGTAAATATAACATTTTTAGGAATTATCACACTTAGAGCAAATTCACCACAGTTACTCTTATTATTTTCTGGCAGAAAAAAAAAAAAAAATCTGGCATCATAATCTAAGATGATAGGGATTATGGCAGACAGGGACCAGGAGAATAAATTAAAATACAGATCATTAAATATCCTTATCTGCTTATACACAGGGAAAAGAAAATCTGTTACGAAATAAGACTACTCTCTGTAGTTCTCAGATACAGGCAAGTTTGTGCTCTCAGTCTTCTTGAATTGTCCATGGTGACAGAACAAGAGGCAACGAACACATGTTGGAATAAGAAAACTATCCTTGGTGGTGTCCGAGGTTCAACTGGATGCAGCCCTGGGCAATGAATTCTAATTAGAACTCCTCTGAGCAGTGGGTTGGGACTAGATGACCTTCAGGAGTCCCTTCTAACTGGAGTTATATTATGAATCTCTGGTAAGATTTATTTTCCATTATAGAGTCATAGAATCAACCAAGTTGGAAAGGACCTTTAAGGTCATCAAGTCCAATCATTCCCCAGCACTACCAAGGCTACCACTGGCCCACATCAAGACATTTTTCAGAATTAATCCTAGAGAAAAAACTGGAGAAGAATAGGAAAGGTAATCAGTCAAGAAATGTCACTCATGTCCTCACATCCATTTCTCACTGCCAGTTGCAGGAGAGAGAGGTCTTTCTTTGCTTATGTTCAGAAGATGGTAAGTGAACAAGTTTACAAAATCTGATATGGCACATACAGAAAATGCTATGGAAACTTTAAGACAACAAAAGAAACAGACTATATACAAAATTATATTTTAAATAATAAACATTTCCTTTATTAATAAAAGCATATTTATTTTTATCCAGTTTAAGGATGCATAATCTTAGACATAAAAGTAAAAGAAAAAATTGCTTATGCTAAGGGAAATGAACAAGATGGCTCTGGGAAGTTCAAATACCTTCTGCCTTGACTCTTTCACCTGAAATGCTATCAATAGCTAGAAAACTTATAACACAACTCAGAATTTGTAACAAAAGGAAAGTAAGGATAAACAGAAAGACAAAGCAATAAAAACTCTTTTTTTATAGCCTCTTACATTCATGTTTAACATTAATACCTAGTAACATTCCAGTTACAACTGTAAGAAGAATCATACAATTATAGTTTAGGTTATTCCTCATGGTCATTGAGTCCAATCATTGGCCTGGCACTGCCAAGACCGCTACTAAACCATGTCCTTCAGTGCCACATTTACAGCTCTGTAAAATGCCTCCAGTGATGGTGACTCTGTCACTTCCTGGGCAGTTTGTTCCAACACTTGACAAACCCTTCAGTGAAGAATTTTTTCATAATATCCAATATAAACTTCCCCTGGTGCAACCTGAGTCCTTTTCCTCTTGCTCTGTTGCTTGTTACTTGGGAGAAGAGACTGACACCACCTAACTACAACCTCCTTTCAGGTAGCTGTAAAGAGCAATAAGGTATCCCTTAAATATTTAACTATTCCAGGTCCTTAACTGAAAGATTGAAAAGATTCCTAGGCATTTTAAGAATAGCCACCTTATTTGTAAAATGCAGGTAAATCAAGACTGGGAATTCCTGATTTTTTTTTTCCTTTAAGATGAGATTTAAGAGTTACTGTTTCATCTTCACAGTATGCTATTTTTTATTTTTTTATTTCTACAGGAGAAGAAAATAATGCCTTTTTTCTGGTTTTTTTTTTTCCCTCTTGATAAATCATTTGTTCCTACTCAATAGATTAGTAGTTTCTAAGAAAATAGGCTGTCCTGGGTTAAGGAGTAGCAGTCATTTTTCTCCTTCTTAGTAGCTGGTGCAGTGCTGTGTTTTTGACTTTCAGCCTGAAAACAACACTGATAACACCGATGTTTTTAGTTGCTGCTCAGTGATGTTTACTCTGACCAAGGGCTGTCTGAGTCTCATGCTCTGCCAGGGGGAAGGAAAGCCAGGAGGAAGCAGAGACAGGACACCTGACCCAAACTGACCAAAGAGGAATTCCATACCACAGCATGTCATGGCCAGGATGTAAAACTGGGAGCAGTTACCTGGAAGGGCTAGATCACTGATCAGGTCAGGCTGGGTATTGGTCGGTGGGAGGTGAGTGGTTGTATTCTCTTCCCTCATTATTTCCCTTCTCATTATTATTATTGGTAGTAGTAGTAGTGATTTGTGTTATACCTTAGTTACTGGACTGTTCTTATCTCAACCCATGGGAGTTAAATTCTTTCGATTTTCCTCCCCATCTCTCCAAGAGCTGGGGGAGAAAGGGGGACCTGAGGGGAGGCGGGGGGAGAAGGGGTGAGCAAGTGGCTGCATGGTTCTGGATTGCCGGCTGGGCTTAAACTATGACAGGCAAGAAGCTAAATTAATTGATAAGCAGAAATGATCTATTATGACAGACATTCATAGCCAGTGGACAAACAGACAGATTTTGTTATTCTAGGTGTGACTAAAAGTAATGGTAAGTAAAACTGGATGTTGAATTTTCCTGACCTATACATTGAGTAATAAATAGGATACTAGGTACGTTGCTTTACAGATTATCATATTGGACAGAACATAAAACTGATAAAGCAAATTTAATTATTTATTTAATAATTATAATTGCTGGGGATGTAGCTAGTGCTTCATCCAAGCAGCCTAAGGGAATGGTAGGCTAAGAATGTAATTTAGAAGAAAAGAAATTAAAACAGTGTGCTTGACAACATATACAGCCCAGAAAACTGAAGGAAAAAATGCTGTCTGATCTGTTGAATTCTCTGAAGGGTAGGCCCAGTAGAATTAAGACTACAGCCATAACCTCAATTTTAGATCCTGCATATGAAAAACAATACAATAGGGACACTGGATATAGTCAAATAACTAGTGCAGCCCTTCACAGTAAATGAAATTTATATTACTTCACCTTATTTGCAGAAGACTTATCAAACCATTGTGCTTACAGCAGAATATCACATCTGCATCTCTGAAAGACATGTCTTTAGGTCAGGACTGAGAAATGTTTCAGAGGCTTATGCTAAAAAATGTTGCATTTGTTATGCTTGTCTTATATAATTGGTAAATTCCACAGGATACAAATCTGTCCAAAACAATCATTAATTTTGTTAATGTTATTAAAATGTCACTGTTCAAAAAGTCTGAAGCATCTGAGTAATTGTTATTAATAATACCCTCAGTTTATCTACGTAAAGAGCTGCTTTAAGTCAATGCACTGTCCAGAGACATGGTAGATGTTCAATGAAGCTGAAGGAGAGCTTATACAGCATGTATAGTGAAGACACAGTGGATATTGTAGAATCCTTAGTGATGAGATACCCCACTGGAGAAAGACAAAATAACTCTTTGCTAGTGTATGCTAAAAAAATTTACAGAGAGGTCAGAGAAATAGCTACAGGAATAATGGTAGATTTATTGACAATTCACATCCCTAAGAATAGTGGAGAAACACTTCTGCATTCCAGTAATTCAATATTAATTTTAAAAATCATTGCAAGGTGGTTTATGATGGAAATTGTTTAACTGCAAAATATTATTGGTGGTTAATAACAGGTAAAAATGTAACAAGTGTAAAGGTGCTTTCAGTAGACATCAAATGTGCAGTGAATGGATAAATAAGTATCATGCCTGCAATGGAGACTACATATGATGAATGGAGTTTTGATTTATGCATGAGCAATATTTGACTGTAAGATCAGTGTGTTTTAACCATTTTGTATCAGGACATAGCAAACAAAACAAGGATAGTTCCTAGTTTCACCATTATTACCTAAAAAGAATAGCTATGCTTAAAATACCAGTAACACAGTTAACAATGTCAAAACAATACCAAGTACCTCAGAGCATACTCACTGAGTGAACCAATAACTCTGATGAAGCCAATGGGAAAACTCCTGCTACCTTTCAGGAATCTGAGACTTCATCTCCTACATTTATTTGGAGTGGTATCCTCCTGGCAGCTGTCAAAATGCCTGTATGGTAGTAGTTCCTGTTCTCATTTCAGGCAGCACAGGCAAGGGAGAAAGAAGCTTGTGTTGTTGCAATATGATTTTTGCAATTCATGGCATAGAATATACAGTAACTTTCTTTTTGCAGGCTGAGACTGACACTGATGGGCTGGAAAAAAATGTCTTTGCTTCTGTGTGATCTCAGTAGATCTGATGTAATAACCATTAAGAAAACACATGCGCTGACCACAACAGATGTATAGGTAAGGAATGCTGTATATCAGGTATAGTCCATGTGAAACCTTGTCCTAGAAGAAACAATTTTGAAGGAAATAATTCTACTAAAAAGTTGAATAGTCCTGTGTATATTCTCACCCACTGACCCATATTAAATATTTACAGCTGTTATATAAATTGCTTAGACTGTGACCTTGGTAATGTAAATACTTCCATGGCAGTCTGCTATCAGACTTGCATTTAGTAATGATATTTATAGAATATTTTATTAAAGATATTAAAACTTTAAACAACCAAGTGTGGAGAATGCATCTGCAAAAATAATATAATATTAACTAGAGCATTACAAATATATACTGGAAATCCATTAATAAGGGGAATTGGTTATCTCTTTAAAGTAAACATTCATCTTTCTCTGCTGGTGGCAAAAGTTTATATCCAACACTAATAAGAACAGCTAAACTATTGGCCTCATCAGCTGCTTGAATAAGCTGTCGTAAAATAGATTTCATGACCTCCCTGGGTAGCAGCTTGCAAAACACATCTTTACAGAGACATAGTCAATATTCCTCATGCCATTGATGAAATTATGGCTACTAACGGAAACCTCGGTCTAAGTAATACAGGACTCATTGATAACAGCCTGTGAGAATTAACACATAAACCAACGGAGATTTTTGTCATCACCAGCAAAACTGACTTGTTAATAGAAACTGAAAAAAGGTAATTTGTCAGTGGGGTTTAAATACTAAAATCTAATTCAGAAAGATAAAGTGGAGTAAAAAATCTTGCACTACTTTGGAATTCCTTTGCAGGATTGGGATTGTGAAATGAAAAGATACTATTTTAAGATATATATTCTGAAATACACTGTAAGACTTGAAATTCCCAATGCACTATAATACCTAAGAAAATACCTAAAAATAAAGCACTGCCACACCAAGTAATGCAATACCTATGGCTTTTTGTGTCTCTGGTTCATAAACCATTAGTAACTTTCTGAAATGCTAGCCATGTACCTATATAACTGCATTCCAAGGCAGTTGCAGAGAAATCAGATTCTACTTCATTTCAGCCTTCTTAGCTAAAAAGAAAGTACTGCTTAGGTGGTTTTTTAACTCTGTGAATTAACATTAATTCACAGGTTAGCCATTATTTTTCTTTTTTTGTTTTCATAAATATTTAGCCATCTCTGCCATAATATCTTGGTTAATAGCTCAAATAGATTATCCACTATAACAGACATTATTTTGTCTCTTTTGTCATTCAATAAATCTGTCCACTTCCCAGCAAATATGTCTTGGCATCATTCCAATCATGGGAGTCACAAGATGTGACACCTGAGGTCAACCAAATCACTCTTTAATACAATAATCACATCTCAGCTTGACAGTCAATCACCTATCATTCTTCCCAAATGAACAAACAAAATTGCATGAGAAAATACTCTTGGGCAGCAGCTTGCACTGAAATGGTGGCGACAGCTGCTCCTGCAGATGTTTCTCATGTGATTCAACACCTGTGCTTTTGCATTTCTGCAGTAGACCATGTTAATATATTTCTTTTATTCAACAAGCTGAAATATTAATATGTAAAATAAATGCTCCTAGGGATTTAGCAGAACACTTTTTCTGTTGTTTGAAAGAAGCCATCAGTGATAGAAAAGAGCCTCAAAAGTCTCCATTAATATTATAGCTGTACTTCATAATTTATCTGTGATATAGATTTGGGACACCTCAGTCCTCCCACTATCCTGTAAGACTGAAATACATATGGCAAATAAATGCAATTAACCATACACAATATTAGGCTAAGCTAATGTAGATTATATAGCTACATATATGTATTCTTTACATTAAAACTTTTAAAGAGCTTTTGACTTGGGCACATTTCATTATTAGCATAAATAATTTCTTAATTCCTGAATAGAACAATAGGGGTTTTGTTATCTTATATGCAGGTTAAAAAATGTTGGACAGTGACACAGTTTTCTATTAAAGGCTTGTTGGACCTGTCTATCTAGATACATGTGAAAAGTATGTGCATATAAAAATCCTTTGTCCTTAAGTAGTCTTGTAAATCTTAATACTGCATGGAAGCACTTAGTCATGACTAACAAATCTGCGTATTTGCAAATCTAATGATTTCAAAATGTGTATTTCAGGAGCTGGACTCAGTGATTGCCGTGGGTCACTTCCAGCTCAGGATATTGATGACTGTACATTCCATGTACTCAAATCTGTCAGGAAAAAGGAAATGCAGATAAATCATACTCTTCCATTCATCAGAACTGCCTTCCACGAGGGAATGACTAGAGACAAGATGAACGTTGTATAACCGCACTCATCTGTATTATAACTGCCTATTTGCCTACTACTATCTACATTCCAGATGAATACTCCTGCTCATATCTCAGATGGACCCTTGAAAGCTTATGTGTTTCACCACTGTTCTGGAGAACACTTACTAGGGAATGCCTGAAGATGGAGATCAGACTGGGCAAAGTAAAGATCATGAAGAGATGGTCTCTGGAAACCTTAATTTCCTATAACTCAGCTTTTGCTTTTCCTTTTTTTTTCCCCCTGTTTTTTTCTTTCCATAAAATTCTCACATCATGAAAATTTGCACAGAGGTTGATGGGGCATTAGAACTTAACCTGTGTGTTAGTAAAGCATGAGGCTTTTTCTATATGTATAACGAATGTCTGAATTCTGATGCACTCTAAATCAGCATTACAGTAACCAGTGAGCTGTAAGACAAAATGATTTAGGGCTCATTTGGCATTGTCAGTGTTTATAGCAAAAAAGGAGCAACACTGAGTGAAATAGAAACTTGAAACTATGATTTGAAATATCACTTCCCTTTTGTTTTGTTGGGGGAGGGGGTTGTTTGTTTGTAGGTAGAAAACTTAACTATTTCCAGTATTATTCAGGTAATATACTTATAAAAAGGAAAACAAAACAACACTGTCTCAGAAGGGTGATACTTTTGAGAATGACTAATATGTATCTTGAAAAGGAAATAAAATGGAATCTTTCAGGACAGAAATATCTTGACATAGAGTGAAATTAAATGTCTTTCTGAAGTTCTTAATGTTAACTTCCACCTTACTATGAGAATATAATACATCACAGATGAAAAATGTAACTAAAGTGTCTAGAAATCTGCAAAGCGCTTTTAAAAATTATGAGGCCCTAAACCCCATTAAGATTTCCCATTAGTCATTTAAAGACTTCTGCTTAGAAAATATATTAACTCAATCTGTGACAGGTCTGCCTCAATCATTGCCTTCCTATCTGCTCATTGACAAAGCACAGTGATTGCTAGCCACTACCTAGACATTTGGTGACCTTTCTGTTCTACAAAGAAGTGACTTGTCAGTTCTCACATTTCTTGCTGATATTGTTAAAACAGGTAACAAAACAATTGAAGCAGCCATGAAAAGATGTGTGTCAAATGATACACAGGCAGCTCAGTGATGTGACTAAAGCATATTCTAGCACTTAGTAAGAATAGCAGGGTTAAGGAAGGAAAAAACTTACAAAGTACTTCATGTCATAAAGTGCTTCTCTTACATTTATATAGCAGACTGTAATTTCAAAGGTTAGCTTTTGCCAATGTTTTTCACATTCTGGTGTGAAATATATTTTCTAATATTTATAAAGAGCAGTAGCTAGTAGAGTCCTGCTTTGAATGACAGCAGTATATGTTGTCTCACATCAACTAAGGCAACTATGTAACTAGTGTATTAACTAAAGATGTTGCAATATAAATAATTTCCAGTATGATGCTAATGTAAAACCTAAATCAAGAGATGTCTGTCATTTCACATTTGTTGATAAGGTATGCCTAAATTGTACAGTACATTTATAAAAAGAAAGCCTCATTCTCTATGTAAACTTTCTTTTCTTTATTCTTTTTTTTTTTAAGTATAAGATTTATGGTAAAATCATAAATAAATAAATAAATCATAAATAAAAAAAAAAAAACATCAAAAAGAGCCCTGTTCCTAAACCTACCAAAACCCCCTGTTACATTATCCAATCATCTAAAAATGAATTATCTACTAGGACAAATTTCAAAAATACTTAAGGAGGTTCCAGGTATATGTAATATCGCTAAGTACCTTCTGAATCTTTAAACAAATAGCTTATTTAAGCCTGACTCTAAGACTCGGATCATCAAGGAAATTAAGCACCTAAATCAATAGAATTCTTAAGCTACTTAAATACTTTGAAAATGTTTTCCCTAAACTCACATTAATTGTTACTGATACTGGAAAGTCAATTTGGACAACTTTAAAAGAGACTAAATTTGAAGGTTTCCTAAAATGTGCCATGTATTTATTTGTCAGCAAAGCCAGCCAGGCAGAATCACCAGGGACTCCTAGAAAGCTAGGTCTTTTTTTCTTTCAAGAATTGAGTCTTTACTATTAAAAGTAGGTTATCAGAGCAAATATTAAAGCCAAGATTCTCTGGCATTCCCAAACATTAAATGAAAGTCTGAATCAATGACAATTTATTAAATTCTTTCCTTTACTATGTCTACTCATAATATATAGCCAAACAACTCGCTATAAATTGTTTATGATGTGTATAGTAGTTCTGTTTAATTTTCAGTCAACAAGGGGTAAATTCTCTCAACTTCATATGATAAAGTAAGAAAGAATTATAATAGCTTCTCAGAATGGGATAAAACAATCAGGACAGAAAAAGCACTATGAATTCCTTAAGACCTCAAATTTGATTGCAGCTGCTGTCAGAGATGCTTTGTGGGAATCAGCTACAGCAGCAAAAGTTAGCCAACACAGGAGAGGGAGCTCAACATGTTACCACTTTGTGAATACAGCATACCCATGGATATCTTATGTCAGGACTATTTGGAGGGCTTTTACTGACATAGCTATACTGATCACAGATGATTTCTGTATAGCATAGCTTGTGATGGGAGAAGCTGCTAGCGTATATTAAGATACGTGGTCTGAAGATATCTTTAATTTTGGTAGTGTTTTATTGCATTGATATGAAATGCAGCTTTCCTTATCTAAATCCATCATACCACAAGCTCTCAGATTTTAAGTGATCTTATGTTAATATTACTTCTTTTTTTCCTACTTGTTCCTGCTACTATTGAATTAAAAATTCTTGAGAGTAAAACATTCCTCTATTTTACATTAGTTTAGGTACATTATGTGATTGGAAAACACCTAAAAAATGAAAATAGAAATGTCATAATTAGCATATGGAAAACCAGAATTGATGATTACAGCATGGCTTGACATTAATTGGAGAAGATTACTTGGGATTCACTGGTTTGGCAATAACAGAAAGAGATTTTACACTCAAAGCCCTCATATTCTCTTCATCTGAGTATCACCTATGAGACTGATGCCTAAGGAGTTTCATCAGAATCATATCAATCCACTGTCAGTGATCTGGTACTGGATCTCACTGTTCTTGTGTATGTCTTTAATGTAGATTTCCACCCTTTAAATTTAAAAAAAAAAAAGAGCAGTGGGGTGTATCTAATCAACAAACACATTTTTAAACAGTTACATAGTTCAGGATTTCTGTCTCTCACTAAACATGACCAATTAAACCTCTAAAAACCTTTGCATTATTCCCTTCCTGAATACAGATATCAAGTGTCATAACTGGATCTATAAAGGTTAATAAAGCAAAAATGCTTCCCAAACATGCAAATTATCAAAAAATATTCACCATTTAGGAAGAGTTTAGGAAAGAGCAAAGAAAATCACTAAAATGATTAGAAGTTTAGGAAACATGGCCTGTGAGGACCAGTTTTTTTAAAAGTCCAAGGAAAGAAGAAAGTGCATACGTGGAAGTGAAAGATGGAAAGTATTGCAGACAACAAATACATCACAAACAGTATAAGTTTAGTTTCCTTTTCACACCAAAGTTAGACAAAATAATAAGAAATGGAGAGAGGATGCAATAAAAAGAATCACATCTGAAATTCAAATTACAAAATAGAACTTCCTAATGGTGAAAATAAATTAGACTGAATGGACATCCCATGACTCTCCATCATATTAACCTTTAACAATTTGAATTACCCACAAAAAACTTTATTCTGTCATTCTAAGAAGCTGCCTTGAAATTCTTACATACAAATTTAGGTTACCTTTTGAAAACAGAATTTGTGAAGAGATAGGTTGATGTATTCTCCCCAAGGGTTGTGCAAGATACTGTTGGCTTTCACATGCAAAGACAAACATATGCTCAGGTGGATGTTTCAATTGTCTATTCCATTTGATCTTCAGATAGCTTTAGAGAATCTGCATCCATCATAATTTGGGTGGCTTTAAGTAACCTAGCTTATGTAAGAATTTCCTTTGGCAAGCATAAGCTTGTCTGTTCATCTTCTGTGGATTTTTGCCGTAGGTGCCGTGTTTTCATTGACCACTTCTATTCATAATACTAAAAATATCTCATACAACTGTGCTGTCTGACCCATCTGTAGTTTTTTTATAACTTCTATTATACGTCTGGGACATAGGCAAATATCTGTTTAAAGAAAAGATTATTGCACTTGATATTATTAAATTAGGGGTGAACACTGATTTAACTCTTATCACAGATGCAGAAAAAATGAAATAAAAAAAAAGCTTTTATTAGCTTTCTGCTCACTGCTCCATGTCATTGACTTTTCCTGCTCCTGTACCTCTGAGTCACTGATACAGTCTGCCCTAGGTTTTGCATAGGCAGACAGTGTTCTATCAAGAAGGTCCCTTCCAACCCTCGGGATTCTGTGATTCTGTGATTCTGTGAAAGTCCTGTATGTTCAAAAAGGATAGCATTCAGGGTATGGATCTGAGCCAGAAGCTTAACAACAAAAAAACTCCCAGGCTTGATCCCTCCAGTGTCAGTCTGCTAGGACTCTTGAAATTTGCTTCAGTCTGTGAACTTCCACAGTAATGCCCTGATTCCTCTCTTCTATTAAGAAAGGAAGGTGTATTTTTCTACTACCTTCCATTGTTACGAAGCTACCCACTTTCCTAGCATGAATCTTTTTACATAATTTTCACTGAATTATTTTAAAGCAAATGGCATTTTTTTCTTTTTTGTTTAATTGGCACTTTCTTTCATTAAGATGTTCATGTTCCGGTTAGCAAATCAATTCTTCCTTTTTTGGGTACTAGTCTGTTGGTATGTGCTTGTTGCATCTCTGGGTCTGGAAACTGGGAAAGGGCATCAGAAGCTGTTGACTTTTCTGTATTTCCCCCAAAAGTCTTTCCTTATTCACCCTCACCAGAGAACTGCTATACTACTAATCTGGATAATCCTTCTGCTAGACTTGATTTAAATGTTTAATATTACTTTTTACCTTTTTTTATCTGTCATGAGACCAGGTTACAAAACTTTAACAGAAACGTTGGAAAGCATAGATCATACACTAATACCAGTGCCTATTCATTCTTCTGCTTGCTTGCCTCCCATTTTCTAATTGCTCTGGAATAGTACCCAGAAATATTTGACTTTGATGTCAATACCAACCTTATGGGGATGATAATATACTTAAGATAAAAAAAAAAAATGGAACAGCTGAATAAGAAAGCTGGAAAGTTACAACTGAGTAGGTCTGCTATGTTGGGCCATAAGAGATTGTGAGCAGCTTTGACCATGCATTGTGTTCACTTTTAGGTTGTTTTTCAGAATAAAATGGTACAGATTACCTTATGTCAGATAGCTATGAATAAGTTGTGTCATGCTGGCCATGAAAAATTCATAAGCAATATTATAAAAACACTAAATGCTACATTTTTTAAAAGGAGATTTATTTGCTTTGAAAAAACATAGGGGAAAATTGTCTCCGAAAGTCTGAGGGGGACACTGAAGAACAGAAGGGCTATTGTTAATAGGTTAGAAAGCATGAGAAAATTGAGCTTATTTTTCTTATAAAAGGAACCTGATTGTGATTAATTAATCTGTGATACTTTTATACCCTTAAATAACTGTTTTAGTCATCGAAGCCTTGCATACGTGAAAAGAACATTAGGAACAATGAGCCAGAGAAGATATGATTAAGGCCTTCACAAATATTGCAAGGTTTTTCTTTGATTTGGTGTGAAATTTTACCAAGAACAAGCTTTTTTCTTCACAGGCATTTGACTGGATAAGGCAAATGAAAAAGTGTCTGGACAAGATATCCATGCAAAATACATGTACAACCACCCTGGAAAAAAATTATATTTCTGTATATTAAGATCCTAATGTCTGGAGGTGAATCTAGCTTCCATCCTAATTGGGTGCTCTCCTGAGATGCAAAAGCCATAGGTTTTAAGATGTGGGCCACAAAGATGATTAAGGGTCAGAATCATCTCTATTACGAAGACAGATCGTGTGAGCTGAGCCTGAGTTTAGTCTGGAGAACACTGAGAGGGAATCTCATTAATACATCTAAATATCTCGAAGGCCAGGAGGGTGCCCAGCAACAAGACAAGGAGCAATGGCTATAAACTAAAACACAAGAAGTTTCACCTCAACACAAGGAAGAGCTTTTATATGTTGAGGGTGGACAGACCACTGGAACAGGATGTCCAGGGACGATATGGAGTCTCCCTCTCTGGAGACATTCAAAACCTGCCCGGATACATTCCTGTGTAACCTGCTTTAGGTGTTCCTGCCTTGGTAGGGGGGTTGGATTAAATATTCTCCAGAGGTTCCTTCCAACCCTATTGTTTCTGTGATTTTGTGATTTTTAGGCTGAGCATAGGAGGCTCAATTCCTGGACAATGCATTTTAATAGTGAGGATAAGATAGATAACTTCTTTTTATCCTTTAGGATCAGCTTTTTGGAAGGAACATAGTATATGTGCATGTATATGCACACCTAACAGTGTATGTCAGGTATACTGATAATGTGCCACCTGAACCAGCTAAGGGAGGGAACATCATAGCTGAGATACCTGCAAAGCTTTTTACAGGATCACGACCAATGTAGAGTACTGAGCACTTTTCAACATACCGTGCTTCTGTGCCAGCCACACACCCCTCATATACTAACAACTTGAGATTACCTTGGCTGCTCATTATTCTTGATGTAGATATTGCTTTTTATTTTCAGTACAACGATAACAAACACGTATTTATTACAACAAAATGTCTTCCCTAAGCAGCAGTGTGATTTATTTTTGTTGTTCATGACTTGAATTGCTAGACTGATATGCAATTAAAATATGCAGCTTGCTGTAAAGCATAGTACTGTCATTCTAGAAGAAAAACTATCAGTTGTTACCATTACCAGACAATGAAATTTGTATCAATTACTTAGGTTAATCAAGAATTAAAATAAACAAAACAAATCAAAACAAATTAAAAAATACAAACTGCCTTTAGAATTACAAAATAGCATGGTGTTGGGTTTTTAATCAATTAACCTACTGCTTTAAAAAAAAAAATAAATAAAAAAGTAGCTAACCAGAATATGGGGAAAAGTGCAGGTTATCTTATTTCAGGAATACCAATAAAATAACACTGAAATATGAGACACTGATGGCAAAAAAATCAACTTTCTGGATGCCACTGTACAGTACTGCTGTGATAATAACGTGTAACTGTACAGTTTCATGCTGACATACAAATTTATGTCTACTTGCAAAATTATAATTTAAGCCATCTGCAAATCTGCACTGTTCATTTTCTGGAAATTTAGCAGCATTCAAAGATTGTCAGTTGAAATTTGTTGGACAACCCACATCTTCTTACTTCATGCTATGACTTCCCTTTCTGTTTTAGAGTTTATCCTCTTTGTTACTCCTTCATTGCTCATGAAGTTATTTTTTTCCTCAACCTGCTTAGAAAGCCAGTCATACAACTGTGATCTACATGAGGGTGTCTGTCTAGTGAGGCAGAGATTTTTCCAAAAGATACTTAAACTATTTTTTAAAAGCAATGTTAAGAGAATGTCAGTTAAAAGCCTCTGACTGAATGACTGGACACTGCATATCCGAGCACTACTTTATGATGCTGCTTTTAAGTTTAGAGAACTGGAATTATAATGGAATGACATATTTCACTTCCAGAAGATTAGAAAATAAAGAACCTTCGCATTCACATTGCTAATCACTGTTCATTACTCAAGGAAAAAAAGGAAGATCTTTATGTAAAATATTCTGAACTAAAGGTAATTGACCCTAAAGCTGGACCACTAGAGTATGATGAAAGTGAAACACTGAGATAAAAAGGCAAGTAGAGGAGCAAAAATAAAATTAACAGGTGGCAAAAATCATTCTAGAGCATGGAACATTTAATATAAATTAAAAAAGCAAGTCAGATGAGCACATAAGAATGATACATGTGCTTGTAACCACAGAGACAAGTAAGAATTTGATAAGGAGTTAGAAACAGTGTCATTTTATCCCTACATAATTTTATTTATAAGGAATTTATGCTAATCATTAAATTCATTGTACATATAGTCACACTGTACTTAATTTTTATAAAACTACAAAATCTAAAACCAGCATCAGTGATATCCAAACAGATTATTCTTTCTCACATAAGCTAATACAACATATAGCTTGTGATGTAGGTCAGTGATTTTACTTAATAAGCTCTATAATTCTTCAAGTGATTAGCCTTTAAAAACCTATGACTGGCATGGGTCTTTGTGGACTGCACTTGAAATCAACTAAATACTTGTGGCTAAATTGGACATTTCAATTTCCCAGCTAACACTGGGAAAACTTGTAGGTTCTTAAATATGCCATTGTGCTTGAGTCCTGTGGAAATCTGTGTTCATCTCACTTCACTAGTTTTTTTTCCCTAGGATTGTTACAGAAACAGAAAGATGTCAGGTGAATTCAGAGATTAATCCATTAGACTGTACATGCTTCCTTTTCAAAGTTTGTTAATTTTCTTTCTCCTTTGTCAGTTTTAATTCATCACTAAAACCATAATGAAATAATTGCACTAGTGTCTAAATTCTGTCACATAGTCAAGGTTTTAGTGCGGGTATAAAATTGGCTTGTGGATTCAACAGACACTAGTTAAACGATTACAGAATAGCACATGTTAAGACAAGACTCCTGACATGTCAAATTAAATCAAAATCAAAATTGGTTCAATCACAATTTAGTGTTGGTAACATATCTTGTAAAATACCTATAAAGCTACTGTTTGCAAAATATCGCAGTTAAATTTAATTATTGCCCTTGGAAACCAATGGCAAAGAATTATAAACAGTGAATTGATTTAGATTCAGACAGTGAGATATTTTTTCCTTCTAATCAGTCACTACCTCTCTTAAAAAGGACTTTACAAAGCACCTGTCTGTCACATTAATATTCTATGCAATGATTAGTCACCAACACTATCAAAGTCACTCTAACCTTTCCGAGCTCTCTTTGGCTAGTTTCCCACATTAGTCATAAAAACAGTACAAAGTCTACTTCCATTCAGCCTTTTACAGATATTAAAACAAATTAGAACATTTAATTCACACTTTGACATCTGTACAGAAGAGTGCAGGCAGAGGCATTTTCAAGTCTTTTGTAGAGGGTTCACCAGCTTGAATTCCAAGGCTAATCCATACGCATAATAAAAATAACATATTTCTTTCCAAAAGCAGCTATGAAAATGAAAGATCACATATTCAATATGAATATCTTAAAATAAATGTCAAGACTGTGATACCAAATTTTACTTCTACAAGTCTTATTGTTGCAGACAAAGACAGATTTTGAACTCCATTTAAACATGAAGACAAGGAGATTAAACCCTAATAAGACCTTTTATTGAGATACATAACTTTGACAGAAAACAGTAGAAATTAATTTTTTACTTTTTTTAGGCACTTTAATAATGTTATCTTTAATATGTTTACCTTTATGAGAATGAGTAACTCATAAAACTTGGAGCTGTTTTATTGAGACTTTGATATCTAACACAAAAGTGATTTTAAGATGAATTGAGGATCCATTAAGATTTGGGATAATTATTTGTGATAAAATTCCTAGTGTCTTCAACAGAATCAAAGCTGAACCTAGAAATGAAAATGCAGTGTTTGCTCTCAAAGATGCAACATAAATGTTTATGATTAAAAATGTTTGCCTTACTTATGAGCTGTCCAAATAAAGTTAAATATATTGCTCCTGCTAGCTTAGGATCTCTGCCCCCCCTTCAATTCATGCATGTGTGTATGCTGTGGGACAACACTGCTCAGTGAGAAAATTCTGTCACATAGCAACACATTTCAGCAGCTGGTGCACTGCACAGTGGTTAAACTTTCTTTAGCTTTGCCAGGTGGTGCTTTAACACTGAATTCACCAGGAGCCAACCCAACAAAGGAAAAGGAGACCATTCTGTTTTGACCATTCTGTTGCTGAACACAGAAAAAAAAATAATTCTCATCTATGAGATGGCACTTTATATGAAGTAGATCAATATCAAACTTATTCAAAAAGTAGGGAGACTGAGGCACAAAGACTTGAAGTTAGTGGTTCTGAATTATTCAGGCAGCTTACAGAAAAAAGCAAATAGGGGAATGCATACTATTGTAAAGTGCCAAGTCAGCAGTTTGAAAAGCAAGCAGTCACCATTCTGAAGGAAAAAATCCCACATTGTCAGTTGTTCGAGAAGTTAAAAAATGTGGTGGTTCCAGCATTTTGACACAGAGATTGAGAGATGCTCCTTTCAAATCATGTGAACTCTGGTCCGTTACAGTCGCACACACAACCAAAACTACTAGATATATTCAAGATACATGACAAATTAAGCTAAGGGGCAGATGAAATTACCAGTTTAGTATTAGTCAATCATTTTTGCCACTAGAAAGTCCAGACACTGCAGAAATAAACTTTCAAGGTAAAAATATATTTTCAAGGGAAAATATATTCATCTCACTGAGCTTTCTTTCAGAGAGATTTCCACATGCACGTACAAATAGTTTAATGCTATTCTTTAATGATAATGGTTCGGTCTGAGTATTTTTTCCTCTGAGTGTGTATTTTCAGTTTGTATCTGGTAGGAGTGGATTTTTTTTTCACCTGCTTTTCTATAATTTTGTAGGTGGATCGGTATGTTACATTTCCCTGCTATAGGTAGCAATACAAATATGTTAAATGACTCCAGTGACTACAATGAAGATCAGAACAAGAGACTATATGAAAAAACCAACACAAGAGTAATTATGGTTTACTAGTTGTGTATTTTATTGTTAAGACCCATTAAATTATTTTTTTTATAATCAACATACATTAGATTAGTTGCATTGTGTGGTTTTGTGTTTTGAAAAGAAGTTTTCTCTTTCACTTTCATGTGCATTCCCTCTCTCTACTCCACTCCAGAGGCTATACAACATCTTGAACTCAGCTAGGCATACCTCTGAGTCACACAGAAAAATGAAATATTCAGGTGCATAGGAAATAAAAATTCATCAGTAAGAGCTATTATTCTGAAATAATATCTATATACATATATACTATATATACTATGTTAGAGAATCACTAAAAAAAGATTTCCCTTTACTTTACTATCCTTAATGAAAAATTCTACTTTAGAAGCAAATAGAAACCGTACTAAAGCATTTTCCATCCCAAAGAGACACAGGTCTCTCTAAAAAAGCATATATTAATTTCACAGGGATAAGGAAAATGCACCATAGATGTTTATACTGCAATTCTGCATATCCTAATCTTTCATTTCCAGGAATTAAACCTAAAAGTTCCACAAGCAGTGATAGTTTCCTACTCCAGGCTTAGCAGAATGTGTTTAACTTCATTTTTCTTCCTCTTGACCTCCATCTGTCATTGAAACTTCCTCTAAGCAGCTGAGACCAGATGAGGCTTGTGTGTCATAAGTTCTGCCTACATGCATCAGATGAGAACTCTCCTCTGTTGTAGTGAGCAGCTCAGCAGATGATTTAAGTAATTTATTGACACTCTTTGCATTATAGAGCTTTATAAAAATCACACAATTTCTTTTTATTTTTTGTAATTTACAAATAATAATTTAAATACAGTAAAACAATCAAGTTTATTTTTAGTGTAAAAAAAATATGCCAAATTCAGAAGTGGTAAGGCACAAAATAAATTAAATCCATATGTATACATCCAAGGATAAAAAAATCTGACATTCATTCAGCTGAAATAGCTGAAGTAGCAGAAGTTTCAGTGGGACAGGTAAGTCAGACTTTTAGGCAGGGTATCTGGTCTGTAAGAATCAGCATTCCTGGGACAAGACATCTTCAAAGATACAATTTTCAGAGACAGTTAAAAGCCTTTACAAATAGCTATTGTAGAAAGAAAATAACTCCAGTTGTATCGCAAAAGGTTTCCTTGCAGCTGCTCTTGATATGTAAGTAGATTTAAAGATATTCATTAGAATCCAGGACCTCCACAGACCTTCATTTAGGAAAAAATGAGTGGTTTAATATGCTGAACACAGTATTGTAACATGAGATTTTTGCTAGCTAGACCGTATTAATAGTGAACGGTTTAGCTTTCTTCCACTATGCTTTTAAATAGGTTCTGCAGTTCCTTCTCAACCGCAGATTTCTAAGGTTAATCACAGGTGTCGATGCAACCTTATCATATGTGGTTCAGATCCTTCTTATTTCTCTGCTGCCTAGAAGGCCTGTGAAATTTAGAATGGAGTCCAAGCAGATTGGTGAGATGATTTTTACTTTTTGTTTACAGCATTAGTAGACTCCTTCTTTACTTACAATTATGCCTAACACCAGGAAAAAAAAAAGTCAGCAACAACAAACAAATATTGTTGTATGCTAACTAAGCATGAAGAATCCAGCTAAACGGTATGAATATAAGCTCAATTATATTCCACAATAGCACAATAACACTGGGGATCTCTAACAAGATGCCTGTTAAGAGGGAATAAAGCCTTGTGAGGCTGCAAAGTCAGCACTCTGCTCCAAAGCGACACTCTGAGCACCCAGCATCTGTGTAGGGTCAGAGCATGTATATCAGTCCTCTTGCACTTTGTAGAACCTTCATTTACATTCTCTCAGAGGCACTGGGTTCACATGTGAGAACCTGTCTTTAGTATGAGGGCCATTATGACATTCTTCTATTTCAATATCTTTCCATAATAAACAACAACAGCATTTTTAATTAAGTTCCTTATCCACTCATTTTATTCCAATTTGCTTTTATGGTATATTGGGCATTTTAAAGGTTGTTATTAACCAAGGATTTTTGTTTGATCTTCTCTGGCAAGTTGGTGAATATTCAACCAAAGGAATTAATCCTATGCTGATCACACTTAAAATTTCTTCTGTGTTAGCAGTCCTTGTAGCCATCTTTCTTTAATTATAGATAAAACTGTAGTGTATATATAATAGATACTGAAACACTTATATGCATATATTATTATACATAATAGGCTATCATAGTTATACCCCAAATCGATAGAAATCAGTCTGGAAAAAAAGCGCAACAAAAACTCAAAAATATCTTCCTGTTATCAGTCTCTAGCTTCTGATTTTCTGAGCAAATAGGGCTTCTCTAGAAGGGCTTTTTACAATAAGTCTACAAGAATGGTGAGGAATGGAACAGGTTAAGGAGATGTGTTTCATTCTTACCTTATCTTGATTTAGTTGCTATCCAAATAAATGCTTTCAGAGTTGAGCCTAGTTTGGGCTCTTCAGTAGTGTTTATGAAACTGACAATGGTGGCTCCAACTAGGGTTTCTGTCTCTCTTCATACAGAGCTGGGTAGCTGATTTTCAGCTAGAAGTTTAGCTCCTGGGACCTTCAGCCCTTGGTTCAGCACCTCAGGGTGACAGGGGTTGAAGTGTTCAGAGAAGCCTCTTATTAGAGGCTAAGAGGATCCATATGAAATATTAGCTGTAGTTTTCTTACAAATAGCTATTCCATCCTAAATATATCCTACTGTTTCTACATAAAAAATACAGAAGAAAATTAAAGCATATCAAAACACTATGACTTCCTTCACTGAGAACTAAATGACCTTTCTTCACTAGCTCAAGGAGGATTAAGATAAAATGACCTAAGACCACTCTACATCTGAATTAAAGCATTCGTACAAAGCTTTAATGCTCTGTAGACAGTTTTTGATGGTTAATTTAAGTTCTCCTGAATGTCCTGTGCCTTTTTGATATTAACGGGCTTGGTCCCCCATTACAAACCTCTTAATAAACTGTCATGATTTACCAAGGTACCAATATGTGGTTAATTTAAAGCACATAAGTGAGTCCATTCATTACAATGACACTTAACTTGCCCTTTAAGTTAAACATATGCTTTCTGAATTGTAGCCTGAAAGTAAGTCCATTCAAAAAGGATGTTTTGGGGACATCATACTTCCCAATCCTGCAAAGTGCTGATCAGTGTGTACTCCTAACCATCACAAGAGCAATATCAGGTCCTCAAAATTTCTTAAAAGCTTTCAGCACCTTGCAGGAACAAATCTACCTTCTATCATCAGCAAAATCAAGGCCTGATTTACATGTGTCTGTCTGCCTTCACAGTTTGAGGCAATTTTGTGCTCACAAATCACTGACTGGAATTCATGTGCCTAAAGTGAATGTGAGCACAAATATTAGCTGTTATCTAATCACCCAAAGAATATTTGCACCTGTTATAAATTATGCATGCAGAAATTCAAGCTCAATTATTTGTATATGCAAAGTTAAATACACAGAAAGACCATTTCTTAAAATCTAGGACAAGATGTTAAACTCACTATAATTTATACAAGTACTGACTTATCAGAATATTGAATATTTTATGTCTGGGCAAGAGCATATGCTTAGAAGTGGTAAAATATGGATTAATATAAGATTCTTCACATAGGAACAGGATAAAGTTTCTTGCCTGAATTTGGAACATTTTGAATTTATTTGGCAAACTTACTCAAAGAAGACAGTAAACTGTCAATATAGAGGATAATTTTTTGTATTTGTGTATGCAAATCATTATGTTTAAAAATAAGATCTTTATATGTCTTTTCAACCTAAGCATAAGGAAAAGAGTCATAAATCCTTAAGAAAGCAAAACACTGAAAAGAAGCAGAAAAAATCCCTCAACTAAGGTACAGAAATTTCCAAGAGAAAGAACATTTACTAATATGAGTTTGGTCTTCTGTCTTGTCTACCTGCTACTGCAAAAAGTTATCACAGCATGAAACTGCCAGGGAAGTGAGAATAATGCGTATTACTAGATAAGACAAGGGAAAATAGGTATCTAGGACCTCATATTTTGACAGTTGACAAAGAGAGATCAAAAGGGAAAAAGAACTGAACAAATACGGGAGGTTGAGACTTACCAGAAATCCTACACAGCCCCTCCAAAAGAAAGCTATTCTTGCAAAAAAAACTTCCAAACAAACAGGGATTCCACACTTCTCAAGCTGCATGGCTGAATCACTGATGTCCTGCTTTTGCATCCCATTCAGCTCTCTGCTACAAGTTTGCAGCAAGAGCCTATTAATCTAAGTAACATGATGCAATTTTAGTAGTTAGAATCAATCTGGACACACAATTTCTGTTAATGACTAAGTGAAGAACAGTCTCAAGGTAATAGTTCACTTCCTTATATTCAGTCTGAAAATAGGGTTTTGATTTCAGACATGAGAGGCATAGCTGAGCAAACATGACCCAGATTCACACTTTTCTGTGCTATGAATTTTGTTTTCCTTGATGCAGTGAGCTATCTTATTTCTTTTAGAACATCTACTTAGTGATTTAAACCCGCAGTTAAAATTATTGCAATATTTTTCATTATTTGCAAAAAACCTGACCATCAGAAAAAGCAGTCATTATTTTAAAGTCTGAACCAGCACAGCTTTAAAACTAAAATATGAAAAAAGATTTTATTTTCTGCATATCCTCCCAAATAGTCATCAGTTTACTATAAGGATATGTAAGTACTTCATGTCTAAACAGGAGAGGAAGAATTTAGTCTGTGCTATTTTAAGTTCAGAGAAATCTTCAGGCAAAGCAAAACACCCCAGTAATCACCACAGATGAAACAGAAGTGCTTCAAAGAACTAAATTTGCAATTTTCAGCCTCTTTTTCATTTAAGAAAATACCTTGAAAGACCTTGAATTTTGACAGTCTTGCATCAGCTAGCTGCCTGCAGCATTCCCCTGGGCCTGCTTTTCAGATGTTCTCAGGTTGGAGCTATAGCAAGACTGCTGCATATCACAAGCACAAACAGCTTTTGTTGCATATTTATCTCATTGCTATCTTGGAAACTATGCACAGCACAACAGCTTTTCAAATATTGATAGAATATTCAGTTGTTATGTTATCTATCTCGCTTGCAGCACTCCCTCAAAAGGCAGTACATTTTCAACCTTTGCTTAATGCGATATATCCCTGTTTCTTACTTACAAATATTAAATTCAAATGTTATTTTAGTTTGAAAATAACTGACCAAGAAATAAGTTCTTAAATCCTCTGAAAGACATAAGCAAATTTTCAAAGGCAAGTGACTCCATATTACTGGATATATAATTATGAGCAGATGCAGATTTACCAGGACAGACTTGATTAGAAATTCACCTCCAAATCACATGGCTAGTACACCACATGTTACTACACAGTACAACATGATTGCAATCCATATCCATTGGTTTTAGAGATATATCCATTCTTGATTATGGTTATAGGTGTATAGGATAGAATCCAGTACCTGGTAAAGATACCTTTGTTTATTTCCATGTCAACAAGAGCTCAATTAAGATGCCCCAACACAGGTATCTACTGCCATTTGAGATAGTAGGACAGCCTGCCGTTCCTACTGGTGTTTAGTCGCTGCTCTTGAAGAGCCTAAGTATGGGTGTGAGTCCCAAATACACTGTCTATCAACTCTATGGAGAAATTAACATCCCCAGATAGCTTGAATGGCATTTGCTATGTTTGGACGCCTGAATCAAGCACTTACTGCATAATCTCCCTTTCTAATCAATGAATATCTGGTCAATATAGTAAAAAGAGTATGGAAAACTATTCACCCTACAGTAGATACGCAACTGTTGTTCAGCTGATTATCTCTATAGACTATATTGACCACATCAAATACAATGTAAGTTCAGACATATGGCTTACATGAAGATACTGACAATGAGGTACAGAATTTGAGTGTCCGATTTGTAAGATAACCTCAGCCCCTCAATTTCCATATGCAAGGACACACATTCTTGTTGTGAGCTAGAGTTCTATACCCTCATGCATAAATTGTGCAGGTATCTAAAATGGGATGCATGCTTGTTGGAGAGAATAATTTACAAATCCATGTATAAGGTGTTGCCAAGATTTTACTAATGCATTTAGTTTTAACATTCACTTTTAGGTCTGTTTTTCTTCTTACTCCAAATTGCTAATCTTGGACACATTTCAGGGCTAAGCTTGATTAAATATTAAAATATACAAAGTTTTGAGAGACTACTCTTCCCGCTACACGAGGAGAGTTATCATTATTGGACAGTGAATTATGAAACCTATGCTTTCACAAAACACACTGTATCAAGCCAGCTAAATAATTGCCTAGGAAAGGAAAGAGACGTAAATTAGTACCTTCTTAAAATGCTGTGGCCACTTCCCTGATCTTTATCTTAAATGGCATGAATATCTCTCTGTAAGTAGCTATTCTTTTGGAAATAGTTTAGGTGGCTAGGCAAGTAAAGTTTCAGTTGTCTGAGGCTGGGTGAATGGTGGGTTGGCCCTCTCTAGCAGCCAAGCACCCACAAAGCTGCTGGCTCACTCCTCTCTGCTCCAGGAGCAGGATGGGTAATAACATGTGTGAGAAAGCCTATGGGTCAAAACAAAAGCAGTAAATCACATCAGAATGGCTGTCACAAGCAAAGCAAGCTCAACTCTGCTTCAGTCTGTGGAATTTAACTTACATTTTAATTACTGATTTGGGTGTTGGAAAACAAGGAAGACAAACATTTAAAGACTTAGAGAAAGCACAGCTACAGGTTGGGCAAAAAGGAAATTCATGGTAGTCCTGTGGAGAAGGACTTGGGGGTGTTAGTCAATGAGGAAATGAACATGAGCCAACAGTGTGCACTCACAGCCCGGAAAGCCAACCGTATCCTGGGCTGCATCAAAAAGAGTGTGACAAGCAGGTCGAAGGAGGTGATCCTGCCTCTCTGCTCCACTCTCGTCAGACCTCACTTGCAGTATTGTGTGCAGTTCTGGTGTCCTCAACATAGAAAGGACATGGTACTGTTAGAACAAGTCCAGAGGAGGATCACAAGGATGATCAGGGGACTGGAGCACCTCCCATATGAAGACAGGCTGAGAAAGTTGGGTCTGTTCAGCCTGGAGAAGAGAAGGCTGCATGGAGACCTCATAGCAGCCTTCCAGTATCTGAAGGGGGCCTACAGGGATGCTGGGGAGGGACTATTCATTAGGGACTGTAGTGATAGGATAAGGGGTAACGGGTTGAAACTTAAACAGCAGAGGTTTAGACTGGATATTAGGAAGAAATTCTTTACTGTGAGGGTGGTGAGGTACTGGAATGTGTTGCCCAGGGAGGTAGTGAATGCTCCATCCCTGGCAGTGTTCAAGACCAGGTTGGATGAAGCCTTGGGTGATATGGTTTAGTGTGTGGTGTCCCTGCCCATGGCAGGGGCGGTTGGAACTAGATGATTTTGAGGTTCTTTCCAATCCTAACCAGTCTATGATTCTATGAAAACACATTTCCTTCTCCTTTCCCCAGCTCACCTTCCCTGCAGGCATCTCCTCCCCACCTTGTTACTGACCCTTTGGTAAGGTGACACATGGGGCAGGGTCCAGGGCACAGCAGTGTCTCCTGCTGCTCCTTGTTCCTTACTCTGCCATTACTCCTTCCTCCATGCTTGTTTCTTCCTCTCCCATACAAGTCCTCCACAGTCTGCAGCAGATCTGTAGGCATTGACAGCCCCACCATGGAACACCTCATATGCTCTCCTATCATTGATTCTATTTGTTTCAGTTTTACTGTCCTTTCTTAAAGTAGTTTTCCCAAAGGCACCTCTTGCTGGGCTGAGTGGCTCAGCTGTGTCCTATTGGCACTGTCTGGAATTGTCTGGAACCAGCTGTGTCCCACATGGGGCAGCCCCAGCTTCTCCTCACAGGGGTTGACATGCAGGCTCCCACTGCCACCATCCTGCTGTTTATACTCAATACAACAAGATGTATCCCCTCTAAAACAGCTCACTGTCCATTTGCAGAGGTGAATCTGCAATAAGTTGCCCTTTGGAGGGTATAAGTGTCTGCAGCAGTTAGTTCTCTGCAGTCTTTGATCCTCTGGAGCAGCATGCAGTACAAGGCTGCTTGTTGGCCTCTTAGGAGCTGTCAGTCCAGACCCGAACTTATATGGTGACTGCAAACCTGGCAAATCTCAGGGCTAAACATGGTGTGAGCTACTAACGCAATAGTGCAAATGTTTCTTGCCTTTTTTTTTTTTTTCCTGCTATTCAAGTTCTTCACTGGCCTTGTTTCTATGTCTGGCTTCAATTTTAAAGCACATATATTGTTTAACAGGACTGCTTTGAAGTAGCTTCAGAGCTTTTACCGAGAAGCTTGGTGTGAGAGCTCCCACAGTGTCACCTTGTCTACCTTGGTGGTAATCATTTCAAAGGATTTCAACAACCTAGTCAGACATGATCTTGATCATTTCCTGACCCGCACTGACAACCCATAGTCGGGCTGTTTTTCTCATGCATCTCTTCCACTTCAGTCTTAGAGTGTTAAAACCTCTCCAAGTTGATGTTAAAATATCTCCTTTGTAATTTCTTTACTTCTATCTCTGCATGTCTGCTAGCCAGTTTAGCACCAGTAAAATATTAATCTGGAACTGTTGTGCTGAAACTTATTATCTTGTAAGTGTGGTCTACACTCAAATATTTCACTTATTGTATTTTTATCTCAAGTAGTGGGACTTCAGTCTTCCTCTGTAGGTACTCTGAAGGTACAGAGCTGCACTGATCAGAAGCAGGTACTGGAAAATTATAAGCAAGCCCAACAGATGTTAACATATGTGAGTTTTAGGTAAATACAGAAAGGAAAGTTACCGTATATAACCTTCCCAATGCTTGCTGCACTCATCAGAGGGGTGACAAGGAAAGTCCCCACACACTCCCACTACTGTCTCCCAGTTAATATAGCAGAACAGCACCTTGGATGCTTTCTTATGTGTCTCTGACAGCTTGGAAAAAAATACATGAGAAGCAATTGGCTATCAGTCATCTATGAAATTTCCGCTGTTAGAAATTATGTAGAGTGGATAGATGGATCCATCTACCAACTTTCCCTGCAATTTGCCCTGACACCTACCTAGTGAACAAAAGAATTTTTGTGTACTAAATATATGGTTCGAATACATTGAATATGTTTAATATTCATGAATATTAATGAATGAAATACCATTTTAAATTTTGTGAGGCAAAAAATTAGAGTGAACTCCATCAAGTGGAAAGTTGGTAAGCACAAGTGTACTGGAATTGTGATTGCAAATATAATGTCAAAAGTCTAAAGGCAACATTTAAAATTCAAGGTTTTAAAAAATGTTTTTAAGAATAATATGTCAGGATATATAAGTTGAGGTTTCTGTTTGTTTATTTTTTGTTTTGTGGGAATTGACATTATTTTAATGAAATGTACTTGAAATTGGGGCAAAAATTACCACTGAAGGTAAATATAGCATAATGATTCCAGCTATAAGGTGGTCTAAGTGCAGAATTATCCAGCAGCAACTGTTTATTAATTTGATTCTTTGCATTCTAATATTTATTAGATTGCTCATTTACCATGCACATGTAACTACAGTTAAAATTTATAAGACTACTTTGCTTAACCATGCACATGATAAAAGGTACAGGTATATTCTGTTCTGATGCACATGAGGTTGTGATTACTTGGTTTATCAAGCAAGAAGTGAATAAACAGTGTCACTAGGTTTGTTTTAGGCTGTCACATTCTTCCATTGCAGCTTTCAGAGTCCAATGGTTTCTGAGCTAAGAGGGCAAGAACTTAGACATCTGCCCAGTCAAGCAAAAATTGCTTTTTGTCATTAAAACCAAACCATCCTGAAAAACAATTATTTGCTTTTAATGGCATTTTTTTTTCCTTAACATAGGTGCTCACATGCAGCAAGCTTCCTTTAATATGGGTGGTTTAGGATTTTGCAGAAGCACAACAAATTTATACAGCTGTTAACAAAGTGTAGAGCACCGATGTGTTTACTGATTCTCCACTAGAGCTTGTACAAAGGGACGGAGTTGTCAGTTTCTCTTTGATAATAATTAAACTTGTTATACTTTTCATTTCTTTGTAGTGGCATCAAATCTGCTGCATTTCTTCTGCAGTCTCAAACTTGTGACTTCTCTTTACCTTTAGGATTTCAGTACAGCTGTAAATATTTTCTGAATTTGTGCAGTCATACTCTTTTCTATTAAAAAAGCATTAGCTCAATTTTCCCCCAGAACTTTGAAAAAAAATAATAAAATGACAGAAGAGTGTCCATTAAAAAACAATAAAAAAATTAATCACTTGTTTTCAGAATGTAAAGGTCAGCCATCACTACTGCTACTTGTTCAAGATCCTTATGTCATAGCAAGATATAAAAAAGCAGATACTGTATTTTGGAAACAAGATTTGTTGCTTCTTTTCTGCAGCTGCAGACATGTAATTTGTTTGTTCAAATATGACAGTAGCATAGAAATTATAGATACATAACAGCTCTGTCTCATTGCCACTTCTAATCTTCTTAATAGCTTGATGTATTACCAGCACTTGGTGGGCCCAGCCTTGACATAGAGTTCAGAATAAAAGCATTCCAAAACAGGAATGTGCATGTAAGAGTGTGCATGAATGGGATGCCCAAATTCTCTGAGTATTTGGCTGAAACTGATCTTGGTAGAGGGGAAAACAGCCATCAGCCTAAATGAACAGAAACAGTGGAATTAAGAAAGTTCTGTGGAAAAAAAAAAAAAAAAAAACAACAAAAAACAATTTAAGCAAATACAGAAGTGAAATACAAAACTTTGTAGCAGACAGGAAAAGAGAGAAACAGGGCAGCAGTGGTGCTGGTGTCACCCCGCCAGATGTGGCTCTGCCTGGGCCTGGCAGCACGTAACCCCCACGGGGCACTGCCTCTGCTCTCAGCCACTACCTGCAGCTCATCCACAGCCATAACGGTGGCATTCAAAGACTCAAACCCCCGGGGTGTGGGGTCACCCACCTCTGGGAGAATGGGGTCAAAGAGTGCACTCATATCTCCAGAGCACGGGGGACAGGCAGGGTGCCCCGTATGCCCAGATGAGGGGGGCCTGCACCACATGGCCTCTGAAGGGGTGCATGTGCATTTATCACTGAGCTGGAGATAAAAAAAAGGGTTGAGATTTATTTGGGTTATAGAAGAGATTTAGAAAATGTTTTGTATTGTGGTTTGTCTGTTGTATTCCTATTATTTTCTATGATTCTATTACTCTATTGATCCTGATTATATAGTTCACTGATTTTCAGGTAATTATACCTCATTAATAAATCAGTTAAACCACTTCAATCCTGAGTACAAACTGCATGAACTGAGCACATTTTCCATGGGAAAGGGGCTTGATCTACTAATGAACATCTTTTAAACTATGATTGAACAGTTTGGGAACATGAATGATTACCACCCTGATATCTGTTGCAGTGACAGAATTGCCCGGCACAAGCAATCCAGGAAGTTGCTCGATTGTGTGGAAGACAACTTCCTTCTGCAAGTAATAGAGGAGCTGACAAGGAGAGGTGTTGACCTTGTGCTTGACCTTGTGCTCACCAACAGGGAAGGACTCATTGGAAATATGATGCTCCAGGGCAGCCTTGGATGCAGCGATCATGAGATGGTTGAATTCAAGATCCTCAGCACAGTGAGAAGAGTGTGCATCAAGCTCACTGCCCTGGACTTCAAGAGAGCAGACTTTGGCCTCTTCAGGAACCTGCTTAGCAAGGTTCCATGGGATATAGCCACAGAGGGCAGGGGGGCCCAAGACTGCTGGTTGATATTCAAGAATAACCTGCTACAAGTTCAGGAGTGTTGCATCCCAACTAGAAGGAAGTGCAGCAGGAGGTCCAGGAGACCTCCTTGGATGGATAAGTAGCTGCTGAGAAAAATTCAAAGGAAAAAAAAAGGCTTATAAAAATGGAAGCAAGGACAGGAGGCCTGGGATGAATACAGAGATGTTGTCCGGGAAGTTAGGGACCAGGTTAGGAAAGCTAAGGCCTAGTTAGAATTAAACTTGGCTAGGGATCTTAAGGATAACAGGAAGGGATTCTATAGGTATGTAGTGAATAAAAAACAGAGTAGTGACAACATAGGCCCCCTCCGGAAGCTATCAGGAGAACTGGCTACACAGCATTTGGAGAAGGCTAAGGTTCTGAATGACATCTTTGGCTCGGTCTTCACTGGCAAAGGCTCTGACTGCAGCACCCAAGTCTTGGAAGCCAGGCGCAGGGACTGTGAGAATTAAGACCTTGGGCCCACTGTAGGAGAGGATCTGGTTTGAGGCCATCTTAAGAACCTGAACATATACAAGTCCATGGGACCTGATGAAATCCATCCGTGGGTCCTGAAGGAGCTGGCAAATGAAGTTGCAAAGCCACTGGCCATCATATTTGAAAAATCATGGCAGTCAGGTGAAGTTCCCAATGACTGGAAAAAGGGAAATATAACCCCCATTTTCAAGAAGGGGAAAATGGATGACCCGGGGAATTACAGACCAGTCAGTCTCACCTCTGTGCCTGGCAAAATCTGGGAGCAGATTCTCTTGGAAGGCATGCTAGGGCACATGAGAAACAACAAGGTGCTTGGTGACAACCAGCATGGCTTCACTAAGGGGAATCCTGCCTGACTAATTTGGTGGCCTTCTATGATGTGGTTATGGAACTGATGGACAGGAATAGAGCAGTTGATGTCATCTACCTGGACTTGTGCAGAGCATTTGACACTGTCCAACACAACATCCTTGCCTCTAAATTGGAGAGAACTCTGATAGATGGACCACTTGGTGGATAAAGAACTGTCTGGATAGCCACATGCAAAGAGTTGTGGTCAATGGCTCAGTGTCCAGCTGGAGGCCAGTAACAAGTGGTGTCTCCCCCGGGATTGTTGTTGGGCCCAGTCTTGTTTAACATCTTTGTTGGTGACATGGACAGTGGGATTGAGTGCACCCTCAGGAAGTCTGACGATGACACCAAGCTGTGTGGTTTGGTTGATATGCTGGAGTGAAGGAATGCCTTCCAGAGGGACCTCGACACGCTTGTGAGGTGGGCTGATGCCAACCTTATGAAATTTAACCATGACAAGTGCAAGGTCCTACACGTGGGTTGGAGCAATCACAGGCACAGCTACAGATTGGGCAGAGAAGAGATTCAGAGCAACCCTGTGGAGAAGGACTTGGGGGTATTGGTGGATGAGAAAATGAACAGGAATGGGTTGCCCAGGGATCTTGTGAATGCTTCATC
Organism: Melopsittacus undulatus; assembly: GCF_012275295.1. Classification (NCBI taxonomy): domain Eukaryota; kingdom Metazoa; phylum Chordata; class Aves; order Psittaciformes; family Psittaculidae; genus Melopsittacus; species Melopsittacus undulatus. The sequence continues at coordinate 28,455,163 of NC_047527.1, read as the reverse complement.
CCCGGCAGTGTTCAAGGCCAGGCTGGATGAAGCCTTGGGTGACATGGTTTAGTGTGAGGTGTCCCTGCCCATGGCAGGGGAGTTGAAAGTAGATGATCTTAAGGTCCTTTCCAACCCTAACTATTCTATGATTCTATGATTCTAGGAGCTGGCAGTGTGCTCTTGCAGCCCAGAAAGCCAACCGTATCCTGGGCCACATCAAAAGGAGCATGACCAGCAGGTTGAAGGAGGTGATCCTGCCTCTCTGCTCTGCTCTCGTGAGACCTCACTTGCAGTGTTGTGTGCAGTTGTGGTGTCCTCAACATAAAAAGGACATGGAACTGTTAGAACAAGTGCAGAAGGGGGCCACGAGGATGATCAGGGGACTGATGCACCTCCTGTATGAAGACAGGCTGAGAAAGTTGGGTCTGTTCAGCCTGGAGAAGAGAAGGCTGTGTGGAGACCTCATAACAGCCTCCTAGTATCTGAAGGGTGCCTATAAGGGTGCTTTAGAGGAACTGTTCATTAGGGATTGTAGTGATAGGACAAGAGGTAACAGGTTAAAACTTAGGGGAAGTTTAGATTAGATATAAGGAAGAAATTATTTGCTGTTAGGTGGTGAGACACTGGAATGGGTTGCTCAGGGAAGTTGTGAATGCTCCATCCCTGGAGGTGTTCAAGGCCAGGTTGGACAGAACTTTGGGTGACACAGTTTAGTGTGAGGTGTCCCTGCCCATGGCAGGGGGGTTGGAACTAGATGATCTTAAGGTCCTTTCCAACCCTAACTATTCTATGATTCTATGTACCTGCACCCACCACTGCTTGCTATTCTGGTGGTTAATATCAGGTACTGTAAGTTAAATGAAGTTACATGAAGTGAGAAGTATTTTGCTGGCAGTTCTCTCAGTTTAACTTTTTGTTTGGTTTTTTTTGGGGTGCTGTTTTTATTTTTGTTTAGGTCATGCTCTCTTCCTTGCCTCTGCATTGTAGTCTTCTCTCATCAGTTTGCTGATTGCAGAAAAAGTGATTAATTATGTATGGTACAGAGAAATGGTCTTCTACAATTTAAAGAAGATTTGCCTTTCAGTTTGTGAGCTACAGCTTAAGAAAACTACCTCTGATTGGTTTTGAAATTATTTCCAGCATATTTGATCACTTTCATATGCTTAAAAGTCCAAGCACACTAACCACACTTGACTGTTTTCACTGAAGAGTAAATAATAACTGAAAAATAATAGCTAAATCACTCCACTGTATGCTGAAGTCTACAAAAACAAGTGCATGCCTTAACTTGAGAAGTCCTTTCTAAGCCTGAGGCAGATCATGATGACTAATCATAATTTATGGTATGATTTTAGTCCAGAACCAAAAGTTGTTTAGTGAATTCTGAAAGAGATATAAGCAAAGATTTCTATTTCCTGAGACCTTTAAGCGAGTCTTTTGATAAACTAATTTTAAAAACTGCAAAGTTGAGGTCTCTACTGGCTGAATTTAATAAGCTAAACACCATGGCAAATCTTAGTAACTTAATTTACCTAATTTACACTAAATGTGTAGTTCGAATACTGATTTTGCTTTTTACCTACCACACTATCAATCTGATCTTTTATATAAGAAAATACCCTTAGGAAGGTTAGGCCTGAAATCTGCTATTTAAAATGACTTAATTCTTTCTGCAGTTTGCATCCTTATTACGTTTAGCTTTTGCAAATGTATGCTTTAAGTGTAATGTCCTATTAGTGTTTTACTGTAGACTATTATCTGTTCTCATGCTTCTTCAGCTTCTAAACCTTCTCTTCTATGCATTTCTTGAAAAGTACTCTGTCCTTGAATATTGGAGAAACAAGTGTCAACATTCTTTCTCTCTGGTATTATGTATAATCTTGAATGTAATTCTTATCTTGATTTTTATATAGTGCAAGTTCTGTCAACTGGTTCCACTACATTCTATGTGATCATTTTTCAAAATTTGTTATTTTATACTTTTCAGTGCACAGACTGTTTGGGATGAAAAATTGCTTGATATAGTATTAAACCGAAGTTACCAAAGAAGTTACTGCTCCAGAGATGGTTTATATGCCATCCTTATTTTGAATGCAAGCTGCCCAATACTGCAGGATCGATTTATAATTTAACTATTATCCATATTGGAGCAACTTGCATCTATTAATTTTTCAGTTATAACATTATAATATAACAAAGGGTTTCAAATATATACTCAGCTTTCCAGACCAGGGAATCAGATCTTCACATTTTTGGTGTACAAATACAGATAACTATCCAAGGAGGATTGAGGTCATCTGAGTACATAAATGGAAATGACTGAGTTTCCTTCCTGGGGATTGGCTACACCAGGGGGAGTGAGGGATTCAGCCTTATGCCTAGTCTGGAAAAAATCCCAGGCAACTGACAAAAAGTATCAGGTGCTTCAGAAAACAAACAAACAAACAAACAAATCACTATTTGACACTTCTTGTATAATCATTGGAATGCATTTTTCTGGAACCTGATTGATCATGTTTCCTAATTTTAACTCACCACAAGGGACACTTATTACCATTATACACTATGCTATCTACCCTAGCTGTGCATATTCACATTTTTCATTTTAATTAATCCTATTAATCTCAGGATTAGATAATATCTCATAGCAATTATCTACATATGTTGATTATGTATTCTATAAATTAGTTCTCCAGGTTTAAATTTGCTTCAAAATGAAACTGATTGGCCTATCTTCCCAAAAAAAAAAAAAAACAACAACCCCAAAAACACCCAAAACCCACAACTTTTAATTTACTTTGTGTAAGGTGTTCTTTGTTTATTTGCAGATGTGTATTTTTCTACTTGTTATTGATCTTATCTTTAAATATTCCTAATTCTTAGAATACCTCCCTCCCTCCCTCCACACTAAAGTTTTTTAGATGAAGATATAATTGACTTTTGTACTAAGGATTCCAGAACTGGATACAGTGCCCTAGCGTGCCTCACAAGGGCTGAGCAGACAGGAAGGAACCGCTGGCAGAATTCTGTTTAACAAAGCCCTGAATGTTGATGACCTTTTCTGCAAGGGTACATTGCTGGCTCAAGTTCAACTTGATGTCCACCAGGACCCTCATGGCCTTTTCTGCAAAGCTGCTTTCCAGCTGGGTGTCTCCCAGCATATACTTGTGTATGGTAATGTTCCTCCCCAGGTGCAGAACTTTGCACTTTTCTTTGTTGAACTTCATGAGGGGCTGAAAATCAACTTTCCCAGCCCGTCAAGATTTCAAGCTGGTGACCTAACATCTAGGTCCTTTCAACACATAGCTTTTCTTCCTTGCCTACACATCAATCGACACTTGGTAGATCTATCCTTGGATCTGTCCAAGGTAACCAGTTAACATCTCTGACATGTTACCCCTATTATTTCATGTTTTCTCATTATTGACTATGTTTTGTGGAAACATACTGGAAGGCCAGTAATTTTCAACTAGAATCTTTTCTTATTTAATTTATAATTATTGATTTATATAAAGCAGAACAGCTCCAGTAAGGAGGCTGAAGGAGAAAGAGCTCTGTCCATGTTGTAAAGGTATTAGTTTGAGATATGTTCAGGTCCTTGCTTGGCAAAACCCAGATGGGCAACATGATCTTCTTCACTGTTTTTAATACACTAGGTTTCTCTCTTGCTACAAATTACTTGAAACAAAGACACTTGAAAATTGTTTCTGCCAAAGGAATAGTGCTCTGGACAGCTGTCTTCCAAATAGTTGACTGATGTTACGAATTCTCAAAGAGAGGCTGGAATCCAGCTCTTAGGTAGCTCATGGTCCTCCTAGTATTCTTTCATAAAAAGTTGTGACAAAATCCATGTCACCTTGTCTATCATGATAGTCGATGATGATGTTTATCCTAGCCGTATTGCTTGACTTCAGTCTCAAAAGTGTTTTCACAATTACCCTGCGGGCCATTAATTTTAACTATATACAGGAAATCTATTACAGGGCATACTGAATTGCTGCTCTGCTTATTAAGTATGCTTGAAGTAGTGTCTGACCTTTCTGGGTTCTCAGAGAATAATGTAGTAAGATTATTATTTTCTATCTGAAGGAATATGAAAGCTTTCTTTCATCATTTGATGGTTTGGTGTGCAGTTAGTGGTGGGATCTTGAAAGTGATCAATGTTGGCTTAGATCTGTTCTCTGTTAGTTCAGTGGGAGTCTTACTGCTGGCTTCACTGGTAAACAGAATAAAGCCTGCATGGAGCCTGCTTTTGAAAATACTACCCGGTAGCAAATATTATTTATATTTGCTTTTTTTTTTAATAAGCCTCTTAATTATTTAATTTGCTAATGTTCTTTCATAATGTCTTGTACTGTGGGTTTAAGAGTTATCCTACTTTTATTGATCCACTTGTTCCTTTCCTTTGAACTTAAGCTGAACATTTCATTATTCACTATTAAATTACTATTATTTCAACCAATTTGGCATATTTTAAAAGACATTCAAGAACATGAGAAATTGAAAAGCAGACCTTTGCAGAATTAAGAAAACTTGAAAGTTTAAAAATCTTAATTACAAGCTTTTTTAATTATTTTTAAAGACTCTATTTAGAAATATTTATGTGTCATATTTCTGTAAACATATATCTTTATAAACTAGTCTGTAGAATGATTAAATCACACTTATTTCAGAGAAATAAAGAAACTGAGGGTTCTGAATTTACAAGAGCCAAAGACTAAGTTTGCTGCTTCCAACACAACTAATGTTCTAACAATTCTTATATGCAAAGTACAGTAAAATTAAGAGTCTTAGCCACTGCATTCTTATTATTTTCAGGAGCTAGAAGCATTATTTTAGTTTAAACAAAAAGGTAGCTATATGAGTAATTTGTCATTTTGACCAAATCTCTAACAACCAGTGTGAGTGTCTTCAATGAGTTTCAATAGCTTTCTCCAATATTAATTTCAGTCCTTCCCTGGTTTCTGTACCTGACATTAACAAAAGATTTCCATCAGGTTTCTATGTGTTTGAATTTTTGAAGTTATTTTACCTTAAAAAAATAAGTGTTGACATTTCTTTACTGCCTGTGACATTGTTTTTAATTACATTTAGGTAAAAGCTCACTTGTATAACAAGTAAATGGAATTAAAGGTAATCATAGCTAGACTAGGAAAATGGAGAAAATTTTTCCTTATGTTCATCTTGTTTCTGATGAACCAGAAAACAATTTTTAGTACTTCTCAGTATGGTCAACTAGAAAAACAAGTCTTGAATTTATACTAGCATGTTGCAAGGTGAAAGGAAGTCCTTGTCAAATCTTGGTAATAGGTGAGGAAGATGGGAGATTGCACGTTTAATAGCCATACAGAAAATCAAATAGCCTGGTCCCAAATAAGGAAAGAAAAATGTTTTGGAATCCTCCATTGATTGAAGAGTAACTTTTATTATAACTTTTGTGACTTTATTGAATGTGTTTTTATGCAAGTTGGTTTTATTTCAACTTGTTCAAATTTTCCACTTAGAAGTAATCCCCAGTTTTACTTATTGCTGTATTTGTTTTATTGCTGGAAATACACAGAAGTATCCTACAAAAATGTTTTGTTATATACCTGAGTATAAGAGTGAAGTATTCTGATTATGCCTCCAAGTCATTCTACCGAGGCTCCCATAAAGGTCACAGAAACCAGTGTGTGGGAAGCCAGACTCCTCAGCAGAAAGGTCATGCTGCCGCTAAGAAAAGAGAAATGGCAGGACCAACAGAGAGGCCACTCCTGTTAAAGGAAGCTAGAACCATCAGACATACCAGACTGTCTAATTTCATATTGTAACAACTCATCCAAAATACATTATCTTTTTCTTTCTTCCCAGATATAGAGCATTCCACCTTACAGGAATACTAGTTCTGGTCAGTGGGCAGGAAAAAAAAAAGTGATTTCTATAGCAAAAGAACAGCATTCATAAATGTCAAAAAGGACAGTTAGACATTTAAAATTAACTGATTTCTCAACCTACTAGCACACTACTATGATTTCCTTGTCTGAGGGAACAGCTCTTTCCTTTTACTAAGTCCTGTCCCAGGTCAGGCCCTGAGCAGGCAGCCTATGACAATCTATCTGGGTTATGGGCATTTTGCATTTACCAGTTTCTACTGTATTTGAGTACAGATGCATGAAAAATAAAATCATTGAACAAGATATGTCACAGTTTAAAGTCTTGTAGCAGGCAAAAATCATATTTGCATGGTGGCTTCAAAAGATTCTCTTCAGAAATTTTAAGAGAACATTTTGTGAGATTTTAGATGAAGTTTTCAGTCCAGCTCCCTGAACACCTCACCTCATGCTTGTATTGACAGTAGTCCTGGAGAACACAGAAACTCGCAGCTATGAATGGGAAAGTTGAGGGAGAGCAAGGTGTGTTCATAGCATGTGAATGTAGGCCACTGTAACTGTCATGAAATAGATTGCCTATGCTTCAGTTATCCAGGAGAATGGACTGATGGAAAAACAACGCAGACCTTGTTGTGTTGCAGGTTTTAGTTTTTTTAATAAGAGCCCTTCAAAAACATAAGACAATCTTAGTAGAGAGGGGCTGAGATATTGGTCTTAGTTTAATCCAGACTCAGTCCGTTCAGCCAAATTCCAGCTGTCCCAGCAGTGGCAGGAAAGGCTCTCAAGGACCCTTTTTTCTGCATTTGCACCCATTTGCTCACTTTTGTATATGGTTTAAAGTAACTAAATATGAATTTCAAAATGTTGTCACTTCTGCATACAACATCATCAATGCAGAGGTAAGTTTGGGGACTTCTTGGATTTAGATTTTAAATTATTTTTCTGGCACTGTGATCCTGATGCTCACTCAAGTCAGAGAGAGTTAATGAAGAGTGATGTGTAATTCTGCTACATAATTCTGTATGAAATTGATTGTGCTCAGAAAATCCTAGCCTCACTTCGTATTGAATGTGGTGAGCAAATAGTTTATTTGTTACATTTGGCTTTTTGGGGACTGCTGATATAGACATGAATTAAATTGAAGGAAACTGTGAGAAGTTACCAGTAGGAAAATAGAGCCCCATTTCTTTGTTTTGTGTTTTTCCAACTTACCTGTACATTTGCAGAATTCTTGATTATAGTTTTTCAGATGAAGGTGATTTTACCTTTTGTTTCCATATTATGTATACTTGGAAAGTTTTAGGACCGTGTGGATCATCTGCATTTTTTATATAAGCAGCCATGAAAAACAGAAAAACAAGAATTGACTTTCCTGTACAACATAAAGCTATCAAAACATTAGTTTATCCATATTTAGTTTTCATTTTGACTTGACCTTCTTAGGCAATTGAAATCCAACGTGTTCAGCTAAAGGCTTCTTCAGCAAAACATTCTAACTGCAGTGCTAATCTCCCAGTTAAAATTCAAAATAAAATATAGTTTATTTCTTGGGGGAGTGTGCTTTTGTTTTGTGATAATAAAACTAATCCTTTGATGACAACATTCCTTAATATCTATTCCATTTACATCAGCCTGTCTTAAATAATTTTACATAGCAGTCTTGTAGAAGCGTAGTGCAGGAGGATTCCTAGTTTGTAAGAAGAGATGATAAAGGAATGTGATTGAACTAGTAACAGAGTCTGCCTCTTGATTGTTTTGTTACTCTTGGTTTATTTTATGTTGACCATTTTCTGAACATATTGGGTTGTTCAACTGTCAGATTCTGAACTCAGCTTTTTATTTTCAGATGTCAGGGGTACAGATTTCAGATGTCAGGGCTACAGTTTTCAGATACATTGATGAGTTTAAAACCTTAATTTTCTTACTTTTTGTCAGCTGTAAGAAATAAAACTTTGCTAGACTTGCTGATATAAAAAAGCGTTCAACACTGTCCTGCACAACACGCTTGTCTCTATATTGGAGAGACATGAATTTGATAGATGGACCAACCACTGGATGAAGAACTGTCTGGATGGCTACATGCAAAGAGTTGTGGTCAATGGCTCAGTGTCCAGCTGGAGGCCAGTAACGAGTGGTGTCCCTCAGGAACTGGTGTTGGGACCAGTCTTGTTTAACATCTTTGTTGGTGACATGGACAGTGGGATTGAGTGCACCCTCAGCAATTTTGCCAATGACACCAAGCTGTGTGGTTCAGTTGATACGCTGGAGGGAAGGAATGCCATCCAGAGGGACCTCGACACGCTTGTGAGGTAGGCTGATGCCAACCTTATGAAATTTAACCATGACAAGTGCAAAGTCCTGCACGTGGGTTGGAGCAATCACAGGCACAGCTACAGATTGGGCAGAGAAGAGATTCAGAGCAGCCCTGTGAAGAAGTACTTGCGGGTGTTGGTTGATGAGAAAATGAACATGAGCCAGCTTCACTGTGCACTCGCAGCCCAGAAAGCCAGGTGTATCCTGGGCCATATCAAAAGGAGCATGACCAGCAGGTTGAAGGAAGTGGTCCTGCCCCTCTACTCTGCTCTCGTGAGACCTCACTTGCAGTGTTGTGTGCAGTTGTGGTGTCCTCAACATAAAAAGGACATGGAAATGTTGGAACAAGTGCAGAGGGAGACCACGAGGATGATCAGGGGACTGATGCACCTCCTGTATGAAGACAGGCTGAGAAAGTTGGGTCTGTTCAGCCTGGAGAAGAGAAGGCTGTGTGGAGACCTCATAACAGCCTTCTAGTATCTGAAGGGTGCCTATAAGTATGCTTTAGGGGAACTGTTCATTAGGGATTGTAGTGATAGGACAAGAGGTGACTGGTTAAAACTTAGGGGAAGTTTAGATTGGATATGAGGAAGTAGTTCTTTACTGTAAGGGTGATGAGGCACTGGAATGGGTTGCCCAGGGAAGCTGTGAATGCTCCATCCCTGGAGGTGTTCAAGGCCAGGTTGGACAGAACTTTGGGTGACACAGTTTAGTGTGAGGTGTCCCTGCCCATGGCAGGGGGTTTGGAACAATATGATCTTAAGATCCTTCCAAGCCCAACTGTTCCATGATTGTATGATCCTAATGTTGGGGAAATATCAGTGAGCTCAGAGACAGTAGCTATTTCCAGGGACAGAACAATATCTTATGACCTGCACTGGTACAGGTGTAGGATGTTTGCACTCTGTTCATTTCATTGCATATTTTCACCAATATTAACCAACCCTTGCTGTATGATGAGAGTACATCAGCAATTGAATTCTGGTTGTTTCTTATAACAAAACATATCTGAGCATTGCCTCCTTTACAATTGCTTGCTCATATAATTGTACTTGCAACAGATACATATTTCATTTTGTAACATCTTTTTAGGTTTATTTTTAGTAAGGGTGACTATTTGAACTCCGGTTCTGTCTACTAAGAAAGCTGAAATAAATTTCTGTTCTAAGATATAAAAATAGTTGTCCTGATTCAACGGGAGTTTTTATCCATCTCAGTTACAGGAGCCAGTAGCCAACGTTCAAGCAGATGATCTATAGTGTAATGCCAGCAGTGGTTGTTTTTCTGAAACATCCACTTATTTTTCCATTTATGCCCTTTACCTTTTGCATCAAACCTCTGATTTTAATTACTGGAGTAAATGTTAGAAATTATGAAGTAATTCATCAACATTTTTTTCTGTTTCTACTTTTTATATCCAATGAATTAAATTATATTCATTTTGTTTTATTAATATGTATATGTACAAAAAAAAATCAAATAATATTTGAGACACTTGGCTAAGAAAAAATGCTATATACCCTAGTCCATAAAAGTATAATGCATGGGGTATGGATTCGGTAGACCCTGGTGTACGTATGGTGTGATTGCAGCAGTGCAGCTCCTCCATTTAAGATTTAACTCACTAGAATATTAAGAAGGTCAGAACTTGTGTACATAATCTTTGTTCCTGATGCTTCAAATTAATTTAACTGCTGAATCAGAACAAATATGAAGATTAAACCTAATTTAATATAAAGTGTTGTCTTTATAAAAAAGAAAACCCAAACCCACAATTAAAATCCTGAAAAATTACCCCCCCCAAAAAAAACCAAAAAAACCCATGAGGCTCAAATTATCAAAAGGAAATTATTTTTTTATGTCTGTAAAATCATTTTATGAAATATTGACTTCAGTCTGTAGAATACTTTGTTCCTTAAAAATAAATAACAATAAAAAAAATCACTTATTTTCTTGTATTGATGGTTTGGTGTTTGCCACAGTAAAGAAAAAATCATGTCCTGTAACTCTCCTGTGAAAATATACATGAAAACAACATTTATTAAACACAAGACTTTCACCAATCTGAAGCAAGTTTTACCAATGCAAGTGTAAACATCTCCATATTTGACACACAGATTTGATTACTGTGTGTATAGCAGACACATAGGCTACTCAGATATTGATATTGGCAGCATGGTAAGTTTTTGTCATAAATTTATGACAAACTCTATTAAACTTTATTTCTGTTTCCACCAAAATGCCTTCTCTCTGGATATGCATATCACACAGGTAAAAATACCCAATGAAATTAGGATGACTACACGTAGAAAATACAAAATATTAAATTGATGAACAAATTAATTTAATCACTAAGAACTTGAAATAGTTATGTGAAATGCATCTGCATAAACATCATCCTGGTTATATTGAGCTAAACTTTATATAGAATGATAAAGAAAAAATATATGCATTGATGCATTACAAGCTTAGGATATGATAATGCTGTGTTCCCTCCCTAAACATCTTCTTCCTTTCTTGTGTCAACACCAGGGCACATCTCACCCTTTGATGAGCGAGTTCAGCTCACTGTGCCAGTAGGAAGACACTCACTTGTTTTGTTGTTAGATTAATTCTCTTCTTTCTTGTAATGAGCTTCGCGGATGGGTCAAACAAACTGTTCAGATTACATTCAGGAAAGATTTAAGACTGCATAGTTAAAGATGAAGCTGTAAGGGCAGGAAGGAACAGATTGCTAAAAAGTCTCAGCTTAAACCAATGTAAAACCCAGGCATGAGAAATCAAGAGTAGATAGGGAGGGCTACACTGGGTGCTCAGAACTGTACTTGCATCCCAGTCAGTTGTATTTATGTTAATACATTGAAAGCAATTTCATGAATGAGTGCATATTCACTGTCTTCTGAACACAAGATCTGACCTGTAATTGATGCAAAGTAACATACTTGTGCTACCTTCAGTAAATGCATATTACTTTAGGTCAGCTGCAGCCCTCTGTGTTATTAGCACAAGGAGTCTGACTTGGGAGATTGAAATATAGAGGGAAACAAAAAGCAAAAAAGGTTAGGCTGGGACTGATGCAAATAAAAATGAGAATTAATTAAATTATTTAAAGAAAGAGTTTGTTAAAAGACCCTGTAGATCTGCTGTCTGGGTAAAGCATCTGTGATTCTGGACTCTAAGAAAAGCAATTGTTCATAGCTTCAGCATCCTGATTTTTAGTACACTTTTAGTTAGAGGAATCCTCTGGTCTCTTAGCACAATACCAAGATTTTGCAGAGCTGGGACACTGAAACATCTGTTTTCTTTGGACATCTGGGAATCAGATTTTCTGATGCCTGAACTAAACTTGGACCTGACAATTTATAATACAGACATGGCTGTTTGAAGAGCTTTCCCCTGTTTCTAGCAATGGCAAAGTTGAAAAATAAACCACTAAATTCTGACTTTTTTTTTTTTCTGTTGCTTCCAGAATGGACCAGAGTTTGATGTGCTCAACTGCCTCTTCTTTTCTGCAGGCAGCTTATCAATTGTTTGCCCAATTCACAATTGACAGCCAATACAGGTGAAGCCTGAAAAATGAGCAGAACCCTCACATTTCCACTAGCCATGCTGGAAACCTTGTCATCTGACTGTGTCCTTCTCTGCACTGGAATGTCCAGATTATTAAATGACTGTTCAATTCTTTGCATTTCAAGTCATAAAATAAAGTATAATAAAATGTCTCAATGAGTCTGTTTTCAATGAAAAGCAGGATTAGTAAGGACACTAACAAACCCAGGATACTTTGTCTTCTGAAGGAATGCTATCCTGGGTCTGTAACACCTGGAGCATCTTTAAGAAGTATAGCTTTGTAGTCAGACAAAATAGGTTCAGGGCTACATGTAGCAAGAGCTAAGTGATGGGGGAAAGAGGGCATTAAACAAAGAGGAAATATGCTTGAGCCACTTGTTGACAGCTACCTCACAAGAGATCCAGGGGGACAGGCAGGACCACAAAAAAAAAACTGGGAAATCCATCTGGCTACTCACTGGTGGCAGGAAAAGTTTTGCAAGGCTTGAATCTAAAAACTGTCACCATGATTTTAGAATTTATATTCTCATGCTCCTTTTTTTTTTTTTTTAATCAAGAACATGTATTTCACATAACAGATTGCATTTCAAAATAGCTCTCAAAGGAATACAGAACTGACAAGAATTCATTAGTTAGCAGAACAACAAGCAGCAAGTTATTTTTAAAGTGACTAGCAGAAGGGCAGGTGAATGAATCTCATAGAAACTAATCTATATCAATGATCTAAAGTGAGATTAGATTAAATGTTAATCATCCACCGTGCTATTGAAACACTGCATAGTTGCTGGGTTTATTCACTAATAAATAAGCTCAGTGAATCGTAAATTAACATTTCACATTACTCCTGGAGGATGGTAGATCTCGTATCATGCAACAACAGATTCCTATTCATTATCTCTCCTTATTGTTTCGATTTTGAAGTAAAGGATCCCCTATAAAAAGGCTACCATACATAAACGAATAAACCAAAAAGGAATGCTTCTCTAACAAGAGATGTAGGCACTAGAGAAAGGAATAAACTCAGCCTTTGAGGTTTTTTTTATGATTCACCTTACTGAATGACAGAGTGGGATTGTTTTGTTTAAATGTTTTCATGACTCCTGATCTATAGCTGTGTGCTCTAATATAAGCTAGACTCTTTTATAATTTAATGGCATTAGTCAAAGCAGACCTATATCTGGATAATTTTGGTAGTAAAACTTTACAAAGATGTGCTAATATGAAAACAAAAACAGTAACTATGCATAAACGTGAATGTACACATACAAATACATATATCTGCGTGTATAGGAAAAGTTACATGAAGACTTTCTGAAAGATGTCTTACATTCATACACCACTCTTCAAAAAACTATGCCATAGAAATTTGTCAAATAGATTTGGCTTCAGTTCCACATTCTTTCTTTGCATCTGCCACACAACAAACATTTTATTTATAGATCAATTATGATGGGAAAGTTGAAGATTTAGTTGCTGATGACCTCTTGGCCAAATGTTTCAGAAAGGAGTAGTAACATTAATTGGATGTCTCAACTAAAGGAAACTTTAAAAACTTCAGTATCTGAATAGTTAAGACCTGATGTTTAACAAACCTGGCTTAGTTTTCAAAGCTCTCACTCTGAAAGGTGTGAGGAGCAGGGCAATTTACACCTCAGAATTCTACTGGTCCTGTAATTTTATCACTTGCTGTATTTCCTTTACACTATTTCTAACATTTCTTCTGTCCAAAAGAACTGTAAACTTGACTTTTAAAATTAGCTACTAGGACAATATCCTATTGCAAGAGGTAGATCCTAGAATAATTTTCACAGCAGTGGGATCCTGATTGTTCTCTATGAATTATTCACTGTTCAAACAGCATGTGGTCAGATACTCTGTTTATTCTTTGGTCTCAGTCTCTCCAGCTATTATCATTAATCACCCTTTCCGCTTCTTGCATAATATTTTCCCATTTCTTCATTTTTAAAGAGAAAAACAAGTAAAAATAGCTCTTTAAAAATTCAGTCCTTTTGAGGTTTTTTATTTAATTCTTACCTACTACATTTTCCTAGAGTTCTGTCTTTTCCCAAAGCTGTTTTTCTTCCGAATATGTAAAGACAATCTTTTCTGATTTCTTTTGGTTACATTATCTGGCACATTTTAATCTTTCTGTATTGCATATATTACTTTATATGTATGCACACCTTTGTAGCTACCTTGTATCAGTTTCCTTCATTCTCCCTCTCTTCTAGTATTTTTTACAATTTCATTCTGAAGTCTAGCTCTTTTGCCAAAATTTCTTTTAGTAATGTGTTAGAATTTTGAAAAAAAAAATTCTTAGATCATGCTTTAGTGGTGGTGTAAATATTGATTTTATCTTCAATTTAGTAATCATTTCAAGTGGTCTGCTTGTTTATTTACTGATTTAAATAGCAAAGTTTACCTTTTATATCCTAGTATGATTACTATACAATATATTCTTTTACAGATTCAACTGTCACAAATTTAGACAAATATTTCACTGGCTATCCTGACTAATAATTTTTTAATATATCTTTCAACATACATCCAGTGCCACACCAGCTCAGTGCTTGATAAGGACCACACTTTGTATCTGTATCTCTGGCTGTAGAGATACTCTTGACTGCCAGGAAAAGCATGACAGAATCACAGAAAAATTGAGGTTGGAAGGGACCTCTGAAGCTCATCTGGTCCAAAACCCCTGCTCAAGGAGGGCCATACAGTGCCGGTTGCACAGGACCACACCCAGACCCACAACCTGTGATTCTAAGCCAGCACTTGGTCACCCTCACAGTGACAAAGTGTTTCCTGATGTTCAGATGGAACCTTTTGTGTTTCAGTTTCTAGCCATTGCTTTTTGTCTTCCACATAATTAAGCAATCGAACAAACTTGGAGGCAGTATTGGTCCTGCATTTCACTGCTAGTTACTAGACTCCAAGACGACTTCATGCCACTGATCACTATTATCTTGGGCCAGTTATCAACCCACTTCACTGTCTGCTCATCCAGCCCTTACTTCAACAGCTTTTCCATGAGGATCTTAAAGAGTGTTAAAAGCCTTCCTCAAGTCAAGGTAGACAATGCTCTCCCCTCATCTACCAGGCCAGTCATTTCATCACAGAAGGTTATCAGACTGGTCAGACACTCCTTCCCCTTTGCGAATCTGTTCTGACTACTCCCAGTCACTCTCTTGTCCTTAGTGTACCCGTCAGAAGTTTCCAGTTGTTCCACCACATTTGCAGAGATTCAGGCAAGGCTGACTGGCCTTTTTGAAGATAAGAGTGACATTTTCATTCCTCCAGTTTTCAGGCACCTCTTCCTCCAATCACCTAGTTTCTTCAAAGATTATAAAAGTAGCCTCACAATTACATCAGCCAGCTCACTCAGCACTTATGGGTGTATCCCATGAGGGCCCATGGATTTACGTATGACAAGGCTGCTTCAATATTCCCTCACCTGGTTCTCTTGCAACAATATGTCTTCCTTGCTCTAGATTTTCTCCCTGGCTTCTGCATCCTTGGATTTCTGAAGGATAACCTTACTAATAGAGGTGAAAAAGGCCTTCAGTATCTCAGCCTTTTTGGTTTCTTCTGGCAACAAGGCTCCTACACCACTCAGCAGCTGGAAAACATTCTCCCTAATCTTCCTATTGCCACTGATATACTTAAAAAGATGATCTTTTTTGCCATTGACATCCCTCACGAGGTTAAATTTCAACTGGGCTTTGGCTTTCCTAACCACATCTGTGAATACTCCAGAAAAAGCCATCTTGTTGGCTCCTCTGTCTCCTAGGTAAGGAAATTATAATTTATTCTCTCCAGGCATCTGCTGTATTGCTTATGTCCGTCTATGCTGTTCCCCTGGCAAATACCGAGGTGGCTGAAGTCCCTTATGAGAACTGGAGCTTACAAACATGAGGCAGCTTCTACTTTTTTACAGAAAATCTCATCCACTTTCTCATAAAATGACCTACAGCAGACACCCACAACACTGGTCTTTTTTTAATACTTACCCATAAGTTCCCACCTGGCTCATTACCCATCCCCAGGTCGAGCTCCATGCACTCTTGCTGTTTTGTCACGTAAAGGGCAACTTCAGTTCCTCATCTTCCCAGCCTCTTTCCTAAAGAGCCTGTATTACATGCTGTCACTGTAAATCTCCAAACTGGGATGCAAGCCATCCTACTATGTCTCTCTGATCCCTACAAGACTGTAGCCCTGGAACTGTACAGAGATCTGTAATTACTCATGATCATTCCCCACACTGTGTACATTAGTGTGCAGGCTCTTCAGTGAGGCAATCTTGCATTCTCGCTTCCAAGAAATTATCTGTGTGTTTTTTTTATAATGATGCCTGGTAGGCACTTTCTTGCTTACATGTAAAAGCTTGAGGTGACCCTGCTTAAGCCCTGTTTTATTGATCTTGTGTTTCTTTTTGTTTTTGTCACTCCAGACACTTTCCTCATCTACCCTGTCCACCACTTCCTCACAGGGCTGCTGGTAACTCTCTCCCTCTCCTGTCATTCCTATCACCAAAGGCTCATGTGACATTAGCGGATACTAAGAAAGCTTTGGTAATGCTCTCTGGAAAGGTATTTAGAGGATAGATGAATCATACTGCAAGTACTGGAATTTAAGGTATATACCTTCATAAACAAGCTTCTTAGAAACTTCCAGATTCTCCGTCAGCTCAATAACCTTTGTCTGGCTGGTCATGCTGGATGCTTTACTGGTATGTTTCCAGAGCCTAATCTTGCATTTATTTGAAATTAATGTAAGTTTTCTTATGAAATGCAGTAAGTGTAAGATTTATCCCCAAATACCCTACTTATTCTTGCTTCTATGCAAGCATTTGCACAGAAATTGATAACAATAGACAGCACATTAAGACTGTTAACTAATAAATTCCTCTATTTTTATACATACTACTTCTATATCCATAAGAAAAAGACTTTAGCCTACCTTATGATGTGCATATATTCACACTTCAACTTCAGTTGTCATGTTCACCCACTTATTTTTCATTAAGTGTTTATATTCCATTTACTACAAAAAGAAAACTGTATTGGAAAGTAATTGCCAGCCAGAGAGTTGTCTCTGAATAATAGGGTGGTAGGTCATTGTCAGTTTTCCCAATTCAATAAAATCTTAATCAGCTACATTTCACTTTCCATTTTAAATATATGAAACATGAAACAGAGAAATCAATTTATTGAGAAGAAAGAAACAAATATTTTTGTAATGGTGTTCAATTTGAAAGGACTTTGTTTACTTGTAAATGCAAATTTATTGGGAAAATAATTTTATAGAGGATCTTGATTCAGTCTTCTCTGTAGGTTTGTGAATGAATCTCTAGAATACAAAGCCAGATATGATAGCAGCTTTACATTACTCTTCAAAGGACTGCAAGGAACACACTCAAGCAACGTATTTATATTCAAATCATAAATCAGTTGTGATGGATAGAATTTTAATGTATTTTTTTACCCGTGGAGTCTGTTTTTGCAAATAGAACATTTTAAATGTCACAGAATAGACAGCCTTTGTTGTTTGTTTTTGTTTGTTTGTTTGTTTTTTAAGGAATTTAGGATTTAACTTTTCAAGGAAATTAAATGGAATAAAATATTCTTGGAAATTAAATTAAATCTTTCTGTACACACACACAGAGGATCCTAAACAGAGGAGTATAATTAAGACACAGTACCCTTAAATGACAATTTCTAACTAAAAGCATTCATATGGTTGGAAGTGATAGTGTTAACCTAACTAATGTGTAGAGTGTATTATCATGCCCTTCATTGCTTCCCATTAATGTTTCATATCATCTCCATTGCAGACTAGCCCCAAGCTGGCCAGTTTTTTTTTATATGAGAAAACAAACAGAAAATATGCAATGAAACCTGTTATGTTTAATTCAGTGCTGTGGTAAATTGGTCTGAAGCACAAGAAATAAGTATTAGAATGATTTTTATATGTATTTTAGGATATGAGGTGTAGAACTTTTGTCAAACTTATGTTGATTTCATATAATATCAGCATACCAGAGGGAGAAATGCTGTTTTGTAAGTCAAGGAAGAAGCAGCTTTTTCCAAACACCAATGGAGCTTTTTGCAGTTTAATAATCTTTATAGGCTGTTGAAAATCAGTTCTGTAAATGCACTGGTTTTCAAATGCATCCAGTAGGCAGCTTAATCAGAAAGATATTTTCATAGAATTTTTCAAAATATTTACTTTATGTAAATTTAGTATAAATGTAAAATAGTTAAAGTGGCTGTTCCAAAATCAAACTAAAACTTATATGAGTTTTTCTTTTTTCTAAGAAATTACTGGAAGAGTTTTTGAAGATATAAGACTAAAAAATAGGGTATTTTATTATAAATATTAATTTAACAAAAATAATTTCTTGATGCTCTAAAATGCATGCTATTTATTCTTAAAAAACAGTAAATAGTGTGAAAAAGTATATATAAAACTTAATTTTAAGAAGCTAATGTATTCTTACAGAATATCACAGATTTATAAAAACCTTTCAATACCAATAAATTACAAATTTCAAACAGAAATTGGAATATAGAAACAAATAATTAGTACGAGTGATAATTAAACAATTATCCATCAGTCCATGTTAAAATTTGTTGATATTTGTTTTTGACATATCAATACTCTATGAACAAGAACAGAAGATAATTAGGCACATGAAATTCTAATTAGTATATTTATATACATACCGATATCTGAATACAAGGTCAATCTTGTTACCCAATTTATATGCTTTATTGAAAGAGTCAGCATTTTAAGGCATCTTTTACCCCATTTTGTTAGCCTATATTTCAAAGCAAGTAGATGAATCAATACCATGGATCTGAAACTTTTCCACACACACATAAAACAAACCAACCCAAACAAGACATTCCTGCTGTGAAAAGACAAGGAAAATGTTCTCAAATATCTGTCTCAAAAAATTAAGAATATTCCCACTTTTCATTCAGGCATAGACTTATTTTAATCACACCTAACTAGCTCATCTCTCTAAAGCTTACAATGATTGTGATGCTTTCTGTAAGAGTTAATTTATCTGTGAGCCAATTTTAATATCACAGGGATCTGTGTTACTGCAACTAGGCTGCTCCTAATATTCATGTATTGTTACCCTGCAACGTGTTCTGTGGGATTCATGTATTTGCAGTGCTGCATATTTTTGTATGCCTTTAACTAAAGCTCTGCTCTAGAAGAGCAGCTAAACCTCTACTTGTAGAAGACAAAACTTCCATAACTCGGTATTTCATCCTTCAAATATTGCTCAAATGGGGAACAAGGCATGGAAGTACTTTGGATAGCAAATCTTTTTCTAAGTAATCTGTACATGTCCATATGCAGCAAGTCTCTTTCTGAAAAAAAACAGAGCTTCATTTTATCAGTGTTACAATCCAGACCATCTGATTTTAGCACTCCTAAAAAGAGAGAAATATGTTTCTAACAATTGTACATATGTCAAAGCCCTAGAGAAGGAAGAGTATCACACCTGCACTTTACAAGTTTCATAATATTTTGTATAAGGCAATAACATATATTTTTATTTCCTTTAACAGTCCAGAGCTGCCAGTGAAGTTGCATGTGAAATCCTCAACTTTCATTTGTGCTTTTCCAGTATTTCTTTCTTCTCTTCATAGCTTATTAGTTTCAGGTTGTCCATAGACATGAGAACACCCCTGATGGGCAATAAAAGTGGACTGAAATTCAGCAGCCTTTGTTTCTTAAACATGTGCAAATGTTGGTGATTAAAAGTCTGACTGTTCAAATAATAAAACCCCTTTCTCATTACCACATTTCAAAAGTAATACAGTAGATAACTAGTTTTGAAGAAAGCTAAGGAAAAATATTAATAACCATTTTGCCTTTTAATTTTTTAAAATAAAAATAAATTCCAAGTAGCAATAATTTTTGTAGCTTTGTGGAAATTTTTCTTTTGATCTTAATTATAGATACTAACTTTGCTCCAGAAGTTAATAATTTTGCAATCAAATATATTTTTAATGAAATATATCTTTATATTTAATATTTTTTTCCTAAATTTTTCTTTACTTATTGGCAGCCCAATAACCTTAGTTACTTTGTTTCCCTTCTAATATTTTAGGCAGTTTTTCTTTACAATTGGAATTTCTAATTAAAAAAAATTAAACACAATTAAGATGTTCTTCAACTGTGTCATCATTTGACCAAATTAGACATATTTAGCTCTAGTATTTTCTCACTGGAAATGAGGAAACCCCTTAGTCCTATTTGTTTTCCTCTGAAATTCTACTGGTGTCTTCACATACTTCTTGTACTGAAATGCCAAGGACAGAATGCAGCATTTTCCAAGCCAAGTGAAAGAACTGCCTTTCTCATCCTTTTAACATGAGAGTCTGCCACTCTCTATAGAATTGTAAATGAATAATTCTAAACCTGCGGTACAGAGGGATATACATTTGAGATACAGTACATAGTTCTAAAAAACAGTACCTTCAAAATGAATGTGATTTCATCAGAACTAGCAGTTATGAAATATTCTTCATAGTGCCTGAAACACTTTGAGCATTTGATTGAGACTTTAATAAATAAATACACAAGATAGGATAGAAATATGTTAGCTCTCTGCATAAAGCTGTCCTATTATTTGTTTGGTGCCACTTAACAGAAAAGGTGACTTAACATGCATAACATTGTTGTTGACTGTGTCTAAGCATTTTCTGATAGTGTATTATTTACCTGATTAATATTTTGGTTTGGTTATCTTCTTTCTTTCTCTTCCTGTCCCATGCACATGCTTCCGACTTTATTAAACATGTTTGCTTCTATTTTTTTTAATTTTATTTTACAAAATTAACATTTAAAAAGTTACCTTTGGTGAGTTTTCAGGGTTTCTTTTTCCCCTGACCAGCATGTTCTGAACATCTTGCTTTTGAAATACCAGTTGGTTAAGATTCAGGCAAAGAAATTCAGAGTAGTCTGCATTCATATTTTGAAGGCATATTAAATTGTAAATATGCAGCTGGAAGGTCTTATCTTTCTAGCTAAAAGAAATTAGATGCCTCATGCACTTTCAGTTAAATCTATACACTTTTTTGCAGAGATTTTGCTGCAAAACTATGGTTCAAATATGGTATGTTCAGGGAGCACACCATACACAACAACAGCAGGCATGAAGCAAAAAAATCACACATCCATTTATGTGCTGGCTTATGGAAATAATGAAAATGTTAAAAAGTGAAGTAGTATTTTACCAAAGAATTGTAAAGAACTATAAATTGTCAGATATCTTGAACTATTGATGCCTTTTCCTTCTTTGGTCTTGATAAACTGTACGTTGTATCTTTTATCGTATGCAAAATATTTCTGGAAGTTCTGTTGTCCTGATTTATTCCACTGAGCATATTTGTGGCAGCTCCATTAGCTTTATTCTTTTCTATTTTATGAGCATACCACTGTACAAATGCAGAGCATAGTCTCTCTATCAAAGAGCTGATAGCCATACAGGTAGAGGATTACTTGGAAATCAAGGCACTGTGAATGCAATCTCAAATGTAAACATTGCTACTGAGGGACAAAGGGACAATATAACACAAAGTACCATCATATGAGTCAAAAAAGATCTGGGAGGGGACAATTTAGGTGCTGATGGAGAAAGTATGAAGGCTCAGGACTTGAAACCTTATTAGTTAGTGAGTGGCCATCACCAGCAGACAGCTTTATGGAAATGATGACTTTCTGATATTGATTAGGACTTATCAGCTAGTCACTGAATGGTCTTTAAAATAGCCTATGTTTGATCTCATAATGACAACAGTTTCATTTGAAGCAAAAGAATTAGAAATATAAAGCAATG
Source organism: Melopsittacus undulatus (assembly GCF_012275295.1). Taxonomy (NCBI): domain Eukaryota; kingdom Metazoa; phylum Chordata; class Aves; order Psittaciformes; family Psittaculidae; genus Melopsittacus; species Melopsittacus undulatus. The sequence continues at coordinate 28,433,563 of NC_047527.1, read as the reverse complement.
TGATATTTAAGAAAGAAAAAATATATGGGGAATTTCTAAACTTTTAAAATTAATTAGTTGTGTGGAATCATCTTTCACGCCGCATATAACTACTTTCTGACATTTTTTCAAAAAATATTTCCCATTAATGCCCATATCTTCTTTTGAGATAAGTCAGAATCATACAAATAAGTTCCTTATTCATCACTTTTTATAGGCTTTAGTAAAATGGGGTTTTGCATTCTAGTTACTACCATAAGTAATACAATAAAAAACTACAAGTAAACTATGTGCTGTATGATTTTTATCTGTATTGCAGCAATTATGTGCCAATGATGATCTCCTAGAGTAATTCATCATTGCATTGTTTTTGCACAATATTTGTAGCAAATCTATGGTTGAAGCCTGAGTCACACAGGATGTTGTCTCCTGATAACAGTTCCATAATCTGTCTAGAATTCCCCATAACATATCTCTCTCTGCAGCTTTATTTACTGATCAAAAGGTCTTCCAGTTCTGCAGGGTAATAACTTATCTAGATGACCTCTATTAACTTCCTTCAGAAAAATTCTGGATGAAGAGGATAAAAGCAGTCATCAGATTTATAAGAACTGAAAGCTCTTTTGTTTGCAAAGAACTGTAAATATTAGAAATGGCTTTTCATGAAATAACAGAAGTAAGGGTGGAGTTACATTTGTTAAGAAAGAGATACAGACTTAAGTTTGAAAGAACTAATTTCATTGTCAGTTATCCTTGACAGGAATGTATGTTCCTTTCCTTTAGAGTTCAAAGTTCACATTTAGTTGCTAGTGACCAAACAACAGATTAATATTGATATATTTATTGCTTTTTCTGTCCTGTAATGAAAAACAAAATAAAAATATCATAATATTTTATATTAATATTCTCATTTCATTTCCACAGCACTAACCACTTCACCCACTCTAATTTCAATAAAGGAAAGTTATTTTGTTACTTAAGGCTTGCTATGTTTGCGCATCGTTACCTTTTTCTGTGTTCCAGCTGGAACTTGTCAGTCATTATGAACAGCCTGTTAAGTCTCACGCCTGCAGCAACTTTTATCCAGCATTTCTGAATAAAAAGAGGAGAGTGGGATATCATAGCATTATAAAGGGAACTTAACTCTAGAAATATGAAAGCACAGTATGTTTCAGTGTGCTCTTCATAAGCTGATTTTCTTTCCCTTAGAGGAGCCTGGGCAAAATGCTTCACCGCAAAGTGTCCTTGGTGTGTATATGAACTCATGCTTTCAGAATGCATTCTGTTCACTTTCACCATGGATGCACAATTCCTCAGATACTGCAATGTATGATTCTTTGTTTCAGCATCTGTGCTTGATGGGAGCAGATTATCACTGTGTATCTCCTAGAAGCAAGTTTGATAACCCTCAAATTTTATCCAGCCTGCTGTAAACATAGACACTATTATATCATTTTTTAAAATCTGAATACTTGTTTCAGTAAAGCACAGCAACCTATTATATGCTATAAAGCAAAATTATGTTATAAAACAATCATATAATAGCAAATAACTCTTAGCCACTCACAGTATGATCGGTTTCTCTGCCAATTTTGTTTGCTCTTTTTCCATGGGATTTCAAGAAAATATTTCCTTAGGCTCAGATGAGAAAATAAATTGTAGCATAAGAGAAAATAATAGGCATGGTGTTTTGATGTTGATTTGTAATAGAACATGCAACTTCCATCAGGGCTGGCCTGAGACTTCTTAGCCAGATAGGCTAATTTAACCTTCTCTTGGATAAGGATAAAAGCCTGACTGCTGCTACCATTGAAAGGCAAAAGGAGTAAAATTAGAACTGAAAGACCAGAGAAAGGATTGTGGAGATCTGTGAAGGACAGCCTTTCTGTCGGATGTGCAAGGAAAAGCAAAGGATGTCTGCTACTGTTTCCTGGTTTACCTACTTGTATCATTCTCCATCAGCACTATATACTCTGCATTTTTACTTTCATGACAGAGAAAAGATCAAGGACCAGGATTATTATATATAAGCTTTGCCTTGTCACCCTAGGCAGCTAACTCTTTCCATAAACCTAGAATGTCCTTCTTTTTTTCTAAGTGAATTAAAGAAATTTTGTTTGTTTTTACATGAAGGAATAGGTGGTTTGAGATCATCATGTTTAAGGAGTCTAGGACCACAGACTTGTCATGTACTCACAGGCAGGTACCCGAGTACCTTCAGCAGCAGGATCTCCTTCCCATTAAATGTTAGTACATTTATTTCCAAGAAAACCAGAAGTACTGGTATCAGAGCTATTGCAGCTTAAAGCACACCAACTTTTTTCAGCTAAGAGATCTATACTGTGAGATCAGTCTCATTCTTATCTCTAATTTACAGCTCCTTCCCTCACTTCTCTCTTAATTGCCTCTGACATGCCAACTGACAACTGACCTAGTACATCCAGCATTTATAGAAATCTCCATGTTTCCCCTCCAAAACCGAGACCTTTCCTCCTTAATGAGAGGAATATTTAAATCAGTTTTCTACAGTGCTATTTGGTTGAATCTTAGATTTTAATTTAAGGTATCATCTGTAATGCTTTAGAAAAGGTAATTAATCTGATCAGCCTTAAAGCATATAGAAATTTGATCAAAATATAAATTTGACTACTTAGAGCTGCCAAAAAGTTAAATAATACATAGATCCACATAAAATGAAATGGAAGAAACCAAATAGTGCCATTTCTTTTTTGACCAATCAATCACATGGATTTTACAAATTGTCGTGGTTTAAACCAAGTCCCCCAACTCCTGGAGAGTTAGGAAGGAGAATCCAAGGAATGTAGCCCCCACGGATTGAGATAAGAACGGTTTAATAGCTAAGGCATAACACAATAATAATGATACAGCCAATAACAAGCGAAAAGAATACAACACCCCACCAGCCACCAACCCATAACTCACTCCACCCTGCCCAGCCGAGCACCGCGCGCTCCCTCCTCCATTTTCCTCTAGAGCTCTACCCCTCCAGCCCTCTCCTTCCCAGTATGCATCCTGGGCATCACGTGCTATGGTATGGAATACCTCATTGGCTAGCCTGGGTCAGGTGTCCTGTCTCTCCTTCCTCCCATACTCCCCCTGGCTGGAAAAAACCTTGAACAAAAACACCCTCAAAACATGCTCAAACCATGACACAAATACAATATGAAGTGGATGGGTTTGGTTATCAGGCCTTTTACCTGTGCTTCAGCTGTTACAGTTGCCTTGTAGGAAATGCTTCTAGGTGCAGGAACTATAATGCTGCCTTTCGCAGACCTGTGTTGTGTTAGTGCAAGGACTGGACAAGAATCAGGATGCTGGAGTTGGCAAGGGGACATGGTAAGACTTGATGGCAACACAACTGTGCCCATAGAAAAATACTATGGCCTTTAGAGAACCCTGGCAACTGAGAAAGTCGAAAGTCTTTAACTGCTTGTCCACCCTCTCTCAGACTGAATTATTTCTGTGAGGCTCTGAAAGCAGCAGTGAAGAATATCTAGCATTTTTTTTTAGATTCTCTCAGAAAGACTAGAAGGTTAGGGGAGATATTATTAATCTTGCCTGTGGGTGTCTATGTGGGTTGCCTAGTTAGTTCACTGTACAATGTTCAGATAATTTTGTACAATGAAAGCCAATGCATGAGTTCATCCAAAGGATAGAATGGTATATACTGAAACTTGGTTTAATGATACATGAACAATTTTAATTCCCCATGTTGCTCTCATTCTCTGTATTATCTCTAGAACCTATGCAGATAGAATTGATCCATTTAGAGACAGCCTAGACACAAATAAATAATAAAGCTTTAAAAAATGTTTCTGATGGTGTAATTCAGATTGTACTGGAAAATGAAAGAAAAGCTAGCCTACAAAAGTTACTTTCATGTGTATGCTTTTGAAAAAAAAATCTAAGAAGGCATTTTTCCTTTTTTTTCCTGTGAATCTTCTAGTTGCCTAAGTACTTTACATTATTATTTAGGAATTTTAGGATAAATGCATAGGGAAACTGAAGGTGGGAAAGGCATGCTATGAAAACCTGGGATCTTCCATATACTGGTTACAAGTTAGTTGCAATATGATGAAAAAAAATATTAATTAAAGTATGTATCAATCTTTTCAAAAGCAAATCAGATTTACTTGTTTATATTAAATCAAGAGTGCAGTGGATCCTGGGAGAAAAATAGTTGTTCCCATTTTTGCTTTAGAAAACAGGGAGGTTTATTCTATATTGATACAAAAATTAGCACAAAAATATGGCAGTTGTAAACATTTATATTTGGGGGTTTATTCCCCAAGAATAATATTCATGGCTTTCCTAAGAAATTTCTTATCTAAGCTTCTTCTACTGTGTTAAACTGATCACAGCTGTTGCAAGAAGATGGTAAGAAAAATGGATGCCTAGAAAAAGTATCAGCTTTTGCTGTTTTTTTGTTTATCTGTGTACAGTGCTGACCTCATTCAAAGATCCAGCAGAGCTGAGCCGACCTTTGCCTGGTTAAGGAGAGTTGTCGCATTTCTTGTCATGTTTATGCTGCTACTTCAAAGCTACCCCTGACTCACTCAAACTTTGATACCTGTATCAGCTACTAATACATGTCATAGTGGCTGGCATACAGGAAAAGCTTTTATAAGTTAGGTAGACCAATATATAAAGTTATTTTCTACTTCATCAGAGAAGAGGTTGAGGATGCAGATCAACTGAGGAGGTGATTTTAAGGCACAGTTTCATTTCTTGGGGTTTTTATTTTGTTTGTTAAAATGCTTAAACAAGCATTGCTTACCAACTTCCAGTGTGGTAATGTGACAAGGTGGGGTAGAATGATGCACAGTAGGGGTATGGAATTAAAGGATCAAATTTTTGTCTGGTTTTGGCATTGATAATGTTAATGAGAGAATAACATCTAGTCTTGAGTTTTCCAAAACTGTTGAGTGGCAGTTCCAGATCTGGACGTAAATTTTGCAACTTGAGACAATTTGTAGTATTTATTGTCAGAATTATATGTGAGATGAGTTGAAAAACTCTCTGTTCTTTGCTAAGCAGAATTTCTCTCAAGAAAGCTGATCAGCTTCCCAATCTCAATTGCATATTGACTTATATATTAAAATTTTAGCAATTTATTAGCAGTGCATTTAATGATACATCCATCAAGAGTTATATTACATTTTTTATTAAAAATACTGAAGGATTCATATAATGTTTTTCAGCCTAAAAGTGGTGTTCTTTGATAATCTATTCAGTTACTAAATTTCTTCAACATTTGAAATGCATGACAAAACCTAAAATATCTGATTACAGCAGATATGCGAGTTAATGTATTTCTTCCTGAGATCATAGATTATAATCAGAACAAAAAAATACAGTGGTTCTGTTTCAAGATTATTTGCTTCAAGCAGAATTGTTTTAGTCATGAGATCAATACTTTTAGAATGTGTAGCTACTCAGAAACGGATCCTATGTTTGAAAGTTAATTAATCAATTAATTGAAGAATTAATGAATATTTCCTATGCACTTGTTAAATGATGGATATACTATAAGCAAGGGAAAACCCTGCCATGAGATGTTGTTAAAAATTGCCTTCAGTAATTTTCTATTTTAGATGTTGTCAATTAAGCCATTATATATATGCAGTAAAAGTGTACATTACCAGAGCTTTTAATACATATAGAAGCTGTGTCATGATGTTGTCTATTAGTAACTGGACAATGTTATTAAATTATTAAGAAGATAACGTGTAAAATAACATATTTAGAAGGATGATGTTTCTTTATAACTGAGCAACCCCATTAAAGGCATTAAGGAAAACCAAATACAGACACGTATTTATGTAAAAATTGTAGATTCACTCTAATTTTAACTCTTTCAACATTTTTTTTTCCTGCTGAAAGAATGTCAACTACTGCTTTTAGAGGTGTAGTTTTATATGATGCTTTCTTGAGCCTGAAAACAAAATACTCATTACTCTAGACCAGCTATTCTGACATCCTATCTATCTCAAACAAAACTCAGTGCTAAATGCTTACCAGGCTTGTGGAATCAACACTGGGTAAAAAAAATATAAGAAATCTTTTATTTACTTTTTTTTTTTTAATTTGGATATGAGAAACAGAATAAAGGTGAAACTATAGTTAGATAAGGCTACTAAATGATCTTGATTAAAAAGAGAACTATTCTACTTATTTTCATGTGACTTAATATAAAACTACATTTCATAGGAAGAGTGTGCAAGTCTAAAAGACACAGTGCTGGATAAAAATGAACATCAAACAAATTGAGACTATTCTCTTCTTCAGGTTTCAGTATACTGGGAGATGGATGACAAGTACTTTGCTTTGTAAAGGACATAAAACCAGCCTATAAATGTTATTGCATCTTGAAAACAGCCAGTCATCAATTTACAGGTGCTTAATACAGGGAACTCAAGTGGCAGCACTGAGGATGATGGTCTTGTTCAAGTCAACTGCCTCAACAATTAGCCCTATGCTAACCAGTAATACTATACTCTTCACTGAGTTATTCACCTGTGATATCTCTTTTAAGTCAAGTGATTACAAAGGTTTCAAAACTTTATCTTTTTTTTTTTTTCAGTGAATGGTTATATTTTATTTGTTGAAATAGTACCACAGACAACCTGAAAAAAACACCCTTGTGAAAAGTATATTTAAATCCTTTTTATGATATTCAAAATATTTGAAACATGGGAAAATACTTCTGCAACAATAAAATGTATTCAGTAACTGTTTCATTACATGGAAAAGGAAAGGTGATCTCATAGATGGTCCTGTGTCCAATGAGGCTTCATACATTCCTAAGTGAGTGTGTTAGCTGTTAAGGTCACATTTTTTTCCCCTTACTGCACTATAAGGCCAGTAGCATGCACACTTCCCAGGCTTTTCTTTAAGTGGCTAAGGCATTTTGTTGTTCACAAAATGGAATTAAACACAGACTTTCCTATTCTGGGTAAATAGCCTGGTCAGCAGGTTTCTTATGTTGAAATCAAATGAACCAACGACAACCCAGGAAATGCTGCTGCTGCTTTCTTTTGTTTCCATTTCTGAGTATCTCTGACTGACAGACATGGCAAAAACAGTTGAAGCATCCCCACCTGACTGTCTTGTGAAAACTTGGACCTCTGCTAAATGTCAGTGTTTAGTGGTGATTCCATACATGTTCAAAAGTTTAATTTTTAATGTCTAGGGTATGACCAGATATCAAATTTATTTCAGCTTAATTAGTATCTCTCAGGTGCTATCACATTTTCTTCTTAACATAAGAAGAGCTCAGCTTAATGTTGCTTTGGCATGGGATTTCTTCTATCTTCAATCATAATAAGATGAAGGTTCATATAAATGCACTTATTTGACTTTCCACATATAGCCATAGCTTGCTGTGACATTAATGGGAGCTATATATGAAGGTATTGAAAAAGAAAAAGGCCCTGAATAATTTATAAAGGTGAGCTACAAATAAGTGACTAGAGTACCAGAATAATAAAACAAGCACACTGGGACTAAATTGCTCGAGAGCTGGTAATGAAACACTCAGTCCTTCACCTATGATATCTACCCATCTATCTTACCTGGTTAATATATTTCTGTAATCCCTCTGAAATGTACTATCCAAATTCATTATCAGTTATTTCTGTAAAAGGTTATTAAAAAAAAAAAACCTCTTTTACTCGCTGTAAAAAAAAAAACAACAAACAGTTGCCTATTCAGAAAGCATAAATTGTCATAATACTTGCTAACAGCCTTGTTTCATGTCTTCAGTTAACTTTAGAAATGAACATTCCCCTATAAACAGAAAATGTCTATCATCCACCAGTATATAATGAAGCAAACGATTATTTCTGAAACATCTACCTTGCTTGTCAGCCCCTAAGCGCTTCAACAAAGCACTCTGAGTCATTCTTATAAAGAGGTGGTGTGACAGAAGAAATGAGCCACAGGTTGGAGATCCTCAGGCAAATGCAGCCCCGTGCATATGGTACATCATTACCAGTCTGATTTTAATGAAGTTTTAGAGCTTTAAATTTCACATCACAGTTGGTGCTCATACAAATTTTACTGTTATTGCCTTTCATTTGCCAAGTAAAGATAATTAATGAGCTTTACTTAGAGAATTTGTAGATTTTGGATCTGTCTATTTTTAACAGTGATTTCTACATTTTTTTTCTTTGTGTATGTGCACATGCTTTCCTTTATGCCAATTTTTATTGAGTCCAATGAATTTTTTACTGATTTTCAAATAGAATCATCAAAAGATAGACTTTGTGTCTTTATGCAACTGAGCAAAATTTCATTAAAATCTCCACTGACATGAATTAAATTATGTGTAAGGTTACACTAACCTTGAGTAAGAATGGAAGAATACAGTCCTTACTGAGTATGCCCTTCTAAGAGATCAACATCACAGTCATTGCTCATCTACAGTTCTTTGCCAAAATAAGTTTTAAGATTGTTACCATCACACAGTAACAATATTTGGGGGAATAAAAAATGCAAATTAATATGAATCATTCTGCCTGCTTTGAACCTGCCGTGTCCTAGATCAACCAGTTCCAGGTTCTATGCTCCTTGAAACCAATATATAGTTATGAGGGATACACATAAAAAAATCCTTTTAAAACAATAAAAGCCTGAGTTCAGAAAGTAGCCCTCACTGCATTTTTGTTGTTGTTGTTGTATGTTGGATATTCTGAAATACATTTCAGATCTATCTGAAAGACAGTTAAAATATTTTTGTTTTAAAAGCACTATCAACATCCAGATGACTATTTTAAGATCAAATATATAGGGCTTGATTCCAATAACCAGATTTGTGGGGGAATGTGAAGATAAATAGCAAAGATAGCTCAAGTTTAGTCATCCATTTAGACCTTGAGGAAATGTCAGTAGTAAAAGACCTTCTCTTGACTATCCTTGTTTCCCCGTCTCATCCTGGCCTTGTTCCTTGGATTTCAAACAGTAGCAGGTTATATCATGAGTATCACAGATTTTTAAAGCCATTTTCCACTTCACCCGTCTCCTACACTTCAACAAGTACTTGTGTGGTTTTCTCATAGCTCCAAAGCTCTTCAACACCATTCTGATATTATGAAATAAAACTCGTTTAGAGATTTTAGTCTTCCTGCACTTACAGGCTGCTGACTTTGGGTAAATATTTCCAGAAGGGTCTTGCAAAGCCTCTAGCTTGAAAGACTGTGGAATGACATTTCTTCTTCTACCACTTCAAAGCTGAACACCTGTTATGGTTTAAGGCCAGCCAGTAACTCAGAATGATGCAGCCATTCACTCATTTCCCCCCTAATCCCTACCCCCACTCCTAGAGGGGTGGGGAGGAGAATCAAAACAATGTAATCCCCCTGTGCTGTGATAAGAACAGTCCACAAAATTACCACTGCTAACTACATAATAATAATGACAAGGGAAACAGCAAGGGGAGAGAATATAAAACTAAAAGGCAAAAAAGAAAAAAAAAAAACAAGCATAAACACAAGTGATGCACAACACAATTGGTTACCACCCGCTGACTGATACCCAGCCAACCCAAACAGTGATCTGGGCCTTCCAGGTAACTCCCCCCTGTTTATATACTGGGCATGACGTGCTGTGGGATGGAATACTCCTTTGGCTAATTTGGGTCATGTGTCCTGCCTCTGCTTCCTCCCAACTTCTTGTGCCTCTCCTCACTGGCAGAGCATGAGACTGAAAACTGTAGTGACAGGACAAGGGGTAACAGGTTGAAACTTAAACAGCAGAGGTTTAGACTGGATATAAGGAAGAAATTCTTTACTGTTAGGGTGGTGAGGTACTGGAATCGGTTGCCCTGGGAGGCTGTGAATGCTCCATCCCTGGCAGTGTTCAAGGCCAGATTGGATGAAGCCTTGGGTGATATGGTTTAGTGTGAGATGTCCCTGCCTGGTGATCTGAAGGTCCTTTCCAACCCTAACTATTCTATGATTCTATGATTCTATGAAGTAAGTATTACTTAGCAATAACTAAAACATTGGTGTGTTATTAGCATTGTTCTCAGACTAAAGCTGAAACAGCACTGCACCAGGTACTAAGAAGGAGAAAATTAACTGTTACAGCTGAACTCAGGACCACCACACATGCAATTTTTTCATATTCATGAAAACATTGAAATAAAGTATAAGGTATAGCAGAAGCATTTCTTACTTCTATTGCCATAAAAATCATATTACTTTTATTATTTATATATAATTTGTTTATTTGAACTGAAAGTGGACAAGGCCTTTAGAAACAGATCACTTTAGCATGCTGTCCAAAGCTCAAAGTCATATCCATTAATTTTATCTCAACTGTGCAAACCAGTGCAGGCCTAGGAGAACATAAAAGAAAAAAACATTTTTTTCCTTTTTTTTTTTCTTCTAATCTCTTTAGTAAACTGTACTAGAAGACCAAATTTCTTTAGACTGGATTCTGTACTGAAAACAAGATATAATCCATCATTGTGGTGCTTAATGTTGGAGCAATCAAGACAGTTGGCTACGTGAAACTTAATTAATGTAGCCTTTTCAAAATGGGAAAAAGAAGGGTATTATCCTAGTTACAGGAGGTTTTGTTATTTTTATTTGATGGTCACACAGGAAAGAAGATATCAGAAATGTTGAAGTTAAATGTTCAGACCACCAGCAGCACTCAAATTTTAACATTAAGTATGAGATGATTTATTTATGCTGTGGTGCAGCAATATGGTGGAGATTGAACTAAAATATCACAAAAGGGTTGGGATAGATCTGTGTTTGCCTCAAACCTTATTGAATGAAAATAAAGCAGTTTACACTAGGATGAAGAACAACCCTTGCTAGAGAAAGGGATGATAAAGTCCTTCACAGAAAGAGTTTTGTGAAGGCTATGTCTGCAAGAGATGCATGACACTGGAGGTTGCTTTATGCTGGTTAAATGATGTACCAGCGAAAAAATCGGCACTCTGCTGAGGGTAAGGACTGTGGCTGCTGACATGGACATCTTCAGAAATTAGAGAGACTAGAGGGGAAGAGACTATGAGTAATGTATTACAAGTGGTCATCTGCTTTCCTGCCAGACATGAGTAATGTTAATAAAACTGTGTCCTGAAAAAAAGCAGTAATATTTCCCTAGACTAGAGGGAAAAGACAGCTATCTTTCATGTGGGGAAGCAGCTGTTAGTGTTTTATGTTGCAAAAATAGTATATATCTTGTTAATTAATAGCAAATTAATGTGTATTTAACAAAGCAAGGCTGGAAGGGAATGAGAATGGGTAGTGCAGCATGGAGAAGGAAAAAGGGATAGAGTTTAATTGTTTTCCTTAACTACCTCATGGGCAGAGAAGGCAGGGCTCAATTTCTTCAGAGCTGCACACTAAAACAAGAGTCAGTAGACACAGGTTGCAGCAAGGGATATTCCAATTAGATAACATGAACAAATTCTTTATGATGAGGATGGAGAAAAAGTGGAACAGGTCACTTGGAGAGGCAGTGGATCCTCCACTTTGACATGCACTTGGGCCACAACAATCCTATGCTGCACTACAGGCTTAGAGAAGAGTGGCTGGAAAGCTGCCTGGTGGGAAGGGACCTGGGGATGTTTGTCAACAGCCTGCTTAACATGAGCCAGCACTGTGCCCAAGTGTCCAAGAAAGCCAATGGCATCCTAGCTTTTATCAAAAATAGCATGGCCAGGAGGAATAGACAAGTGATTGTCCCCCTGTTCCCAGCACTGGTGAAGCTGCATCCCACATACTGTGTTCAGTTCTGAGCCCCTTGCTACAAAAGGGGCTGGAGCTGCTGGAGTGGGTACAGGGAAAGGCAACAAAGCTGGTCAAGGGTCTAGAGCACAAACTTTATGAGGAGTAGCTGAGGGAACTGAGGTTGTTTGGAGAAGAGAAGGCTCATGGGGGACCTTATCACTCTCTACAGCTGCATGAAAGGAGGTTGTAGAGAGGTGGTTGCTGGTCTCTTTTCCCAACAAGCAGTAGGACAAGAGATAATGGCCTCAAGTTGTGCCAGGAGATTAGGAAAAATTTCTTCACTGAAAGAGTTATGAAGCATTAGCTTCATGTGAATCCCAGTGAAGTGACAGAGTCACCATACTTGGAGATTTTTAAAAGATATGTAGATGTGATGCTTAGGGACATGGTTTAATGGTGGACTTAGCAGTGTTAGGTTAATGGTTGGACTCAATAATATTGAAGTTTTTTTCCAACCTAAACAATTCTATGATTATTTGTTCAGAGAGCATCCAGACAGAGCCCTGAGCTACCTAGCATAACTCTTACTTTACTCAGATAAGTAACGCCTGCTTCCAGCAGGATGTTGGACCAGCTGACCTCCAGAGGAGACTCTATCTACAGATATCTTATTTATTCAAACACTGAGGCTTCCATGTTAAAAATAAACACAATTTGCCCAAGAATCAAAGTCCATCAGTTTGCTGATTGCACTGTGCAGGCAGGCATTCATCAAACTCCAAAGGACTGAGAGACTGATTTTCCTTAAAGAAGGTGCCAGTGTGACAGTGATGGCAGTTCAGGGGTGTAAACACATGGTAACACGTACAACACCAATAGACTTATGGTCTGGGTGAAATTTTTAACCCTCATGCCCAGAGAGAAGACTAGTGCACTGACCCACTTCCCAGTTATTCCTGAGTCTCTGGCAGTGACTTACTATGAGGATGACTCATGGACCTGCAGGGAAAATATTTACTGAACAGCCTGCCAGCAGAGGATGAGGTGGGCAGAAAGGAGAGAACCCTGTTAAACAGAGAGCAGCATAATTGCGTTCCATTTTCTTAGTGATCCTGCACCTCTCAACTCTGTGCAGATATATTTTCTTTAAAGATAATATTAACCAGAGAAAACCCAAAAGAAAAATTGTCAGTGTTTGAAGGTATCCTTAAATACCATGAACACAGAAGGACAAAACTTCAAACTAATTAAAACAAAGAGCAAAGTAAGTCCTAAGCAGATGATCACACAAGTTTCTAGCCTGTGGCTAATAACTAATGGATAGCTTGCCAGAGGCTGTCTACAAGCCTGAAGGGGAAAATAATCTCATGCATTTGTAGTTGAGTATATGCTTCACAGACTGACTCTTCACCTACAGCTTTCTGGTGTGGCACCAGTATATAAGACATGGGGTTCACAACTGCAACAAGGAGTTTATATCTTACTTTTCAGGGTAAGTTCCTCCAAGTCCTAGAATGAAACTAGGGGGAATGTCCTAGAATGGGAGAGCCTGGGGGGAGCCAGCACTTCTGTTACTGTGTGGTTACAGACAATTATCTTTTATTCTTCAAATAACAACTTATACTAGTGTCGTGGTTTAAACCCAAACTGCACAGCTCGCTCACTTCCTCCCCCCTTGCTCCCGAAACTCCCAGAGAGTTAGGAAGGAGAATCAAAAGAATGTAGCCCCCACGGGTTGAGATAAGCACGGTTTAATAGCTAAGGCACAACACAATCACTACTGCCATTACTACTACAAATAATAATGATAAAGCCAATAACAAGTGAAGAGAATACAACACCTCACCAGCCACCGACCCATAACTCACCCCACCCTGCCCGACCGAGCACCGACCGATACCTCCTCCATCCCCCCAGACCTCCAGCCCTTCCGGGTCTCTCCCAGTTACATCCTGGGTATGACGTGCTATGATATGGAATACCTCTTTGGCTAGCCTGAGTCAGCTGTCCTGTCTCTCCTTCCTCCCGGCCTCCCCTCCTCTCTGGCAGAGCATGAGCTCAGAAAAAGGCCTTGGACAAACCAAACATTTGAGCAGTAATTCAAAACATACTTGCTATCAGCAAGCGTTCTCAGCCTGAAAGTCAAAACACAGCACTGCACCAGCTACCAAGCAGGAGAAAAATGACTGCTACTGCTCAAACCAGGACAACTAGTAAATCTAATTACAAGATAAAACTCTGGGGCAATTGTTTCAGGTTCAACCTTTTGCAGTGATTTCTCTAAATTAAAATATTTTTCAGTATGGAATTTAAGAGATAAAGAAGTGTCATTGACAGAATTACTGAACATATGGGAAGGTCACTCTGCCTCCTGCTCTAGGCCAGTAGGATAGCCATGTATTGTAAGCAGGGGTACAGAGTTACACAACATTTACACAGAGGGAATGGTGTCCCACCAAAAAATTTACCTTATGTAGTGGTGAAAGAGCTTGTGTATTCATGTGGCAAAATGCAACATTGAAAGAAAATGTTTGCTTGCATCCTGGAAGCAGTATCCACATTAATTTGGTCCTGTTTCTAGGTTAATTTACCCTTGTCTCTGAGCAGAGATAATTATTTGGGGCATGACACTAACACTGCTGTATTGCTTCCAATTTTTGAGCTAAATGTTGTTGAGCTGTTTCAGGAATCTTTCTACAGTTTGCATCTGGGACCTTATATCTAAGAAAGCCAATATAACCTTCTGTTTATTTGACAGGTTCAGTTCTACGTAGGCTTAGTTTCTTAACTCATGTTAGCCTGTCCACATTGTGGAAAGCTGCCATACCACTTTATTTTGGGGGTTCAGTTTTTCTTATAATCTTCCTGCTTGGGTAATGAAACTTAGAGGTAATCCAACTGGAAAGTCATCATCTGTACCTAGACCCAAACTGTAAGGTGTTACTGGAAGGGAAAAACTTTACAAAACTCTGTAATTTTTTTTTTTTTTAATAGTACTAACCTCTCCATACCAGTGATTCTGAAGTCAATGACTAATACATCAATAACTGGCACTAAACTGTACCTTTCTCAGTACAACCACAGAACTTACCAAAACATGCATGAAAGGATTCTCTGCAAATAACTTGTTCAGCTGGAAAGTTTGGCCTTTAATTCAGGTACAAGATCTGTTTGATGCCAGAGTTAAGATTAAAACCCCAGGAATCCCTGATCAGAACTCTCATATGTGTTGTCAAGCCAGTGAATCATACCTCTCTTACCATGATTAGGTGTGCAAACTTGAAATTAGCTTTCCTATCTACCTAGAGGAATTTGAAATGCTAGTAAATCAGGATTGGTGTGGTGAAGGTGGAAATATCTGAGTAGCTGTCTACTGGTATGACTGGTGAAACTGTACAATAATAAGTCTCTAGTCCTGTATGATTTCCAGACAAACATCACAAGCACAGTTGGTTGTGGTCAACAAAAATATTTCTGCCTTTACAACAAGATTTT
This sequence comes from Melopsittacus undulatus, assembly GCF_012275295.1. Lineage (NCBI taxonomy): Eukaryota > Metazoa > Chordata > Aves > Psittaciformes > Psittaculidae > Melopsittacus > Melopsittacus undulatus. Next base: position 28,418,378 of record NC_047527.1, on the reverse strand, counting down.
GCTATGCACATAAACATGATACATTAGACAATTGTCCTTGGAATTGGATAATGACAGATAGCTCATTAATGATGATGTTCCACTAATCTCTCACTTGCAGTACAGGACATTTTCTCCTGTTCAATTGAACATTTGGCCACTGGCTTGTGTCAGACTTTTCTTATGACTTCTATGCAGACTACCAACTTATACAATCTTTAATGTCCCTGTGAAAAGTGTGTTGGACCCCAAATGCAAGTTTTGGGGAGCACTGGGTGAGCTTGGATGAGCACTGGAGTTTGAATGAGCAAAGCACCAGTGGAAAAATCCATCTATATTGATGCACAGTTCAATATTAAGTTTGCAGTATTGGACTTAGGAATTAATTTTTAAAAAGCAAACTGAGGAAAAATAGGATTTTATTACAGTTATCAGTTCCTGCTGCATTTAATCTATTTTCTCACTGCAAAGTATATAATAGCAAGAAAGTCAAACGTACAAGTAACTATCCTATGAAATTCTGCATCACATTCTTACTGAAACAGTACAGAAAATTAGTTAGGAAAAATATCTTTGAAAGCATTATTCTGAAAAAATCACAAATATACTGTCAAATATATTTCAGTAAGCAGTAAATGAACCCTGCTTGCACCATAAATCATTAATGTTTAATCACCAGCCAATGCCTCAATAAGCTCACTGGCATGGAAACTCTAAGATACTCAAAGGATAGTTCTAGCAAATCTGGCATGCATGGTTGGCTTGTGTGCTTAATTACTGTTTATGCATTGGCAGTATCCAAGCAGTTGTATGTAATAAATAGAACACTGTCACACTGTCCAGATGGTTTTAGATTCAAGGCCTAGGGAGTATGTTTGAAGATTACAGGCCTGATTTACTAACAATTCACACCAGCTCAATTGCTGAAAATCATGCTAATAGCATACGTTTCAGCAACTTCATCAATGCAGGAATAAATATACTATTAATGACTATTTAAAAACACATTTTATCTTCTGTTTAGCCACTCTTCAGAGGAGATACGATAAATTTATTTTGGTTTGAGGCATGTAGCAGCTTTATTTCTTCAGTATCCAATAGGTTTGAGAGAAATGTGTTCTTTCATACAGAACAAAGGAGTGCCAAGCAGAGATAATCTACACTGACTTAGAAAATGATAGTTTAAGTGTTAGAATCAGTATAGCCACTTTAGTGTGGTGAGATGCCTTAATTAATTTATACTGACAAGAATTAGGGGCAGAATTAAATGTCATCAAATTAAAAATGGAATCATTAACTGTTTCAGTCTTTGCCTCATGTATAAATATGAAGCCAAATTATGCTATCACTTTCAAGCAGTTAAGAAAGATATGGTAAATAACTGTATGAAGAACTGCTGTCTTTTTCATCACAAAACTGGATTTGATCTAGATTTGTGAAACTGCTTCAAGCAGATCTCCCTTGAGGAAGAAAAGAGGGCAGAGAGAGAAGGAAAGAAGTTTGGAGGAAAGAAAATGGATTTAGAGAAGAGATATACTTTTATTTATAAATTAACTCTTAGAGGTCCTTCCATGGACCAAGAATATGAGCAACTTGAAATCAAGTTTTATCTCTGCAAGTATCTGAGGTTATCTCCTATTTGTCAGGATGGAAGTGAGAATAGAGATGGACTTTATCCACTCCACATAAACAGGAAATGAAGTGTGATTTTCTTTGCAGGGCATGAAAAAGAACAGAAAGAATATGCCAGTAGCAGGTGATTGAACACAGTAAGAAAGATTAAGCCAGTATGACTGATAAAAAGGGTAGCAGTCATAGTTTTCCCCTACTTATGTGGGTAAAAAACATTGCTGACAATCTGATAAATCACCTTAGTAGCTAGATTATAAGTTTGGTTTTGATTGAAAAAGAAAGAACTTTACAAAACAAATAATTGACCATATTTGGTAACCATCAGTCTCATTTCATTTTGTTTTGATCTCTCCTTGATGAAGATGCTGTTCTGTAAAACATTGTAAAAAAACCTACCTGAAGTGTTTTAGGATTATATCCAAAATAGGGTTTATGGCCATAAACATATGGCCTTAAGTGACTAATTCACCTTTTCATTCTGTGATATTCATTAATCCTCAGTTATTCACCTGCTTATCCATTCCTCTATAGCCAGCTACTCCTGGGATGCAGTTCATTTTATGTTAAAAGAGCTATCTGAAAAAAAATAGGTAACTGCATCTCCACCAGCTACAAAATTGCTAACTACTTCAGCTGTTGATATCCACAACGTAGACAAACATCTTTAAGTGAGTATTACAGGCCCATCAGCTGCACTCAAAATATATCTCAAAGAAATAATTGTCCCACTAGCCTAGGAGACACCTTCTAGCTTTATTTAAACAAATGCTGTACCACTCCTGCACTGCTCCTGCCTATGGGTAACTGGAGCATAAAGTGAAGAAGAGCCTACAATTTTTAGGATCCTGATGCAGTAACTGTATTCAGAATTCTCCCAACGCATACTTTGAAAGGTCTTATAAGACCTTTCAAAAACACTTTTTTTTTTTTACTTAGTTATGGAAAATTAAGAAAATTAAGACATTACCTGTATTCAGTTCTTCATCTTAGTTAGGTATAGCTACCTAGTTCAGTGTAAGAGTTTCCCAAATAGCTGTAGAAGTTAATATTTCTTTTTCAAGACTCCGGGACATATCTACCTAAGTGTCTAGCTGGGTGTTGAACTCTACGGGACAGTCAGACCACACAAATTAAGAGAGGTAGTGATTAAATTCTAGGTATTTTAGTCATTTTGCATTGTTCTAAATTATTAGTTTATATTGTTTTAGGACAGAGTAAGAGCTGGAAATAAGTCTAACTGGAAGCCTTCAAGCATTATTATTTGTAAATTCTTCTTTAAAAAGATTTGAGGCATTGTTGGTAACGGAGGGATTTGTCATGGGTATTAGCATAACTATAGTTTAGATGGATGTGGAAATAAACTCTAAAGATTCAAAATGCAGAAGATCTTTCTCACATTTTCAGTGCATTAAAACAGAAAACAAGAATAAAATTTAAATGCAGCTTCTCTGTAATGTCAATATTTGAGATGTTTCCAAAATCTGAAGAGCACAGGATATGCCTGGTTGCTAATAACTTAAACTTTCACTTTTTTTTTTTTAATAATTCTTCTGGTTTCTAATTCACTTCTAAAATCCATCAGCTTCTTCTTATATCTGAGCAAGTATTTTATAGTGGCTGTCATGAAGTCTCAGGTTGCTGTGAGACTGTTTAAGCAAATTTGGAGTCTGTTGGTACCCTTACTCTATGTGCCATATTTTTCACATATACCCTGAGATGTACTGCTGTTAAGAATTAAGTCATCTGTTGCAAATATGGTATCTTGCCTCTTGTGTTTATACCCTTTCAGAATTTTAGCAATGATGACTTCTTTTAGCTCCTTCACAAAGACTAAAGTTTCTCCATGTTTGTCACACAGACCATTCACTACTTAAGTGAATCGAGATAGCTAATCTATCTAAAGCTGTAATTGTCACTACAGATCTTGCAGTCACTTTTTTTTGAGATACAGATACAATTCAATTGAACACACTTTAGAAATTAATTTTTATCATTCACTGTTCAGCCAGTGAATGTTCTAGTCAGGTAATAGTTTCTTAGTCTCTTTGTGTTCCCAGATCTTGAACACATTAGCTTTAAAGACCTCTTTTTTCTTCATGTTTTTTAGAGTTCAAAAATAGTTTGCTTAGTCTTACTAAGATTTTTAATGTTTAGTGATACAATAGACAGAATTTTACCTTGTCTTTCTTTTTTATAGTGTCCTGATTTCAGCTGAGATAATTTTCTCCTAGTAGCTGACATAGTGCTGCGCTTTGGCTTTAGTCTGAAAATAATCTTGATAACACACCAATGTTTTAATTGTTGCCAAGTAGCACTTACCCTGATGAAGGACTTTTCAGTCTCTCATGGTCTGCCAGTGAGGAGGGACACAAGAAGAAAACAGCCTGAGAAAGTTGGGGCTCTTCATCCTGGAGACGAGAAGGCTGCATGGAGCTCTCATAGCAGCCTTCCAATGTCTGAAGGGGGCCTACAAGGATGCTGGGGAGGGACTCTTCATTAGGGACTGTAGTGACAGGACAAGGGGTAATGGGTTCACACTTAAACAGGGGAAGTTTAGGATAAAGAAGTTATTTACTGTTAGGGTGGTGAGGTACTGGAATGGGTTGCCCAGGGAAGCTGTGAATGCTCCATCCCTGGCAGTGTTCAGCGCCAAGTTGGACGGAGCCTTGGGTGATATGGTTTAGTGTGAGGTGTCCCTGCCCATGGCAGGTGGGTTGGAACTAGATGATCTTAAGATCCTTTCCAACCCTAACTATTCTATGATTCTAAGAAGCCAGTAGGGAGCAGAGACAGGACATCTGACGCAAACTAGCCAAAGGGGTATTCCATGCCCAATATATAAACTGGGGGGAGTCACTCAGAAAGGAGAAATTGCTGCTTGGGTCAGGATGGGTAATGGTCAGTGGGTGGTGAGCAGTTGTATTGTGTATCGCTTGTATTTATTGTTTTTTCTTTTGTCTTTTAGTTTAATATCTCTCCCTTTGTTATTTCCCTTATCACTGTTGTTGTTTGTATTATATTGTACTTCAGTTATTATGCTGTTCTTATCTCAGCCCATGGGGCTTACATTCTCTCAATTCTTCTCTCCACCCTGCCCAGGGAGGGGGAAAAAGGGCTGTGAGTGAATGGCTGCGTGGTACTGAATTACCAGTTGGGTTTAAACCATGACATATGGAGAGTATCATTATGTAGATTAACTAGGTAATCTTTTGTTTATTCAGAATTTAATGACCTGACTAGGTTTTTTTTGCAATCTGCTAAGAAAAATCTGAAGAGTATAAGCTTTTTGTCAAATAGGAGTGATTGTCTTCTGGGATTTGAAGACAAATATAACACATGTTGGCATAATATATGTTGGCATAATATATGTTGCCATAACATGTGTTGGCATAACGTGATTGTTCTTCTAGAAAATGTAATATTTGCTTTTTCTCGGACCATATTAATCTTAATTTTATAAGGAATGGAGAAGGGTGTACTTTCATTTACAAAGCATATGAGCAGCGATGAGCAATTCTCTAACAGGTTTATCTAGTCAGTAATTTTCCACTAATGCTGCAGTACTTCTGAAGACATATTTCTGTGCTTATTTTCTTTATATAGCTTTGTACTTTTATTTGGTTAACTAACATCCTGATGTTCAGTCAAGATAACCACATCTCAACATTTTGCCATTTTCTTTTTCCACGAAAATACATCTTAATGTGATGAATTCTCTTCCATTTGGAGTAAAAGAACCTAAACAAATAAACGGTTGCTACATGTTAAAATCCTGAAGCTAACACTTTTGAAGATACTTACTGAAGTCCAGGCTGGATGAGGCTTTCAGCAACCTGGTCTGGTGGAAGGTGTCCTTGCCCATGGCAGGGCATTTGGAACTACATGATCTTTAAGGTCCCTTCCAGCTGAAGCTGTTCTATGATTCTATATTTTGGTCTCAGACTCTTAAGTTTTCCTCTACAAATCCTGCACAAATTCATACTGGCCCAATCACCAGAATGAAGAACCTTACAAGTCTTTCACTTCCCATTCATAATAGAGAAAATAATTCATTCTGAATGCTAGTAGAGGAGCTGATAGATCTGGTAGAAGACAGACATGGGAAAGAACTTGGAGGGCAGAAACAGGCAGGAAAATGTGGAAAAGCATAAATAGGGTGGTGAGGCAGAGTCTAGCTGTTGAATGGGATTGAAAGGTGGGAATTTGATTACTCCCTGGCAAAAGGAATTCAGAAATAGCACAAATATGGATAAATGTTCAATTACATGGTTATACAGAGCAAAACAATGGGACTTGAACTTGAACTTAAAAAAAGGGACCAAATTAATGGAGAATAAAGAAATTGAGTTCCAAATGACATGTTATGTAAGGTGAGGTCTACATGCACAATGGTGCTGAACTGAAACATTATCAAGTTAACATCAGTTTATGTATTACAGTCTTGAAAGTATAGATAAAGCCACTCTGACTAAAAATTGTACTTTTTTCTTTCTGCCTCCAATAGGAAACAGCTTACTTTCCATTGGCCCTGGCAGTTCTTTACTATGCTTTGTTAGGTATGTGGGTGAGACTGAAGACATAAGCTACAAAAATACTATTTTTTAAGAAATCCAAAATTTATTGAAAAATGCTTATTAAATATATTACATGAAAGGGCAAGACCAGTGAGACAGGTAGCAGAGATAAAGGATCCAAGCCTTAAAAGTTAATTTTCTGCGGTGGTTCAACTATCTTTCTCTTTAGCTGAAAAGGGATTTCCTTTATCACCTGGAATTTCAAAGTGCAGCCATGTATATGGCTCCTTAAACTATGACACCATTCATTTTCTCAGGCACAAACCACCAAATAACAGTACTTAAAGATGCTACTGAAATGTATTTACTTAAGTGATCTGTCTAGAGGTTGTAATTTCTTTACATGGTTATCTTACATTTTGATAAGGTGTATAACAAGTCCAATGTATTCTTTTTTCTCTGTGACACTACTTTTATAGCCAAGACATAGCTGTATAAAGGTCTTAAAGAGGGAATAATGGAAAAAATATCTTTCTGGCTTTTCTTCTGAATTTATGGAACAGTTTTATTTAGTTGAAAAATAAAGATTTAAAATTGTATTACTATAAAAAAAATCATCTTTTTACAGTTAATGGTGGCGTAGTAATATGTTCAAGAACCCAAGCAGATTATTCAGCATTTTCCAACTAGCCACATTATTAAGTAATGACCTACAAATATTGACATTTGTAAGATATAAAGGACGTTTTTGCACCACAAACTAAAGCTGTGCATTTATCTCCTTTCACTTTTCTTCAAATGAAGTTATTCAGTGATAGGATCCAAATGGCTGTCTACTGCAAAGGCTATAAATGCTGCAATAACAAAGTTAATAGGATAATTCTAAGTTGTCATTCTGAAATACTGATTAAAGCAATTGTTAAACTGAAATGGTTGTGCCTGTTTATAGAGCATAAATTTGAAGACAATTCTACATAAACACATTAAGAACTGTATTTCAGTGGCATTATAGCCTCTAAGGAACTGAAAACTAATCACTAGTAACTGATAGATAAATTTAGTATTACTCAGATTCATAGAAAAAAATAAAATAAGACCATTAAAACTCATCTTCTATAAGCCTCTGAAATTTTAGCTTTGTTTCTTTGTTTGTTTGTGGTTTTTAGTGTTTTTTTGTTTGTTTTTTTTTAACTGAAATTCATAAATTTTGTGCAAAAATTTTTTTACAATATTATAGTAAGAGACTTAGCCATGATAAGCAAATAAGAAGTGAGGCAGGCAAAAATGGACTTATCAATCAAAACTAGCATGAATGAAAAAGAGGTATTAGGGCTTGAATTTCTGACTCTCAGAAAAATTTGCCAGACATTTTGACTTTCAATACTTAAAAAAATATGTAGCTAAAATCAGTAATAGACAGACTTAGGCTGAATATAGGAACTACATCAGTTGCTTTGTAAGTAAAAATTTCTTTTGTTTCTTAGCTAGAAAGAGACAGTAACAACAGTGTAATCTTTTTTTTTTTTTTTAATTCTAGCACATGATATTATCTCCTTCTCAAGTGATTCTATCAATCAGATAAATGGGAATTCACTGATGAATGGATCATAAGTCACAGTCAAAGCCTGCCTTCTTTAGGTGTGGAACACTAATACTACTCTTCTCCTACCATAGTAGCCTGCAAATACAGAGAACAATTCTCATATCACAGGTGGTGGCTGTCACAGTTAAACTAGCATTGAGGCAAAAGCTTTAGGACTTCCTTTCCTTCTAAAATACAAACATCAAGCTGTGATTGCCTGAGTTACAATTTGGTTACTGTTATGTTATTTGGGCTGTTTGGTGAACTTGGAGCTCACAGTATATGTTATTTACCCTTGAGTTAAATTGCTGATATTCAGAGGGCCTACATCACTCAGTGCTTTAAAATCTGATTATAACAATATATTTTAATTTTAAACTCTATAGGAGTGTAATGAGGAAATGATGGAGAAAGAGCATAAACATAGTTAACTTCATTGGCAACAGACAAACATACTGTGCATTCTGCATAAACTTGGAAAACAAAGTTGTCTTTCCAGGATTACATTAAATTTTATGCACTTGAAACTCTCCTTTGCTGATTTAGGAAGGTTACAAATAGAAAAAAAGGCTCAAATCTAATTATTCGGTATAAATGACAGGCTCTCAAAACTATTTATGCCTTCAAACACCATATTTAAATATGATCTGAAAATAGTGTAAGCAGTGACTTTATATTTTTACACAAATTATAAATAACTATAAATCAGGGTAATATTAGACCTATATGTCATGCTTCCTCGCTATAAAATATTTTTCACATTTCTAAACATTTTTTTCATGTATGTGGTATTTTTTAATTAATTTAATTTAGGTTATACTTATTTTGGTTTTAGTTGTGTTTCTCTTTTCAATGGTAATACTAAATAGACTTTAATTGAACGCACTTATCAACTAAACCCACAATTTAATTTTTAAAATGTATTGGGTTTTTTACTCACCTATTGGCCATAAACTACACTGTTTAGAGTAAATTTGATTATGTTCCTTTAATTCTGCCCTTATTGTGTCTTATTCCACTTTTTGCACTGTTCAGTTGTCGGTAACCATCCTAAAGTTAATTACATCCTCCAGATCTGTGTTTTTATTCAAGTACTGGTACAGGGTTTTTTATTTCTTAGATACAGCCTCAGACAACTTACTATCTTACTACCTGATGATGATAAACAATCCTCATGGTTTCAGAGAGCTCATCAGACTCACTGACAGATATTTCAGTAGTTTTCACTTCTGGTAATCCTTGAATTTTATGCTATAAATACTTAGCAGTTGCTCCTCAATGAATCCACTGGTAACTACTGTATCTGCTCTTCTTTACAAATAGTAAGTGGGAATTTATTTTGACTCCTTAAGACTGTTCTGAATTATTCTAAACTAACAGCTTTATCTATGTTAATAGTGATAAAGTTGTTAGAATTTCATGTGTCTGTACTGTATCCATGTTCTCAGTAAAGGAAATAGGTCCTGACCACAGACTCATTTTCATGAACACTTTTAAGTGACTTTTTACACTCCCAGATATTCTCCCATTTGTTATTTTTGTTAAGTTTTTAATGTCTGCTTTCTCTCTTAGCAGAGATAGCTTTAAAACAAAAGAGACGTCTTCTGTGAAATCATAATTGTGTATTTTATGAGGGATGGGTGGCATATAATAAAATGTCTTCATATTCTCCCTCATCATTAACATTCTTCCCACCCAATTTTGTAGCTGATGGGTTTCAGCATCAGGAAACTGACCCTTTAAGAGTAGTAAGATACATATTGTAGGCTGAGACTCTGCTACATTTTCACTTACCATAATAAACTAACATCCAAGCAAAACATCAGTTTTAGTGCAGCAGTCAATGAGACCTTCTAGATTTTGAATTGGCATTGCTACACTTTGTTGGTTTATTTTTTAGAAAATTCAAATATGGTTTCAATAAATAATAGCAGTTTATCATTGGAGCTACCTGGGATAAAATATAAAATACATAATTCTGTATGTAATATGGATAGAAATTTGAAGAGACGTTCATCTTGTTCTGTCTTCCAAACTTATGATCTGTAACATATCTTCCATTAGCATCTTCTTTAAAGTATCAGTGTGAACACTGATCCACGACAATATCACAGGTCCTGTTAAACTGACGAGTCAATCACTCTAAAATGGTTTATGACTAGAGCTGTTTGATTTTTATTTTTTTTCCAAATCTGAATTTTCAGATAAAGGGCTTTTCTGCTACATCGTTAATATATCATTTTGATAAAGTTTCATAAGAATATTCCGTGTGTGAAAGAGACTTGAATCCTACATGAATTAATGAATTAGGATGCTTGAGAGCCTTGAACATACTCTTTAGAAAGTAGGCTTATGTATATTCTACACAAATAAAAACTCAGACATTTTGAAAAGTTTCAAGAAAGAGCCCTAAATTTTCTATATTCTTGCACATAACAAAAGCAAGTTTTGAAACTGCAAATGGTGCCATGAGATGGAAATTGTCACACTGACAGAGGCAGTTTAAAGGCATCATCACAAATACCTTTTGAACCACCCTTTTTCAGACAGTTGTATCATTTGCTGTGTTGTTTGTTGTTTAGAATCTATTGTGCTGTTGTACAGAAATTTTAAGTAGCATCACATCTATTTGCAAGCTTTGCTCGTGAGACACAAGTAGGCTTGCAATAGTTCCGATTCTGCTACCACAACATTGTACAACTGCAAATTATATGTATAGAGAAAGTTTGCAACCATGGCTACAACTCTGTTTGAGAAAAAAGTGTGGTAGCTTTTCTCCCAAAATTGCCACCTAGATCAGTCTAGCTGCCAAAATAATGACATGAATGCCAGTCAGAGAGATTACATAGCAATAAAAATTGTGTATTTTTTTCCCAATGTAAAATTAGAATTGAAATTTAGTAATGACTCATCTAACGTATGGTTTAATCCATAGTAATTTTATTTTAAGTATGTTATATAGATTACATAATCTGAGTACATCTTCAGGCTCATTATATTTTCAGAAAAACAACTTCCCTTTTTCTTAGAAAATGTAATGCAAGATAAGATGGATCATGTGGTTCACATAGAGTTAGTACCACTGAGATTTTACTGAAATGTTTTTTATTAATATGTTCTTATTTTCAAGAGATAAAAAGGATTGGACATAGAACAGGATAACTATAAAAAACTGGTATGATAACAGTATTACAGAATCACAGAATCTAAAGGGTTGGAAGGGACCTCGAAAGATCATCTGGTCCAACCCCCCTGCAAGAGCAGGGTAACCTAGAGTACATCACACAGGAACTTGTCCAGGCGGATATTGTGGGCCTTGAATATCTCCAACGTAGGAGACTCCATAACCTCCCTGGGCAACCTGTTCCAGTGCTCTGTCACTCTTACAGTAAAGAAGTTCTTCCTGATGTTAACGTGAAGCCTCCTATGCTCCAGTTTACACCCATTGCCCCTTGTCCCATCACTGGATATCCCTGAAAAAAAACCTAGCTCCATCATCCTGACACCCACCCTTTACATATTTGTAAACATTCAGTCTCCTCCCCTCAATCTCCTCCAAGCTAACGAGACCTCAGCCTCGAGACTCAGGGAGTTGGGTCTCTTTAGCTTGGATCATTAAAGAGTTGGATTTAAAACAGTGGGTTAGATCATTTAGTCTTACACAAAATTAAAAAAGAAAACATGACTAAGAACTAGTCACAGATGAACTGGACTGAGAAGAGCATGTGAAATATATCCCCACAGATCAGTAAGTGAAAAATCAGAAATTATTAACTCTTTCTCAGACTACATGAAACTCCCAATAATGCAACCAGCATTTTTTGTATTTTTGTATTCTTGTTCTTTATTTAGGCAAGTAGAAGCAGCATGCTTTTCTTTTTTTTTTTTTTTCCCCCCATGTTATTTGTTTCACTTGTTAAAGTAATCTTATTTTTGCCTGGGAATCTGCAGGTGACTTTGGACTTTTGTAATCAACTTCACAGACTGATATAGTGTGCTTATGGGTAGAATGATATTGTACTCTAATCAGCTCCAGATGGTAGAACAGTCTTAGAGATTTCATTGCTGTTTTCTGCTCTTACATCTACCAAGTCAGAGACCTAAACACCACTGTAGACAATGTTAGACAAACAGAAAAGAAAACAGCTCTTATTCCAAAAATGCAACATATAAATGAAGAAATAAAAGGTAACTGCAAGACAGTTTGAGGCAGAAAAACAATTGTGGATTTCATTTTAATAGCGCCAAATAGATCAGACTTGCTTTCGTATCATAGATTTCATGCAAAAAATGAAAAGGCTTTCCATGTACTCCTAACTGAAGGGATGCAAAAGTCCCATACACCAACAGACTTAATTCTGAACCAGTCACCCAATTAGAAATAGATCTCTAACTGGGATTATTGAATTCCAATAGAACAGCCAACAAAGAGTCTCTAATGTTTAAAAAAATGCCAGATTAAGAAGTGTAGTAATGCTGTATATTATTACTATATCTATATAGATTGTAAAATCAGAATTCTCTTGAATAGAAATAGGGTATTTTAGTGTTCATATCCTTATGTGTACCCATGACAATTTGGGCATAGTCACAATATGGTATGCATAAAATCTACAGTTGAAATGTAACATAGTAAACATGTATTTTTAAACAGGTATATCATTATACTGCCATCCAGAGGGACATTGATAGGCTTGTGAGGTGGGCTGATGACAACCTCATGAAATTTAACCATGACAAGTGCAAGGTCCTACACCTGGGTCAGAGCAATCCCAGGCACAGCTACAGGTTGGGCAGAGAAGAGATTCAGAGCAGCCCTGCAGAGGACTTGGGGGGGTTGGTTGATGAGAAAATGAACATGAACTGGAAGTGTGTGCTCACAGCCCAGAAAGTCAACCGTATCCTGGGCTGCATCAGAAGAAGCGTGACCAGCAGGTCAAAGGAGATGATCCTGCCCCTCTTCTCTGCTCTCATGAGACCTCCCTTGGAGTATTGTGTGCAGTTCTGGTGTCCTCAACATAAAAAGGACATGGAACTGTTGGAACAAGTCTAGAGGAGAGCCACGAGGATGGTCAGGGGACTGGAGCACCTCCCATATGAAGACAGGCTGAGAAAGTTGGGCTGTTCAGCCTGGAGAAGAGAAGGCTGCTTTGAGACCTCATAGCAGCCTTTCGGGGTCTGAAGGGGGCCTATAGGGATGCTGGGGAGGGACTATTCATTAGGGACTGTAGTGACAGGACAAGGGGTAACAGGTTAAAACTTAAACAGGGGAAGTTTAGATTGGATATAAGGAGGAAGTTGTTTACTGTAATGGTGGTGAGGCACTGGAATGGGCTGCCCAGGGAGGTTGTGAATGCTCCATCCCTGGCAGCGTTCAAGGCCAGGTTTAACGGAGCCTTGGGTGACATGATTTATTGTAAGGTGTCCCTGCCCATGGCAGGGGGGTTGGAACTAGGTGATCTTAAGGTCCTTTGCAACCCTAACTATTCTACGATTCTATGAGCCTATGATATAAAAGCAAATCTATATAAGTAAGGAAGAGTGAAAAATATCTAGAGAAAAGTAAAATGAAAAATTACCAGATTCTATAGCATCTGCTTTTTCTAGATATTTAGGATCTCAATATATTTAATATTACCAACTTCCAGAGCCTTCCAGGATTTGATACAGAATTTTCACCATTTTAAAAAATACAACACATGTATGCACTAGTTTTATGATGATCAGCTGCAAATGCAAGTGTTCAAGTATCAAACTGGATACAGCTAATAACCTGTTTCTGTCCCTCTTTGCACTGCACTCTATCAATCATGTTTTGTCATTAAAACAGTTAAATCCAGAAGCAGAATCTTAAAGTTCAAGAGTATCTATCAATATCTTTAAGAACAAAAAAAGAATCTGGAATAGGTTTGGTGAAAATTAATCTAATATACATGAAAGAAAGCTGAACATATCCCTCTTTACCATGATACAGAAGTTCTCAAGTCATTTGCATTTTTAGGAAGCCTCTTACCAGAAAGTTATCTCCTATAGCATTTGACAGAATGATTTCTCATAGTATGAATTGATAATATTGTTCCTGAGAATTAGTTTTTAAGAAGCATCTTTTGACTGACACTCAGTTTTAATAACTTTCCAACTTTTAGGCAGTAGGAGTTATGGGCTTCATTCCCTTTAGCAAATACCTCACTTGTGTTCAGTAGAGCCTCATGCAAGCACTGCAGAGCTGCTTTTTGGTTTTTTAAGGTCTAAAAATTAAAATAAAAAGTCCTACCTGTGCGAAGTGTCAATAAAAAAAAAAAAAAACAAGAACCCAAACCAAACTACTTGCAATATAGCCAAGGTGATTATTTTTTCCAGTGTTGTTATTACTATTTTACTATAGCATTACAGAAGCTCTCTGGGCTTTTTTTAACCCTCCAATATCCCATGTTAAGAATAAAACTAAATTCCCACTTTAAAAGTGCTGGAATACAGTTCTGAAGTTCTTTTATAATGCATGTATGCTTCTGATGTCCTCATCCAAAAGAATAAATATTATTTTCCAACTAGCTGAAATACTTAAGACTTTAGTTGCAATTTTATGCACTTAATTTTAAGAACAAGGGTTGAAAAATGGCTTCCAAAGCTTGCCTTTCTCTTTTCTTGCATTTTTGGGGTTTTTTTTGTTACTTTGTTGAGTTACATACACACACACAGCTGCCTACAGATTTTTCAAAGGTTATGCTATTAAACTCAGTGATAATATAACATTCTTAGACAGCAAAGGTGGGCCACTGTACCTGACAAACATTAAAAGAAAATAGGAAGCTATAGTCCTGCAAAATTTAGGATGCTTCAGAGTTATCTGTCTCAGACCTGTTATAAGTCACAGGATATGAGATGGCAATGAGGAGCAAAATGACAGAAATTTCACAAAGTGTTCTGTCTTTCAAAAAAATAAGATCTAAAGTCCATAACCAGAAGTAGTGAAACTTTTTAAGAACAGATTAGTGAAAACTGTATTTAATTTTGCAAAATATTTCCTTCTTTAATATGGTATTTTTCCTCTTGCCCTTCTAAAATGTATTACAATTAATAAAGGTAATTGAGCAAATCTTTTGAAATTCAGAGAAAAAAAATAGTGATATCTTAACACCAATAAGCTGATAGAGTGGAACATCTATCAATATTTTCTGAAAAATGGATGAAATTCAAGGCTTCTTAATTTAGAAAGTTAAGGAGAAAATACTTAAAGATTAAATACATGAACCACCTCTTTTCTGCGAAACAAAAAGTGCACCTATGACTAAATTGATCACAGTTTCCTCTTAAATCCTCTTTAGCAAAATTAAAAAGCAGTTTTTATGTTAATTAAATATTTAAGGATGTCCAATAAAGGAAAAAAAACAAAAAAAAACAAAAAAAACCCAAAAAGTCTGCTTGCTTGTCATGGAAATTATTCTATGATTCTATGCCAACAACGTGCTATAGAAATCACATAAATTATCCTTTAATTTTCAAAGAGGACTTGCAACATAGCAGCAAATATGTTTGTTAGTATGCATTTATATATACACACTATATATATATATATATATATACATATATATATAATATCTATAATTCCTCCTGCAATAGGGGAAACAGATTTTCACAGTAATGAATCTCTTTGTAGAGATAACTTTTGTAAAAATGTCAATATACATAAACACCCAGCATTAAAATAGAAATACTTTAGTTGGATGAGCTTTAGCTTTAATAAAGAGAAAGGTCTATGTTTTAATTCTGCATTGTTTATTTTAAGTCTCAGACATTTGATTCTTTCCTTTCAATTAAATGGCAATGATGTAAGCTCTGTTCAGTTACTGGATATTAATAATTAACAAACAGAAACCAGACATAGGGTGTGCATTTGTAACATGAAGAGCACTTTGTCACAAATATGGAGGTATTTGCACTTAATGTTTACAACAGTCTGAGTATGAAACTAAGCAAACAAATCTTAGAACAAATTGTGACTATACTTGTTGATCACTGAAAGTTAATATACATTTCATCAAAAATTTGAGGACAGCTTTTCTTTACTGTGTTTCCCCAAATAATCACACTTACTCCCCAGTTCTCAGGCACCAAAATTTTCTGACCTTTGAGGTGGGAATGCTATGGTTTTCCTTAGCACTCAAAGAAGAAATAGAATTGTTTGAATCTTACTTATGACTTCACTGACTCTCAACAGTCAAGGTTTTATTAGTTGCAGAAGGAGTCTGTGGTGACTGGCTCAGAACTGGATGTCTGTGTATTACCAAATGAATTCCTGATGGTCTGGGAAATGGGCACCAGATTCTGCTGAGATGTCAGAAGGACTTAGACATTGTTCCTCAGATTATCCAGTACTGTTCTTCTCAATATATGACCACAATTGTAACTGAACTGCACTGGCTACAGTGTATTTTAATTTTTTTCTTCTGGTATCTTCAGAAAAATTGGTTTTATGATTTTTCAGTGTTTTTCCACCTGTGTGGTACCCTGATTGGTACAAGGGTGGGCCTTGTTGCCCACCTGGTGGTCACTGCTTCAGTTCTTGTATCACAAGTGATGTTTTACCACAAATGATGTAATCCATTTCTATGTTTCAGTCTGGAAGTATCAGTGGTCATAAAATGCACTCAGTATAGTTACACTAAACATGTTTTATGCTTGTAATGTTGCCTTTATAGATGTCAGATAACACTATTTTTCTTTGTAATCTGACATTGAAATTAAGTATCCATAAATTTACATTAGTTTTTCATTGTTGTTAGAAATTGACATTGTAGCTATTTGCAGTGAGATCACCTAAAAATTTCACAAAACAGCCATAGACTTTTATTGATTTTTCACCTTTCTTTGATGGAGTTCACTTCCACACTCCAAAAACTTACCGTGCAACATTATCAGTTGGTTTGTAATGATCACTCAGAGCTGCTACTGCCTTGTAAATATTAAACAATGCAATAAATGAACTTAAGTCCTGAAGAAAAGTAGAAAACACTTTCTACTGCCACATAGAAAAATGTGCTAATGGTTCCAACTACACTGATAATTTTTAGTAGTAAGGAGAAAAACATCTATTAAATCATACAAGGATAAAATCAAAGGAACAGAAGTCTGAGCAAACATGATTCTCCAAGGAAATGAATAGTTATTTATAAGAACATTTTACTTTGTGTAAGAAATGCATCCTTTGCTGGATAAAAGTAAATAACTGAACATGTTCAAAGAATTTTTAAATTAAGCTGTGAGATAAAAAGCAGTTTAACCATTTAAAGATTACTAATGAGTAACACATACTTCCAGAACAATGACAACTACAAAGTTACTAAAAGCTATTATAAACAGATATGGCAAATCTATTGCTGACATAGTGCAGATATTCTATAAAAATTATGCTAGTGTAGGAGTTCCATTTGCTAATTCCATCATAAAATTGAACAGTATTTAAGGATTTAGTTCATGCATTGTTATTTCTCCAACAACTCAATTCAATCTCTGCAAGTGCTACTGCACTGAAACTAATAAATAAGTAGTTAGGAATTAAAAAAACAAGACAGCATGACAGTACATTTCAAGTTGTCAGTCAGTAAATAGTCCTTCTTACTTGGGTTACCGTCTTACTCCTTTACATAACCCTTCCTATGTGGGGTTCTGTCCTGGGTTTAGCAGTAGCAGTCAATTTTTCTCCTTCTTAGCAGCTGGTGCAGCACTGTGTTTTGACTTTCAGCTTGGGAACAGAGCTAATAACACAGATGTTTTTAGCTGTTGCTCAGTAATGTTTACTCTGACCAAGGACTTTCTGAATCTCATGCTCTGCCAGGGAGGAGGGGAGGCCAGGAGGAAGCAGAGACAGGACACCTGACCCAAACTAATGAAAGAGGTATTCCATACCACAGCACATCATGCCTGGGGAGGTAACTGGGAGTTACCTGGAAGGGCATGCTCTTCTGGGTCTGTGCTTGGTTGGATGGGGTGGGGTGAGTTATCGGTTGGCAGGCGGTGAAGTGTCATATTCTCTTCACTTGTTATTTCCTTTATCATTATTATTATTATTGGTATTAGCAGCAGTGATTTGTGTTATACCTTAGTTATTAAACTGTTCTTATCTCAACCTGTGGGAGCTACATTCTTTTGATTCTCCTCCGCAACTCTTTGGGATTTGAGGGAGGAAGGGGGGGACTGAGTGAACGATCTGCGTGGCTTGGTTTAAAGCACGACAGGTTCTCAATGTCCTGCATGCTTAAAAGGTCAACTCACGTTCTAAAAAAGGACCTAATATTCATTAACATCCTGCAACCAAAGCCGTCTGCTAAATTTTAGTGAAAAGTCTAAGCCTTGAGAATATCCTAACCTGAAATGTCATTTATTGGGGAGATAAAGAACCCTGCTAGAGACAGGGACATTTCATTCCCCACTCTCCCCACTTATCCCTTAAACTCTGTCCCCAGTTCCAAATCAGCCAGAGGCAGTAATACTAGTACATTTGTTTCCTATGTAAAATATCAGTAAGAAGAATCTCAGTATTTACCTCCTTTGCAAAATAATTTAGTTAGCACTCAAGGAATAACAGATGGTTTTGTTTAACTGCAGAACCAAAAATCAAGGAAAGAGGAGGTAAGTAAACTCCAAACATCAAAACAAGGCACAATTAATTAAATTTTGTGTCAAACTGAAATCCACAATTTCATTGTAAATGCAGGCATGCTATGCCTTGTTCATTTTAGATTGTAGTCAACTGCTGATTTATATTGGTTCATTTTTTAATAATATATTGTTTTGGTTTTTATTATTTCAAATGTTGGTTTGGCTTAGACTTAGCTGAATTCTACCCAGGCTTGTAGTTGAAGTCTTCTGAATATGCATATTTATGGTGAATTTAGCATTTTTTTAAAACAGATCTGTCAACACTAATATTGCTAGTTCTATCTCATGGCTAGGGAAACCTGAGATATGCAGAGAAGTAGCTTGCCCTGAATGAGTCAGCACTTCCCAGGAGGCCTAGGAAAACAGGAAAATCTCCTGGGGTTTTGTTAAGAGCCCTACCAGTGCCCTGCCTACATGCTGCCTTTCTGCTACAGCAGATGAGAGCAATGTGGCTTACCAGTACTAAGCAGCTAAATAAGCTAAATCCCTTCAGATATTCCAAGGTAATATCCCTGACGGAAATCTTGCGAATATCCCCAAGTTAAAGTATGAGGTTTGCTTTGGTTCTTGGCTTTTGATTCATATATTGTAACCCTCAGGTTTCATATTTAAAAGAAAGAAAAAATAACTGCCACATAACCTAGAAGCTAGTTTGGAGGCAATAAAACTTGTTTTTCTTCCAGTCCTCTGTCAGGGGCCTTATTTCCTTGGTTTTGTTTAATTTGATTAGTTTGCTTTTGATTTATACATAATATTCAAAAGCTCTTATCTCAAGCTCTAGGCATCCTTGCCATATATTTAATAAGCAATCATGTATTAATTATAAAACCAACAAATTAATTTTAACTCCCACAACAAAAGATAATCAAACAAGAAAATTAATTTAACTTTTGCCATCCTATAATTTCTTCTTACATACTTCCCAAAGATCCAGAGAAGAAAATATTAATGTCAACAGACTTCAAGGAAAAGAGCAGATCAGAGGACTTCAAAAGACTGACAAACTTTATTAAATTAGGAGACATATCTGCTCGAAGATTTCTTATGATCATGTTATCTATTTTGAAAGACAGTTAGCGTCCTATATTAAAAATGACCTTACACTGGTCCAGAAATGAGCAGTCAAAAGTGCTACGGACTAAACTTCAGAAGTATTATAACAGTCACATATTCCAGGCCTTATAACAAAGTGAAATAGATAAGAGGAATAAAACATTAGAAGGATAGATGTACGTCTAGCAAAGGAGGGAAGAAAAGACCTAAAGACTTCACCGGTGAAGCAGTCCAGCATACACACCCAGCCTTTTACAAAAGGTGCAAGAGGTAAGAATAAATTTACAGCTAATACTTCCAGAGTAGAATCAGCTACTCCTGAATTTCTTATAATGCTATCAGGTTCCTATATGAAAAACAACAACTACCAAACCTCTCCGTGTAAGCAGTTTTATAAGGTCCAGGTTGAAGTAGTCTGTAAACTTACACAGTACTTATTGGCACTCTGGCCAGCCCCAGTTTTGAAGTGTATGTTTTTGAGACACCATGTGGTATTCTAAGACTTCGCTATGAAGGGGACTGGATGACAGTATAATGATGATAAATAAATTCAAAACAAACATCATTAGGTGATTATTTGTGCAAAATGTAGCTGAGCTATGAAATATTTTGTGAAAGAATGTTAACAGTTTACATAAGCTCAAGGCAAGGACTGATATGCTGAGGGCTACTAGTTAGACAGAATGTGTATTCAGTTCTGGAAGATTCTGATATGAAAGTGCCTGGATGTTAAAAGACTACTGTAAGAGAAGGTATCATACATTCTTGTCCAGGTCTTATGTTCTTATGCTCTTATCTTTACACTTGATTTTGAGCACTTTCAGAAATATTATGAACTAGTTAGGCATTTGATCTGTTGCAGCATGGCCATTCTAACATTTTTTAGTATTACTCAAAGTCCAGCATAGGAATTAAGGGAAACAGGAAACTTGCAGATCAACAAACTGTAACTGAAAACAAAAACAATTACATCGAATGAATGAAATGTGAAACAATCACAACCAAGACTGTGTGTGTGAAGATGTATTCTCCATCTGAAAATACTGGAAGAAACATTTAGTGTTTTAGTGTTCTAGATTTACTTTTTATCAAAGTTAATTCAAAATTCTGTACTCGACTTGTTATTGTCTTCTTAATTACTACCCACAAAACATTATGGGTTGATATAAAAAAATAAAGTAGTGGCTTGGGGAATTTTCATCATCATAAGAAGATTATTTCAAAATTTGTCAATATCACCATGTAACTCATCTACAAAATATAAAAGCAAATGCTTTTATGGACAGTCATAGAAAGAAATGTATTTTGGCCTATGTTGTGTCTGAAGTATTTTTATCATACTAATGAAATTAGTAATTCATTACCTAAGGCTTGAAGAAATTAAAAACATGAATATACGTAGAAGATATCTCGTAAATGTGCAGATTTCTGCCAGAATTAACCTGTTTTGTACTTTTGTGTTCTAGCAGAAATTGAATTTAATAGTGATCTGCATTCCCCAGGTTTGATTGTAAGCAGTGAACTGAAATTTCCCTGTCCTTTGCTCCAGAAAGGAACTTTTAACATGATTACATTTATTCCTGCTGTCTTCTAAAGATCTATAGCAAGTATTTTGAAATGTTTAGAATTATGCATTCAAGAATTTCTTACTTTTCTATTTGTTGTGAAATGTTCCCTGTATACAAGGAAATATGTTTCCAGTGGGGAAGCCTGGATACGCCTGTCACAAGATATTCAGCAAGATTAAACGAGTTATAATGAAATTCTGCCATTAGAGTCCAACTGACTTTAGGCAAGAGACTTCTGGGAACAACTTTCCTAAAACTAAGAATTTTGAGTTTAATTTTAATTTAATGCTCCAAATATGTTTTTGCAAAACAGGCTCTCTTTGTAAGATTACAGAATCTCCTTATGTTTTCCTCACCCCCCGAATTAATCACAAATAGTATAGCAGGAACTGCAGTAAAGAAGGATGCTTTTCCGGTCATGTGGTCATGCCCTTAATTCCCTTCCCAGAGTTCAAATTGGCAATCATAAAACTAGATAAATATGTTGGCAATCATAAAACTAAATAAAAGAAAGTGAGGAAGGAATGTATCTGAAGAGATAACTTCAGCTTTATACACAGAGAAGGAATTTACCAATATAATGAAATCCATCAGAACTTTAGAAAAATACAACTGTTTGTGTCTGCATTTGTAAAACAAGATAATTAAGAAGTGTAATAAACACAGCGGACATACCTGGAAAGAGCAATTGTTTTCTTTGTTCTTTGTGAGTGAGTTGAGCAGATTTCTTCTAAGCTGGTTTGATTCATTAGGCTTGATCAAATTAATTTTCAGCTTTT
Organism: Melopsittacus undulatus; assembly: GCF_012275295.1. Classification (NCBI taxonomy): domain Eukaryota; kingdom Metazoa; phylum Chordata; class Aves; order Psittaciformes; family Psittaculidae; genus Melopsittacus; species Melopsittacus undulatus. Next base: position 28,396,612 of record NC_047527.1, on the reverse strand, counting down.
TGTTTCAATTTAATTTTCAGCTTTTTTCTTACATTTCCTGATTATGTAACAATATCTGTTTAACATGGACTTTTTATGTCAAACTCATTTCAATGTTTATTTTGTATTTCTTATCGCCATTTTTTAAAAATGCATCCTTTTACTTAAGATCCAACTTTGCCCTCCAATTTTTGTGCAGTTACTCTCATTAAATTCATTTTTAATCAAATTAAGTTAACAGCTATTGTAAAGTTTTCTTGAAAGAACCCTAGCATCATAAAGATCAAGATAGATTCCATTCCTTAATCTTTCTTATATTTACAGTTCTTTACTTCTTTTCCTATATTCTGTATTTTAATCATGGATCTGAATAAATAAGAAATAACAATATTATGCTGACTTGTAGCTGCACTGAATAAGTTTCTGTTTGGAGGTCACTAAGTATCTGCTTCCACAGTGAGCAAACTGAAATACTGGAGCCAGTATCTGAGATTACTTTGTTTTGGGAACTAATGCCATAAATGTTCCCACACAATTTGTTTTCAAGTCCAAACAAAGAACCTGAGGGATTCATAAGCATTTTTATTGTTAGCAGTTCCGGATGCTACTATTTGAATCTTTCATGATGCCGATACCCAAAAGTACAGTATCATCACGTATCATGATATTATATCAATATTTCTCAGAATGGTGAGGGCTCAGTGAGGCTTTGAGAGCTGTGAGTGAGCATGCAGATCTTTCTATCCCTCTGCAACTGCAGCACTAGACAGAGTTGGGTCTTTTTTATTGCTCCCACCACCCTCTGGACCTCCTTTTCTATTTATCCTATAGAGAGGAATTAGGCCAACAGTGCTATGACTGTGTCTCACTCTAGGTAGTGGGCAGATACATGGTTGAGGAGATCATGTTGAATGGGGAGCACTGAGCAATGAATTTGTGAAGGGAAGGATTATGAGAGGACTTGTCCAACAGAGCTGAAGAAAATGGAGATAGGAGAAGCAGAAGACACAGATTTCCCTCAACCTACTAGGACTGTATCTATAGCAAGACTAAAGCTACCTGATGTCTTTATCTAATGCTCTATGGCTTCAGACACCCCCAGGACACACAGGAAAATCAGAAACAGAGAAATGACACAAATAATTCAGTGCTCACACAATGTTATTCCTTGAGAGACACTGTCTTGAGTTTGGGTGTATGAACCATGTTACTTAAACTCTGATATGCCTGGGACTTTCACAGCTTTAATCCAATTGCTATTTTCATAGCATACCACAGTGGTAGGCATTTTATAAATGCAGAGTATTCATGATGAAATAAATGAGACTCTGAAAGTAGAACAGAAGTGATAGGAATTCCTCAGAAAAAGTGTTTGATCACTCTGCCCTTCTCAATAATTCAGAAGTTTCACCTTCTCCCTTCAAAATGAATTTTTAGCACAAATCATTTTGCCTGGTTGCATTACTGCTGTGTCTTCTGTTATGGCCAGGACTCGTCATGAGATAAAATAAAAAAGTGAGGGACTGAATTTTTATGTGATATCCATCATGTAACAATAAGAAAGCTTCATTTCTGCTGTATCCGTTTAACATCTGCCATTTTAAATCTTATATTCTGTCCCTGTTTTAACTGTTGGAATCTATTTGGGTTTGGAAGACAAAGGAGCAATATGTGAAAGCTTGTTAGGAATTAGGCAGTCATGGCTCTTTTAGAAAGGCACGAACACTGTTGTTCATCTTGACAGGGCTCTAGCAGGGACTGCCAAATGAACATGGACTGGCCAGCTGGAAAGTAAGGCATACAGACTTTTTCCCAACAGTATGTAGGGGTGTAAAAGAGAAAAAGTTGTTGTCAGTAAGTTATTCCCAAAAGGATTTCTATATTAACCTCAATCTTTTTTTTATGATAGGTTCCTCCTTTTTAGTTAAGCCATTGACTTTGTGGAAACACTGTCAAACTCATGTTGTATTAAGAGCACTGTGTACTCTAGTTTCTTCTATAAAGGACCTACTATAGTCCTAAATTTCATCCTATATACTATATACTATATACACCCTAAATCCCATCCCATCTCCTATAATCCTAAATCTCATCATCATCATCTCATCTATAGAATTCTTTTGAAAATCAAAACCTCATTCCACTCAAACATGTTCTTTGCAGTCTCCTCTAAGCCACAGCATCTGAAGAATATTGCTTTTCTAAATCACTTTAGGATAAGAAAAGTTACATGAAGAAAGAATATAATAAAAAAATATTTTTAATTACAACTATTCAAGGACAGTTTTGTTCTAGGAAAATTCTTCTTAAGAGTGCCATACCAAATACTGTCTTTCCTTCAGCAATAAAAGTACTTGTGTTTTAAATTCCAGCTAAAAACAATAAATTTAAAGACTCCTCTTCAGCTCTTTTCAGGTTTTTTTTTTTGTTTGTTTTTGTTGGTTTTTTTAAATGTTCCAACGACTTGTCCTGTTGAAATCTATTCTCTCATTGTAAGTATTGATGAACTAGACAGCCTGTCACAGTAGTCACAAAGAACCTAAATCTAACTTCAACAGCTTAAGTCAGAAAACTTAACTGGTTTTGATCACCATCTGTGTGATTTTATAGACATTGTCGTGCCATTAATGTTACCATTAAGTTACAGTAAGAAACAAGAAAATAATGGAGTGATCCAGTAAGCCTTGCCCATGGAAGTTAGATATACTCTGTTTTAATTCAGACCTTGAGTAGAAGAGAGGAAATAATTATAGTAACAATCTTTAAAAAGTGAATACTTTAAATAAAACTTGCTGTCTCCATAGAACAATGTAGTTTTGACTATATTGTATTTGCACTGTTGCATCTTTCCATAAACAACAAAACAAAGAGTTTTGGACAGAAATATAGAACTGCAGCTGACTGAACCCTGTTTCCACTAGAATGAGGTGAATTGAACAAACTCAAAAGTAGTCAGCAGTTCATTTCACTTATTCAAGCACCTAAACACTCATGTAGGAAGCTTAATATATAAAATCTCCTACTTTAAAAGATCTTCATGTAGCTATGAGACACAACAGCCCCCATCCAAAAAAATGTTCCACACAATGGAAATGTCATGGTTCACTTCCTTCTTTTCTAATATTTTCCCCTCTTAAATAAATACAGTAATGTCATCATGAATGCTAAGATCTAAGAATTAGTAGTGTGTGAGAAACTAATAGTCTGTGAAAGTGAACTCAGTATAAAAGACAGCAAATACTTTATATAGGCTTAATAGATCAGTTAAGCACTAGAAAACAAGATATTTATTTGAATGAAACAACTGAGATTCTACTTTCATTTAAACCAGACCAAATTCCGTTTCAATTATGGTGAAAAGCTGCTTCTATACTATTCATCAAAACACAGAATAGCCAAATATTCAACACAACATCTTGCAGAAGCAATAATAAAGGCAAAGATTAAGTTTGCACACATGGCATTATATGAATCAGCAGCTATCTTATGCAGACAGCTAAGTTAAAGGGAATCAAAAATTGGTATAAGTAAACAAGTGACTGTATAGTACAGAATAAATATTTTTTCCTTGGACTTAAGACCTGACCAGTGGTTCCAAAGTTTTGTAGAAGTAATATATTGAAAAACAGTTCAAATTATTTATTCATATGCTCTAGTGGGTTTATGCAATTATAATTTTCAAGATATTCTCTTTCAGTTGCTTGAGTACCTATGTCTATCATCACTTATTCAGTACATCACAACAAAATTCAGTTAATAAAACTACATCCTACAAGAAGCAGAGGTTTACTGACACTTTCAGACATCCAGCTTTATTTTCATACTACAAAGAGTCTAAAAAAAAGCATCTGTAAAGACTTGATAAACTTATTTAGAGAAATTATTATCAATTTCACATTCCATTTTAAAAAGTGTGCCAATCAAGGAGCACAAGCTGTTGCTTCTTTTCTGAAAACAGAACAAATATATACTTATTAAAACACCTAATAAAACTTACAGAAGAAAAGCATCCAAACAAAACTATCTTTCACTAAAACTTTTAAAAACTCACATATGAATAAGCCTGAACTCAATTGATTCCCTGCAGAGCGCTCAGTTTCTCAGACCCCTCACTGCAGCTGGGAGTTTCAAGCAATGATCTATACATATCTGAGTTGTCTTTGATCATTCCTTCTTGTCACAAGCATACTCTGCAAGCAGAAGCTAGGCAACTGTGACATGAATAACAATATTCAGAAGTTTTATATACCATGTTAATGCCTTTAGCTGATTTGTCTGTTCTTATTATCAGGAATTAAACCCCATTTGGTCAGTAACTGTACTGTACTACATATATGTTATCATACATTTATAGAAATAACAAACTAATATTATTGAAAGCTGCACTAAGATGAAGTCTGAGTTTTTTGGTTTGACCACTGAGCTTTCAAATAATTGCACAGCTTGACTTTTATAAAGCCAAAATCCCGACTCTAGAACTCTGCCTTTTAAGCACTGTCGTGGTTTAAACCAAATCATCACAGTACTCTCACTCACTCCCCCCCGTTGGTCCCCCAACTCCCGGAGAGTTAGGAAGGAGAATCCAAAGAATGTAGCCCCCACGGGTTGAGATAAGAACGGTTTAATTGCTAAGGCACAACACAAATCACTACTGCCATTACTACTACAAATAATAATGATAAAGCCAATAACAAGCGAAAAGAATACAACAGCCACCAGCCACCGACCCATAACTCACTCCACCGTGCCTGGCCGAGCACCGCGTGCTCCCTCCTCCATTTTTCCTCCAGAGCTCCACCCCTCCAGCTCTCTCTCCCAGTTGCATCCTGGGCATGACGTGCTATGGTATGGAATACCTCATTGCCTAGCCTGGGTCAGGTGTCCTGTCTCTCCTTCCTCCCGGCCTCCCCTCCTCCCTGGCAGAGCACGTGCTCAGAAAAGGCCCTGAACAAAAACACCCTCAAAACATGCTCGCTATCAAGCAACTGTTCCCAGCCCAGAAGTCAAAACACAGCACTGCACCAGCTACCAAGAAGGAGAAAAATGACTGCTACGGCTGAACCCATGACAAGCACTAATCTCAAAGATTAAATTCCAAGTTTTGAGAGCACTTTTGGACAAGTGAGGAGTTGGATGTGACACCTTTCTCTCTGTCTGTAGAAGCTGTCATTATGATGGCTCAGCTGAACAAACTTGTATAAAGGAGAGGTATAGTTAGCTCATACAGGGAGGGCTCCCAAAGGCAAGCAGCAGCCCTGCCACTGATTAAAAGTAAAGAAAACATTGATGTAGTGCTATACACAACTGATGAATTACAGAAGCCTACAAAAATACCCTAGCAAAATTTCAGTAAGAATTACAGGTCTGGTTGAAAAGTCTATTCCCTTTATACATCCTTGCAGAGGTACAACGTTTACCAGGGTGTGTTCTTCCATTAATAAGACTGGAACTCCAAAGAAGTCTGTCTCCAAAGACATTGACTATACCTCACATGCAGTCAGACTTACCATTCCTTGCTCAAGGGAAGCATCATGGTGGGGTTTCTCAGGCAGCTAAGAGTTCATAATCTTTTATTTCCTCTGCTCTTCAAAGAAAAGAAATACATGGTAGAGTGTTGCTTGTTTGTCACATCCCCTTTCTGGAGGGAAGACACAAGATGTGTCCTGGCGTCTGTCAAACTCCTATTGTCTCCAGCTTATTCCAACACCATTTCCCATAAAGGGAAACCAGTATACTGCCAGTACAGATGGTGCTTTAAGGCATAATATTGATGTGCTTTGTATGCATTTAATATCTTTGACATGGTACATTAATTTACTTTGTATAGTATATTAATTAACATAGAATCTTAAATAAAGGCTGTAGTTTCTATAATCTTTGAGAGTCCCTAGCTAATGTTCATGACAAAGCAAGGAGCAATGTAACACTGCTTGTTTTATAGGATCCATTTCCAATAAAGACTGTACAGCAACAGTACCTTCAATATTTCTAATTTAGAAAACATGGCTGCTTGCATCTGTGAAAAGAATCACCATACTATCTGTAGATCTCTCATGTAGATATTAAAGAGTCCTATATGCAAACACAAAAGCTACTAGTCTCAAGGTCCCTTAATTATCCCTGATGAAGTAAATAGTTTCTAGGTCTGGATATCCACTGCTTTCTATTAGCGTATATTACCACATGAAAGTCCAGTCTACTTAGTAGAAAAATGCCAAATATGAAAAAAATTTCATTGTGACAAATCTGTGTTAGTCAAGGTAGAAAACACTGAAAATGCTATATCTATTGACCACAGTTGTTGCAACTAATGTGCATGTTTCTTACAGAAGAGGTTACACCTTGTTTGAGTAAGAAAAACTGGTATGCTTCATCCTGTGTTCTTCATCCTGTTCAAATGATCTAATAATCTTCTGGTCCAACTAACATTTACTACAATGGATTGACAAGTTATACAGAAGTATTGCCTGCTTTTATGCAAAATGAAGATTTGCATGGGACTAATAAACACTTAAAGAACTACATACTATCAAACAGGGGCTATTGAATATGTCCACACTTCCAGGGCATCAGTGGCAAAGACTTGCACTGCAAATTTCTCTTTCTCTGTAAAGATGTATACCTCTAGCTAAAATTACATGTGAAGCCAATAGATGTGTGAGCCAGAACCCAATTCTTACTGAAAAGACAGTTAGAGAGTGGTCCTTTCCCCATGCACACTTATTTTGCAGTCAGCCAATGAATTCTGACGGGATTTTATGAAACTGAAGAAAGCTTTTTATCCTCATTTAGGCAGGCTCAAGCTCTGGGAATTATAGATACTCTTGAGACATCCCTTATGATTGTTCCTTGTCTTTGGAAAAGGAGAGACAATAGAAAGCTTTAGTCTTTAAGGTGATTACAAAAGCAAATCTAAATATTCAGCTGCCATGGTAAGGAGTTACTGACTCGTAAATCAAATAAAAAGAAATTCCTTTTACTCTTTCATTTGCCAATTCAATGACTTACAGCTACACAACACAGACATTACTGAGGCAACTTGTGTTCCTGACTTCTATCCTCTTGCCAACTGTCCTGTCTCCTGACCAAGTCTATTAAGCACTACGTACATTCTGAAACTGTATAAAATCTCATCAGACACAGACAAATACCTCCCAACCTATGACTTTCTATTTTACCTTTGCAAAAATGCCAACGGGCAATCCCTGGGAAATTATCAAGAGTTTACCGTTGTGAGACACACTCCATTTTTATTACCAGGTCAATATCTTCCACAGCACTGCTTATCTTGTTAAAACTTTTTCATAGTTTCTGTGATTATCAATTTTGTTTTATGTTACTGCAATTTTGAATTAAAAAATTCCTTTCCACACTCACTTTAGTAGAACTGCTTGTGGCCTGACCTAAAATATTTCACTTCTCCTACTTCAGGTAATTTCTAACCCAAGCACTAATTTCTTTACTCCTTTTACTTTCTCAAGTGTGTCTTCCATATTTGCATTCATGACTTCCTCTTTAATTCCCTATCCCTTTCCCTTCAATTCTTACAGATTTTACCTATATCTCCTGGAGCTTATCTCTAACCCCTATTACTTGGTTTATTTTCTTTCTTTCTCTCAAAAATGTTTAAAAAGAGGTTGAAAAAAAATAGTTTACTTACCTTCTAAACTGTTTTGTACATTATTTGCTGGCATATTACCCAAATTCAAACCTCTCCCTCAATCTCAAACCTAGTCCTCAACCTTCTCCAGTTTTGCTTTGGATTTCTTGAGTCTCCATCTTCCACTATGTTTGGGGATTTTTTAAATTCTTTTTTTTTTTTTTAATTCTTTTTTTTTTTTTTTTTTTTTTACTATGTGAATTCAGTATGCTGATCTGGCTGCACAATTAGAAGGTAGCCATCTAAAAGATGACTGCATTTCACCTTTAAGCCTTTCTAGATGATACCATCACTTCAGACTTCCAACATATCAACATATATAGCTAGCATTTACTGATCCTTACCCACTTAATCATTTTAAGAATGGATAGTTTTTAGAAAAAATCTAGATCATTTTCACAAAACCAGGTAAACTGCTTATGCAATTATGTCATTCCATCTGAGGAGCCTCTAGCAGGAGAGAGGTGGAGAAGCAGAGAGAAAGCCATGAGGGTAGGCTGGTTACCCTGTTCAGGCTGAATTCAGAGTGTCATGGCTAATGGTAGCCCAATGCTTTAATTTCCAGTCTCACACCCAAAGAAACAAAAATATATAAAAAAAGGATGGATAAAAAAAAATGTATTGTGCTAAAGCTTTTGCTCAGTTCTTTATACTTCTACTCCTCATTACTTCCTCCTGAAACTTCAAACTCTTTTTAAATCAGGGAACTTATATCTTGATGAAGCTACAGGAATATTTTCAGCTTTAAAAAGATGACAATCCACATAGTAAAAAGTCCTCCCACAACCTGAAGTGGTGGTGGAGACAAAAAAGATCTCCACTGAGCTGGAAACCTTTCCTGTATTTTTTTAATAATATAAGTAGTGTTTATCCACAAAAGCATTCACTTCAAATCAGTACTGCTACTTGTACGAAGATCACTTAAACGAATGCTTCCAATGCAGAGACTCTTGTTATTTTTAAGAATCTTAGCTTCCTACAGATTTATTTAAATAGCATGGCTTCCTTCTCTGTGTGTATTATGTGTATGCATATTATTTTAACTTGCAAAAAGAAAATGGACATATAAAATGTATGTATTGTTTATACTCAATGTTAAATCGTTTTTCATAGTGATGTACAGTTTTTTTTATAATTAGAAGATTTTAATACCAGACAACAATCACATAATATGCTTCTTGTATGCAGACAATTACAATGTGTAGACAGGTTGGAAATGTTATTATGTTGTGACAAATGAACATCATATTTACAGAGCAGATTTCTTTTTGCTAAAAGCTATATGAATGTTTATGATTCTAGAAATCATCAATAATTAGTATTTCTAGCAGGTTGCTTACATTAACAACAGTACTGCATTTGATAATCTTCATACTGGCTTATTTTATCCTGATTTTCTCCTACCTCTGTTTTTGTTATTCTCATTCATAAATAGCCACCAGGATCCGCTGGTTTCTCCTGTGTTTGTATTATTCTTTCTCAGCTGCAGTGCAACTCCATATCGGCACCACTATAAATCAAGAATATATACTTCTTTTTTCAACAGATAAGTAAGATAGTCTGTAGATGAGAGAGGAATATATGAATAGAAACCCACTTTATTCCAACTTGCAGTCATGTTGTAGAATTCAGAGGGAAGAAATATTAGGGAAGTATGAGAAGATAAAAGAAAAAAATATTACTAGTCTACCTTCCTACTTCTACCTTCCCTCTGTATACTTAATATCACCTGATTACCATTTTCTTGATAATGACTAAATGTTTTACAGTGGTATTGCTATGTTATTGGCATTCTCAATTTCATTGCAGGTGACTTTCTTGTCAGAACCAGCATTCCTGTAAAAATCTATAATTCTACATTAAGAGGTAATATTTCTTCCTCTTAAAAAACACTAAAACCATCAACAGTTGTTTCCTCCAAAGTTACCTTGATGCTTGTAGTTGTATTCCCATTAATATAATCAGAAATTAAGAAAAAAGTTCTCCTAGTGTCATTTTCCAAAGTTTTCTGATAGACATTCCTTTGTATTTGACATCAGCTGTTGAAAACAAATGTTCCATGTTAAGAGATTCAAAAGCTGCAGAAGGTAGAATATTTCTTTAAATGAAGTCCTAGTGAACAGTATCTATCTTCTCTAGAAATAACCTGTGAAGTTTCTCTCTTTGTACTCATGTTCTGTTTTGTATTCTAATAGAAAAATGAAAACTATCTAAAATTTTCTGTTAAAGTTGCAAGGCATTTCCCAATTTACTTAGGAAAATATGGGCTTCAAAATTTACAAGCAATGAGTATCACATGTCACTAGCAGTAGGCTTCTGATATCCTAATGAGTTAAGTGCTTGCATGCAGGTTTTTTCTGTCTTGGATTATATTTTATAATTTTTATTGTTGTTGTTCAAGGACTTCCATATGACAAAAGTTCTGTAAAAGCTGAGGAAGCTGGGAAGGCAAAGAGCATAGAATCATGTTCCCTCAGCACGTGACACTTTCCTCAGATGTTGAAGACTGAGCTGCTGGTAACACTGCTGCAACCAGACTGAAAGTTTCCAGTGCTGTTTGGTCTGTGTAAGCAGTAGCAGAGACAGCCTATTCCACCTTATGTCCTTACTTTTCTCCTCGGGTACAAATCCTAACATTGTCCTCCATGTCTGCAGACATCCTGTTTGACTAAAAGTGCCCTAGAACAAGGTCTCCAGACTGTGTCTGGGAGTTGTTTGGAAGTGTTTGCCTAGTGTAAGCCAAAACTTAGGCTAATCATAGAATCATTCAATAGTTGGCATTGGAAACGACTTTAAGATCATCTAGTTCCAGCCCCCCTGCCACAGGCAGGGACACTTCACACTAAACCATGTTACCCAAGGCTCTGTACAACCCAGCCTTAAACACCACCAGGGATGGCACATTCACAGCTTTCTTGGGAAACCCATTCCAGTGCCTCACCACGCTTACAGTAAAATACTTCTTCCTCATATCTAATCTAAACTTCTAATAATTTAACAATATGTGTTTGAGCTATAAATACTTCCTAGCATTGTTTCATTTCTCAAGAGACTTAGCTCTCAAGCTCTTGTCATGCACCAGCAGTTGTAGGGTGCAGACAGCATTCACCTGAATATTCTCTCACTTAGCTCTCAAGCTCTTGTCATGCACCAGCAGTTGTAGGGTGCAGACAGCATTCACCTGAATATTCTCTCACTATTACTTCTCTGATGTGATAAAGTATTTAGCAGATATCAGTAGGCACAGATGGGGAAATTGTTTAGCATGTGGAAAATAAACAATTACTAAATTTGCTGGGTTGGTGTGGAAAAGTGAAGTTTTAGCACAGATGTGAGCTTCTTCAGTCCATTTTTTAAACAGGTATGATACATATTCTACAAGAAATTTTGTTCTCTAGCATGAAAACTTGGTTTGCAAAGTAAGCGTACTCAAACATTACACGCCAACTGCTTGTTTCTCTGGCTGACATTACAATACCAAAGTTGCCCATTACAGGGTGAGCACAAACTTGTTCCTCTTTCACAGTGAGATGTATTTTAACAGAAAAGAGGAAGGTTTCTTGGTATCTAAATTAGTAATGCTTTTGAGCAGCACAGGCTTGACTGTCAGGATTGGGTACAACCCGCAACAACAATTTCATGGTCACTTGGAGTTTCTGAAGATCAGATTACACAAAGCTCATACATAAATGGTGATTTCATGGACAATTTAGGAATTTTTTTTGTTGTTATTATTTTTATACTGGAACGCGCATTGCAAATTTGCAGATTTCTTTTGAGTGAGATAATATTTGGGCAACAGTTGGTAAGAGGAATATAGACTGAATTGAGTATCAGTGCAACAATACTTTGCAACAATTACCTATCTAAAGTTGCTGGCTAATTTGGAGAATCTTTGTATATTCCAAGATTCACTTGTGCTCAAACTGTTGCTCTAATCCCATAGAAAATAATGAGATTTGTTTGGATGCCTTTGTATGCCTTTGCTTGCTTGAAACATAGTCCATTCACATCAAACATAATAGCTGACAGTTACAGGCATTTACCAAAAAAAGAAATCAGTTTTTTAAAGTTTGTAAAGGTAGAGGCTTGAGAGTGGTTTTGGGTTAAAATTGTAAATTATTGTGGGTATGCAATTCCTGTTAAGAGCAACTATATTTGTATGTTTCATGATGACTATGTATTTCAGGCTGCATTGTGCCTTTGGGCATTATCCTGTAATGAAAGTAATTTGTGATGTAAGCCAGAAGGAGGATCATTCCCAAGCACAGTTTTCTGGGCTTTCTCCATGTTGGCTAGAGGGAAGGGAGTGTGCCGCATGAGTCATTTACAAGCTGCAAGGCACTCAAAGAGCTGCAGCAGTGCAGAGATTTAGCTATATGAGAGAGCCAAATGCAAAACTTGAAAAAACGTAGTACAGCTTCACTGAGAAAGGGAGGAAAGGGATATCTGTCTTCTGCAGATTTTCTAGATGGTCTCATAGGCTGGTTTACCTCAAAGGAACAATGAGATGCTGTCCTAGGACATAATACTTGATAAGCAGGAGATGGAGAAAACAAATTGTAATTGTGAAAAAGAACTTGTATTATTCAAGATAAAAATATGAGATAAATTAATAACTGCTACTCCACACGCCAATATATGTTTTCAAAATCACTAACTTCAACTTACCTGATATAACTATAGAGTAAGTGTCCTCTTTAGACATCCACTGTGTTTATACAGGGCAGATGATGTTACAGACAGACATGCTCTATTGCAAATTGTCTTTCCATTAAAAAAAAAAAAGGTTAAATTTTATATAATTTTATTTTGAAGGAGTCCTTTACCTGTATAGGCTGACACTGAGTGCTTAACACTCTTACATAATGTTTCCAGTCCACTCCTGGACAACATATGAATAAAACAACACACACAAAAATCCTCTAGCCTCCAGCCATACTGCTATGGACTGCGATCATGTCAGATCTCATTAGCTAGCTAAGATTAGCTCTTGTTCACAATTAGTATTCAGGGTCAAAACCAGAAAATGGTAGAACAGGTTATGTGAAGCAGGTGTACCTATGCATGGATATATGTGCATTTCCTGCATGCAAAAATATGTTTATGAAAGTGGAATTCTAATAAGTTTATATTTTCAGGAAAATCCTGGATCAGAATTGCCATGCAACCTTATTTCACCACTTAGTGCACACTATTATAAGAAACCAGCCGTATAGTCACATATTTATTTCTTACTCAGAATGCAGAACTATGCCCTGTAGGAAAGGAGGACATGGTGTGTAGGTCTCGTCTCATTCACATCTCTGAAAACTAAAGCAGCTGAAGGCAAGAAGAACAATGATTGTTGTAAGTTTAGGGAGATAAATGCTTGGCTGTTGAACTGACATGGAGGCCCGTTTTGGTTGCTGAAGCACTTAAATTCGGCAGAGAAGGATGAACATATGTGTGTTCATATTATAGGTGTCCAACTTGAGAATGTGGGATCTGTTGCACAGAAGACAAAGCTCTTCTTTCCCATTGTTTCTACCAAATCAGGTTTCTCAGTTTAGATGTTATTTTTAAAAAATCTCTCCAACTCCATTTCTCAAATTGCCAGAATTTTTTAATGTTCTTTTTTCCTTTATCTTTTAAATCTTCTGCACCACATATTCTTTTCTTCTTGAGTCACTACTTGCTCTTGCAAAGGCACACTTTCCAGTGTTGTGTCTGATTAACCCTATAAATGCGATCTCTCAGCTTTCAGTGTTGGTATGTTTAATCATAAATGCCAGTCACCAGCCATAACGTATGCTTTGAATTCTCATTCTATGGAAAGACTGTCATACACAAAATTAATGTATAAGAACAGACGGTGCAGAACACTGAATTTGATCATAAGCTGCCTTACCTCACACTGTTCCCAGACTTATTTACTGCAAAACTCACAAACAGACGTGCTCATTATAAGTTGTACTTGTTAATAAACCCCTTTGAGAAAATAACAAATTAAAAGAGCAAACGACAATTTTGAAACTAGAAAGATGTCTGGGGTACATGAGTTTCTTACTGATTTTCAACGTAGATGTCACTTTTATTATATGAAATACCATGTGTAAATAGTAATTCTGAGGACACAAAGCTTGTATGCCATGTGCTCTGATCATGATTGTTTCAAAAAGCATACACCAGCACTGAAAGACCAAACTTTCCAGAGTACAAAACATTCAATAGTTAAAAGCTCCTCCCTCTTGAAAACCTCTCTAATCTAACAAAAGAAGTTAAAAAGGGTGCCATGAAAATGTTAGAGATTTCTGTTTTTTCTTAATTCCATTCCCTACATAGTGGGTGTAACATTCAGGTACTCCATTTGCCCTTCTTTAAACAGAGCTGGCTTGCCTTCATTTCTTCTGTTATTTATAACCATTGTGCTGCATTGTGTTTTGCCACTTGGAAATTTCATCTGAACAGGTGGCAATAGAAGTGAGTTAGCTTCGCTATATAGATACAGTGTCTTAAAAGCACTTTATGACAAGTAGAAAAAGTGCAGAATTTTGTGAAAAATTAGCAACGATTCTGTAGGAAAAAAAGCAAGAACAACAGTGCTAACACAGAGAAAAACAGATGAAGGAAAAGTCTTTAAAAATATGTTTCAGTCTAAAGTAGTATCCTGTTTATAAACATTGACTTGATTTTAAAAACATTAAGTAGTTCAGTCTGATATTCTTTAAGGTATAGTAATTTAATCAAAACCAAACCAAGACATAAACAGATTTAAATGACGACAGCTAGCTCTGTATTAATTTGAAAGTTTGAGAAACTGAGAGTTTTCTCTTCAACAGTTTAACAATGTAATACCTTGGCTAACTTTGAGTAATTATTTCATTTGGCATTTATTGCCAGTCAGTTAATTTTCTCTTTCCTATTGTTATGGTACAAACCCAAAAACCCCACTACCTCATAAGTCTATAGTTATACTAGGTGGTCTTGAAGGGTTTACATACAAATTAGCCATTAAAGCACAGTCAAACAGATGTCTCTGCAAAGACAACTAATTATTTTATCATTATTGTTATTATTATTGTTGCTACTTTTTGCATCTGGTATTGGTTTAGCTGAGTTCTGCCAGGACAGTAGGAGACAGTAGCAACTGCTGGCAACTGGAGCTCAGTCTTGCAGGCTGCTGACTCATGCTGATGGATCTGTGCAAAGCCAGTATGTTAGTGCTGTGTTCCAACTAATTGCTTACTACCTGCAAAGAGAACCTTCTTTATTTTAGGAAAGTGCAAGTGCAGTGAAAGTAATGATAAAGAAGAAAAAAAAAGTGTCTGCTTCCCCAATACTAGCATCAGTAGAAAGGGAAGAAAATTGCCTAAGCAAGGTGTATATACAGCAGTAGCCCTGTGATGACCCTCATCATGTTTAGAGATGTTTAAATACAATCAAGAAAAACAGATTATAGGCAGTGAGGTAATCTTAGCATGTGCTCATTTTTGCTCCTGCGGGGGAGAATGGGGGGACAGGAAAGGGGAAGGGAGTGGTACTGAACAGATGTAAGGAAAATATATGAAAAACTAGCATTGTATGGCATGACTAACAATAGCAAACCCAGCATAAGCCACAGAGCACTGGCTGTAAAGTACAATATTTTGTGAACCTGAGGAAGCATTTGTGTGCTGGTAGCCAAGGCAGAAGCACAGACATGCTGGTTCATGGACTTTTTGTCCAGAATTCTTGGTTACTTTTAAGGATAAATCTTAATCATATTACAACAGAGCTCAAGTTTATTTGCAGGCATTGGATTTCACATGAACATTTATGCCCTGGAAATTATCAAAGCAACACTCCTTTTCATTCTTTTTCAACTGCATTCTTTTACTGTACCTTTGTTAGCAGTGCACATAACCAAGCTACAGCGTTTGCAACATGCTGAACTTTCCCCCATTTTGGTTCAGCATCAAGTACAACTGCTCTTGGACAAAACTTCCAGCAGGAGTAGCCAGAAAGTAGACACTGACGCACAAAGGCTTCCTGGGATTCTGTGAAAGTAGCATTCTCCCAAGCTCTTAGTTGCTTTCTTTAATCTATTCCAAACACATAATCTTGCCAAAACTTCCTGCAGCTCTTACTCCCTAATGCTTACTTCACCTTAATGGACTGTAAGCAGAAAAGTAACAGGAGAATACTTCAATGATCCCTTAGGTAAAACTAAGATTAAGTCCGTAAGAATTAGCTCATTTACACAATATTTACAATGCTAACTATAGCAGGAAGTACCTTTTGCATTGCTTCTGAACCTGGATTCCCCTTAAATTTATCTCTATAGACTTGGTCTCGAATAGCTTACTGCACCCCCTGGGAATTAAAGTCACCCCTAAGCCCCGCCCCTTTAACTGTTTGCATCCAAATTTACTCAATGTATTGTACTGACTTTTTTTTAACTCTTTTATAGTATAACAAATGAATATATACAGATTGAAAAGATATATAATTGCATGTTTACCTTTTTACTAGTTCTTGGAACCAACTCAGTAAATCATACATAACATATATTGTCCAAAATGTAGATATCCAGTTTTATATATATGTGCCAACATAATCCAAATTTACTATTAGATTATACAATTTTGGATTATAAAAACATCATCCTTCAACTTTTGTTGTTGTTGTTATTTCAGGAAGACATATGTGCTCAAAATTACATAAACAGTAATGGAAACTGACAAGGAACAACAAAACAGGACTGTTATTTAGCCCTCAGTTCTGCAAAGATGTTTTGATGTTCAGTATCATTTAAAAACCACTTCAGCCATTGAACCATATTTCTGCATGCAGACCTAATGCTATTTAATTGGAGTGCACCATCCAAAGAATTGCATCTCTCACACCTGAAGACTCAAGATGTGATATTTTGTGATACTGTCATGACAATATAGTTGAGGTCATTGTCACATGTATGTGAAACATTGTACAGCTAGTTTCCATGCAAATCATTTTAACTTATTGTTGATTTTTGTGCCTTTAAGGGCTTCCTTTTAGGTAGTCCTTAGAAGGTTTGTTTTAAACCTTCTCAGATGTACAGCTCTACCCCTCAGAGCCAGATTTAGCATGGTGAGAACAACTAGGAACAGTATGAAATGACAGAACAAGCCCAACGCCAAAATAAAAAATAAAATAATAAAAAAAGGTAAGAAAACATAACTGTTTATATATATTTTTAAACTTTGGCCAGTTTTCTTTTTATACTTCATAAAATAAGCTGAGAGCAAAGAAGAAAAGGAGCATTTCTTTTAATTTTCAGCACTGAGGAAGAAATGCAGGACAGGAAAGAAAGAAAGAAATGGTCAGGGAAAGGGAAAAAAGCTTTGTGTGAGGATATGAAGAAGGCAGGCTGGTGCCCTCACCAGTCTTTTATATAGCAGGGCATCCTCTTACTTGCCAGAGTAATTTTTATGGAGTAATAACTTGACTGTATCTCCTGCCTCCTCACCTGGATGAAAAAAGAGGGGTTTTAAAAAAGAAAGTGAGCGAGGAATAAGGGGGAGGAGGAAAGGGGGAAATATTACCTCCATCACAGTGCCTAGCTTATAGGTACACATTTCTATTTCTCTGTTAATTTATCTCATACAAATGTCTGTTGTTGCTCTTCCTTCCACTGCTGAAGCAGTAATTAAGTTTGGGGGGAGACTGTTGTAGGTGAATATTTTGGGGGCCAGTGAAATGAGGACAACACCTCTGCAGTCGAGCTGAGACAGTGGGCCTGGCAGTGCTGCACAAAGTCTTGCTTCAGCAGGAGCCAGAGCAAAGCTACTCCCAGCCTCAGACGCTGCTCTCTGCAACTGCTGTGTTTGTTAATGAGGAGACAAGAGAAGAGAGCTTAAAAGGGAACAGCAAGCATCTTGAGGAAACTCTCAGCAACAGTAGCATACAGTATGTATTTCTTGTCTGATAACAGGAAGGGGAGAGAGCTGCCATAAGGACAAACCACAGAGCTGCTTCAGGGCCCCTCTGTGTGCTTTGGGGCCCAAACCCAAACACTTGCACCGTGATGGGAGAAGGCAGCAGGCAGCTGCCTGACATGCCCTGTGGGATGTCTACCTGGGGTCACCCAGCTGCCCTGTGTCACCCTGCTTGAGACTCTGGGTTGCTCTAGGTATGTACCCCCAGAGAGTGACTCCCTCTGAAAACACTCGTTCCCTTCCCATCTCAGCCAGTAACTGTTATGGGATGCAACAGCCCTGCCACTGCAAGGATGGGAGGAGGGAGAGGCCACGAAGCAGGGTAGCTGCCAATAAACAAAAGCACCCAACAGATGGGATTGCTGGTACCTGTCCTTCTCTCCCCACCTGCACGTGAAACGCTCTCCTGAAGGTGACGGAGCAGCACAGCTCAGACAGGACTGAGTGGCACGGCAGCTGCAGTCCCCGATCACAGAATGGAACCACCCTGCACTGAGCACACACCCGAAGCAAGAGTAGCAGCAGGGCAACTCCCTGCATTCCCCATCACTCCCCCAGCCCCAGCAGCAGGAGTTAGGCTTCTGTGCACAGCCCCTGAGCCGGTATGGAAGCACGGGGTACCCCTCGGTGCCTTCCCGCCTGCCAGGGTACCCCGACGCACGCTCGTCGAGCCGGAGCGGCAGGAGGGGCACCCTGCGCATGGGGGGGGGGAATCAGGGGGGCACTCAGAGCAGACAGTGAGCTGGGGGGCGCACACACGTCACCCCCCCCCCCCCCACGGCACCCCGTCTCCAGCCCCCGCCGGGGAGGCAGGAGGGGTAACCCGAGCTCACACACCTCCGAGCCCGGAGCTGGACTGGATCCTCCGCCGGGGCACGGCACCCCCCTCCAGGACAAACCCCGCTCCACTCTGCGCTCCGCCCGCCCCCGGCCCCAGTCCCGCGAGGAGCGGCACCGCACCCGCAGGGCACAGAACGGCGGCGGCCGGAGGGCAACAGGCGAGCGGGCGGCGCCGGGTGGCAACTTCGCGCGGCGGCGGCGAGGAAGTTGCGCTGCCGCGCAAGACGCGCCCGCCTCCGCACCTCTCCCGCGCTACCGGCTGCGTACCCGCGCCTCGGTGTGAGTGCGAGTGTGTGCATCGAGGGAGTGCGTGTGCGAGCGAGCGACGGAGCAAGCGAGGAGCGAGCGGCACCTGCCAAGGCCGGGCGCGGGTGCGGAGCTGAGCGCAGAGCGCGGCGGGAAACGCTCGGGGCGGGCCGGGTCCGGGTTGGGTCCGCGCCCGCCGCCGCTGCTGCGCCCTCCCGGTGCGAGTCCGCCCGGCTGCGGATCACGTGGCAGTTGCCGGAGGCAGAGACTAGAGAGGAGAGGAAAAAAAAGCGCCTCATTCCTTCTTCCACCGCCATACTGTATTTTATAGTAACTCTCATTTTTATTCCTCCCTTTTACTCCCGCTCGGTGAGTACCTTTCCGCTGACATTCTTGTCCTCCTTTTTTTGTCCTGATTTTTTTTTCTTCCTTTTATTTTTTCCTTTTTTTTTTTCTTTTTTTTTCCTTCCTCTTTGATTATTGTTTAAATGGATTAGATCTTTTGCTGATGACAAGTTTTTTTGGTGGGTTTTTTTTGTTGTTGTTGTTGTTTTTTTTCCTAGCATGCTATGGTTACTAAACTGTGAGCAAAAGGTGCTGCTGGGGCCAGGAGTCACTGGGATTGAAAAATGATAATAATAATAATACAGACTTACCAGTCCAGCAACAACTGATATACATTATATATACATTAGTCTCTATATGCAACTGGTTTTGTTGTGGCACAGAAAAGCAATGTGAAATATGATGCTTATTTTTTAAAGATAAGAGGAAAGGCATGTTTCTAACTCTTTTTGCAGAGTATTTTCTCTGGTACTGTTTTTATTTTTGGGTGATTTTTAAGGGTTTTTTTTTCATAAAGAGATGGGTATTGCAAGTGCATTTTACAGCAGTGTTTACACAGAGTTTGTAATCTTGCAATACTGGTGGAAGCCACACAGCAAGATATTAATTTTAGTATTTTTGTTATTGTTTCTTTTTTATTGACACTCAGTGCAATCAGCAGGGTGGTGTTTTTCTTTTTTTTCCTTCTTCAGTTTTTGATGCCTGTTTATAATGTGAAACTTTTCTTGCAGTGTGTTACAATTATAATTTTTAAATACTTTTTTTCCTCCTTAAAGATAAAAAAGCAAAACAGAAAGCCAAAGAGATGATCCTTACTTTTGCAAATTTTGCACCTTGACTTTTTTATTCTTTTGCCGACAGTATTTTATGATGGTTATTATTATCATGATGGTGATAGATATATACATATATACAAATAAATACATTTTCAAATGATGGCAGTGGAAGGTTTTCCTGGAGAATGAAGTGCGGTTTGGTTTCCTTGTCAACAGAAGATGAAGTGAACAACTGAACATCTCCCCAGTGCAGGTACTTCATCTCCTTGTAGGCGTTACCAAGCTGTGTAAATTACATTGGGGGATTTTTATTTCATTTTTTCAAGAAATCTCTTTCCACCCCTAAGTAAAGGTTTCTGTGCAATACACATGAGGACTGAACTAAATATCTCTGCCTTGTGATTGCTTGGATGTCTGTGTAAGATGTTGCACTAATTGAGCATAGGTCAGTTAAGCTTGAAGAGAGGAGTTTTATGTGCTGTGATGTAGGGAGGGGAAGGGGTTGGAATCAAGAAACCCCCCTTTAAAAAAGAAAAAAACAAACCAAAACCAAACAACAAACCCCAAAGCAAACCCACAAACAGAAACTGGATGAAGCCTTAAGATCCTCGGAAGGAGTACAGTTAAATACTTACAGGACATTAGACAAAACCAAAACCCTTAGCACTGTATTATGGTGACTCGTGTGTTTTTGTATGTGCCTGTTTAAAAATTATCCATTAGAAAATAGCTGTGACAGAAGTAGCAAAGGAGACTCCCTCAGAGAGCTGGCTCACTGCCACATGAGGCATATTTCTTAGCCTTAAGGGCAACAAACCCCTTATATCCAACTTCTGCTTCTCATATTAAAAAGGCGTAAACAAGGCAGCAGGTTGCCTCTTGTGAATTTAATTCATTGGGATGGAGATTAATCAGAAGCAGATATTTGCTTGAAGGTGTTTCATTTTGTTGTGATGATTATATTAACGCTGCTGGCGACAGGGAATGTTACTTTTAGCGACAGTCGCTGGGAGTTCAGGGTTGGAGAAGAAACTGTTACTTCTCATTGAGAGCACTTAAATGCTTAACAGAGGCTGCGCCTGGTATAGAGATAGGATAATAGCTTCTCTACAATACAATTTTGAAAGATTTTTCCAGATGACAGGGTGGTTTTTTTTGTTTGTTTGTTTTGGGTTTTTTGTTTGTTTGTGGTTTTATTATTTTTATTGTATTTATTTATTTATTTTTCAGCAGAAAGTGATATAGTGCAATATCACGCTAAAGTTGAAGTGCTGAATGCTTGGATCTGCAGTGTTCTCTGTTGTTCACTTCATTATGATGGGATTGCTTAATGCATTTTGTATAAAAAGCTTTTAGGAATCTGTAACTATAAAGATATGCTCTGTATTCACATATGGAAACTTCAGTTGCAGGTGATACGTTGTTTTTTTTTTCCTCACTGTGGTATAAGGAAAAATAATTCTTAGGACTACAAATGGTTCTGAAGTTTGAGGCTTCTAACACATTCTTATAACTTAGCAGCTTCCTTTAAAGTAGTGCATATAACAAGTCTTCAGCATTCTCTGGTGCAGGTAGTCTTGGTGAAAAATAATGAAATTCATTTGTCTTTGTAGAAACATATCTGTTAGATATTTACAGTGGCCTTTTCCAGCTTAAATATAATAAAAATATGTAGCACATATTTATGCATGGCCTCTGCTCTGACTTGATGGAATACTTTTGGCAGTATATTGGGATCAATAATCCATACGTCTAAAAACCACTGTCTAGGTATTTGCCTGATAGATCGTGATGACTTTTCCAAAATGGTTATGATTTTTTAGGTCAGTAGTCCTCGTTTTAAAAAGACTCAGCCTGCTTAGTTTTTCATGATTTAATTTGAAAGCCAGCCATTGAGTGATTGAAACTTTATCCTCCATCCCTTTTTATTTTCTTCCCTCCTTATTTTTAAATTTTACTTTAAATTATGTGGAACCACCAGTAAGCAATTTTTTTTTGGTTTTGCTGAAGCAGTCAAATAAAGCAACTAAGCTAGCAGTTTCCAGAATGATGTTCCTTTCGTCCTTTCTTTTAATATTGCAGGTGTGTTGTGTGTAATTTTGTACAGATAGATGCTGACTGAAGAACTAATCCTGCTCACCTAGTCTTATCTTGAAGTCTGAGAAAGACCATTCCTAAAATTTTCTAGGGTCAGCACCCAGATTTCATCTTCAAAGCACCTGTTGTCTGAGTTGCATGCTAATTAATATACATGCATTTCATTTGCTTCAGTCTGAGGTTGCATGATATATCAAATAGCATAGAGACTTTAAAACAGGAATAGAGGAGCAAAGTTCAAAAGAGGATAATTCTACCTCCTGCACTATGTGGGCACAGTAGGATTTGGGGTGGTGCAATTGGTTCCAGCTTGGTGTTTCCATAGTTATGCTATGACTAATGCTAGTTTTAGAAATGTTTAGAAAGCTACAGTTAGTGTAAGAGACAATTGTCCTTTTGTACTTTTGAGATGAATAAAAATTTTGTCTAAGAATTGAAGATTTGTTTTTACAAGTGATAATTACTTATATTTAGTATGAGATGTACTTGTACTGCCCTAACTCGTGATGTATGTCCAGGCTTAAATGACATCTTCTCTTTTTCTTTACATCTGTTTTGATATTCGGGACAGCTTAAGTAATTAAGACACCTTTAATAAAGATTTGTGAACTAAAAGCTTTGGAAAGTTGTTTTTTTTTTGGTTGTTTTTGTTGTGGCCTTTTTTTTTTTTTTTTTTACTTCTTCCATAACTATTTTTAGCAGCACTGACTAGCAAATAAAGATGAACAGGTGAACAGAAGTTATTGTGTGGTGTCCAGAGCGCTGACTGTTAACTACATGGTTTTAGCCACTGTAGTGGCCTGAATTGGTAACAGAAGCGTTGTCTTCTCACAGCTTTCTATGTAGGAGGTAGGACTAGAGAGGCCTGTGAAGTCATTAGCTCTGTTTTACTGTGAGGTTAGGCTGCTCTTACTTTGTTCAGACTCAGCAAGCTCCAGTTTAAATTTAGCTGGGGCATCATTCTCACTGCACCTTTTCAAAGGCTGGGCAGAGCCTCACTCTCTAGGCTGTTAGAAAGCTCATTCCTGTCCAAAATTTATTCTCAGACGGTTTATGCTCCTTTATTTTTGTGCCAGTGCTGTCCTGAAACAGTAAGGATCCTTCTTCACATCTCTGCTTCTCTACAGAGTATATTTCTAAAGAGCAATCACAGCCCCTTCTCACTCACGTTTGCTGGGCATACTGGGGAGAGGTTGCTGGTAGTGTGGCCAGCGCTGGGGAGGGATGCTGAGACTAACTGACTGACTGAAGTCATGCTGCAGCAGAAGCAGGGCAGCTGCATTCCAGTCCATTGCCCAAGCTGGTCTGTTCTGCTTTCAGCTGCAAGCATGGCGGTCCAGTGTCTGGCTTTTACATCAGCCTGAATGTTTCTACCTGGAGCTGCACTTGTGAACATGCCTTCTTCTGATGAAATAGGTTTTATGCCGTGAGGACCTTCCCTTTGCTCTGCTTAACCAGTCTGAATTTCTCTGGCTAGAATGCAACAGCAAAGGACGCTCAGGAATTTCTCCTGATACACTCTGACTCCAGAGAATCTTCTGCTTACTGTTTTAGTATTCTGTATTCATACCATCTAGTGGCACCTACATGGGCTTGAGTCAGTGGTGTATCGGGGACTGTCTTCTATTGGGAATAAATGCAAAAGTTGATTGCAGTGCTTTTAAAAATATATTTTCTGTGTTAATTTCTTCCCAGGTTGCTTATATCTTTGCTCTCTAGTCTTCTAAAGCATTATTCTAAAAGCAGATTATTTATCTTTCAGAGTGTTTTGGTTTGGTTTTGTTCGTTTTTGGTGGGTTTTTTTTGTGGGTTTTTTTTTTTTTTTCTGTTTTCATCATTCCCTGCATTGTGGGTTTCAAAGATAAAAAGATAAAAAAGCTTAATAGTGTTTGAAGTGTAGAATAGTAAAGACTGATAGGCTGCCCTCAGATTAATGTTTTTAACTTCCCTTGGTGCTCTTACAGGAGGCAGTTCTCTGTCAAATTCTGGAGCTGAATCCTTCATGTTTAAGTAGTTACAGAATTTCTGAACAGCAGGCTAAAGATTACTATTTCCTGATGAAAATCATTAAATATGTGTCACTGTCTACATAGTCACCCAGTTTGTATCTTCCTTAAACTCAGATCCAGACTGACAGAAGAAAACAAAATGCTACTTTTAAATGGGTTGAAGGTTACAGTATGACATATTCATCTTTGTTAATTTACCAATACTATTTTACGATCTTTGAACAATTACCAGAGTAAAATGGCTTGAAGATTATCATTTCGCATATACACATTAGAATAATTTGTAACTTTTTTTTTGTCTTTGCTATTTCAGAATGACACTTTAATCTCTATAATGTATTTAATCCTTCAAAAGCACTTAACTGTGGTTTTGAAAGTATTCTCTGAGGAAGTTTATTTTTGCACAATGAAATTTTTCCATCTCAATCATCTATCAACAATTAAAACAAGTAATCAAGTAGGTATTCAAATTGCTAAGTAAATCTCAGGTTGCTTTGTGTGAATACAATTAATTTATTTTTATCATTGTGATATTCTGGGATAAAAAGGCAAATAGAATCATATGGATATTGTTAGATATATTTTAAGCATGATGGAAAATTAACAGAAATCTTATTTAATTATCCTTTAGGGCTTAACCAATGCTTTTGTTTAAGAACAAATAGTTTAACTTTCTCTGTTCAGTAAATTTATAGACACTGACATTATCTACCACTGCTTGACAGAAGCTGCAGAATTAAATTGCCTCTGTGGTACTCCTTCACATGCCTCCCCAGCATCCAGTCCAGGCTCCTTGTGTGCCAGCTGTCCTGCCGGAATGTCAGGGCTCAACCATTCTGCAGTTGCATTTCAGTTTTCGGAACAAAGCTTTTTGCTCTGGTGTAATTTCTTCATGGTTATGTAGTAAATGTAATAATTTCTACTCTGACTTGGCTGGTAGAGGTTTGAAGAAGAGATGGGGTTCATATGAGTGATGACCAACAATCGGTATGAAGATGGAGGAATATGAATGACAGTCCCCAGGCTCTTTATTTTTCCCTTGCACACTCGTGATTTTTTTCTCCTAAATGCCCAAAGCTCTGATTAAATTTGGATTACATTGATGGCCCTTCCCAGGTGGTCTTCTTCTGATGTCAGTGATTATTGCCTCTACTGACATGCAGTCTCTGAGCAACCAAGTCAATACGGAGCTCTGAAAACAGCTGAGACTTTACATGGGCAAGTCTGTGGTCCTCTGAGAACTACTATTAGTCCGTTGGACAGCCAGAGCTTATAAAAGGTAGTACAGGGCATTCTTATTATTTAAAGAAGGAGAAATCATGAAGAATCCAATGATAAGTATTGGACCTTGCTAATTATTAAACAACTTGGTGAAAGTCAGGTCCCAGTCTTCCAGCTGTGCCCCATACCAACTGCATTTTAGCCTGCTCAGTCACATAGGTTGCTTCCATCAGGATCTCCCATGAGTCAGGCATGTGCTTTGTGTTGTGCAGGGTCAAGGAAAAGGGGCTATCTGGCATAAATCAAATATTAATGGTATTCTTCACTTGGCTGGAGCAAAGCTAAATTTGTTAGTAGAAACACAAGTACAGCTCATTCAGGAAAGAGTCTTTGGTTTTGCTGAGAATTTTACATAGAGGCTGAACAGCAGCTATACCAAATAGATACAAGACACATCTTGCTAAACAGTGATAACTTTACAATTTGGAAGATGCACAGCACATGTATACCTTGCATGCAGTATTTTTAGGCTGACTTAAGAATTGTACAGTCTCAAAAAATTACATTTGTGTGGTGTTGAGAGTGCTGGTCCTGCCTTCTGTTTGGTTGTGTTATAACACAGTTCAGAAATACTAAAATGTTTGCACTGTCCTCATCATTCTCTTTATTAGAGCAACATGAAGAAATAAAACAAAAAAAATACATTAATGTAACACAGATAGTTTTGTGCATTTTTCACACCAAGTCTGCAAGGGTTACTGAATGCTAACAGCCCTTCTTATGGGTAGAGGGAGTTGTAGTAACTCACTGCCTTTTTATAAGGAAACACTGTGCTTTTAGTAATTGCAGCATCATGCTTCTGTGCTGTAATCTGTAATGCAGAGTTACTTTTTATAAAAGAAAAAGAATTCTACCTAGTTACAATATTTTATCAAAAGATCTTTCACCCAATAAATATGAGGATAGAAGCTGTAGAACATTTGAAAATCTGCTGTGCAAACTGTCATGCACTGTGTATGAAATAGACACCCTAAAGCTGTAATTAAAACAAAATTTCCTGTTTGGGTACCTGTAAAAGGGATTAATTATACTGTATTCTAAGTAACAAAAATATCAGTGCTATTATCTCGTTTCTCATCTTGTATTTGCCACTGATTTCACAGTGAGATGTTGCACAGTAGGTCAGTTTTCTGGTGTTCTCTCTACTGCATAAATTCACATCCATTTCCCCCCCTCCCCCCAAACTGCAGAGGAAGAAGGATGTGATTATATTTTCTTCCTGCATGTGCAACTTCCAGTTAAATGGGAGTTCTGTAAATGGGACAATTGCAAGATTGGCTCTGAGATTAACATCTAGCTGATCACTTGTAAGTTGTAGACAATTAGTGTACATTATGCACGATAAAAAGACAAACTACATTTAAATTTTGATGTTATGTCACTTTTGCTTTAGGGAGATAGCTCATCAGGACACTGATGCTATTTTTATTGTTTATATTTTATGAGAAAAGCATACTGTGTTGCTATTCATCAGCATGTGCCCTGTTCTGGTAGGTGATACAGAAACAGAAGGTGCAGAATTAAACCCTGGTCCTATGCAAAATAGCCATATATCTGCTAGTCAAAATTTCATGCAGAAACATTTCTTTCTGTAGATTTTTCATAAAGTGATTCACACAAAGGGCTCAATTTATCTCACTTAACCTTACTGTTCAAGAATTAGGTTTTCAGATCTAAGATAGTCATCATTTTAGCCATTTAAATTTAGTCACTGAAGTCTAATACAGTTGCTCAAGGCTTTGTAGTTAATGGAGGTGTATAGGCACCTCCAGAGAATTATAGATTGCATCCCAAGACAGGCATCTATGGATTGCTGAGATGAACAACCTTTATGAAATGTCTCTCTTTCTTTACCGATGAAAGAGAACCTAAGTGGGACATTGAAACTAGATTCGTAACTTTTTGATGCACGAACTTAGAGGAGATGAATCTCATACTTCCCCCCCCCCCCTCATCTGTTGAAGTACTAATTTCTTAAGGAAATATTTGGTTGAAAACTTATTTTGGGGGCACTAGAGTCTTCATGGCTTTTAAGTTTTTCTTTTCAAGTTCTGCAATAATTTTTTAATAGACATGCAGATGTCTTTCTAAACACTTTGAATTGGTTCTAGACTATGACAAAATTTCCAAAGATTTCTGAGATTTCTGTTGGGCCTAAGATTTCACACCTTTTTTATATTGCTTCACACAGTTTTCTGACTGTTCATAATGTAATTCTACAACCTGATACTTCACTGAGTACTCCTACAGACTCCTATTCTAAACTCCATGGGCTTGGGGTGTTTGTGAACTAGGTGACTATTTAGCTGTTGATGGCATCCTGCTAGTATCATTGCATACATGCTTGTTATAAAGGATTCCAGTAAAAACCTCTATTTTTTACTACCCAGATAGATTTTATTTTTCCTTGTCTCCAGCAATTTTCTAGAGAAGACTGGAATTTTATAAGCCCAAGTGTTAACCTTTGTATAAATCACCTCATAAGACAAAGTTTGTTTCAGTGACTTGTTTTAGAACTGTCCCAAGGTACTGTGAATAGCAGGATGAAAAGCACTGTTTAATTTGTGTCACTGCCCAGTATGATGTAACATTCTTTTTCTCCACAAGTTATGAATTTCTTTCAGATTGTGTTTGGGCTTTCTGTAAGATTTTGTACAGGTACTGAAATATATGAATGCAGAGTATATGTTTCCACCATAGAGTTTATCTTATTCTCAGAGTGGCATTCTCTGATTGTGGGTACAAATGTCACTAAACTGCTCTCACAGGCTGTGTTTTTCACTGACAGCATAGTATGAAATGGAACAAAAGCTGAATCCAAATTAGAAATGAACTGTTTGGTATCATAGGAATAAGCACAAAGCTCAGCATAGTAAGAGTTAATTGCCCAATAGCATTACTACTGCAATAAAGTAAGATGCAGCTGTGAGCTCTAACAGCCACATTATAATGGTTTACACAGATTTGGAAATCTTATGGACTTGTCAGATTTGAGACGAGGAATTAAGAAGTTGGAGTTCTCATAACTTTGAAATAACTGTTTCAAATAAGAGCAGTAATATTCTCTGGGAACTGTAAGCTGTTAGCTGCAGCTACTATGGCATGTTACACCCTTCACCATCTTTTGGTCTTCTACTTTGTTCCTCGCAATGAGTCCATATTTCTACCTCAGGTTTTTGTACCTTCTCTCAAAAATGCATTGTCTGATCAGTATCCACATAAAACAGATAAAAGCCTTCACTGACTTCATGATGTTTTTTTGCATTTTTCCCTTGTTTCTTTTAAGCACCATAATGTTTCCTTTTTCACTTCTGTGTCTTGCTGCAGAGTTAGGAGCACAGTGTTGTCACAGGAATATGACCGTGGTCTCATGACCATAGATTGTTAGTGCACAGATGAGCACGAACTGAATTTCTCCATGCAGGTAGGGCACATAAGCCAAACTCTCTATGTGATGTGTCTGGCTTTTACACTGCCAGCTGCTCTGGCTGAGTAGGTGGTCCCCCGACTCTGAATGAAGATTATGTTCAGGGACATTCGTGTGAAAGGAAAGATTACAAGAAAAATAATTAGTTTAAGGAAATAAGCTATTTCAGGA
Source organism: Melopsittacus undulatus (assembly GCF_012275295.1). Classification (NCBI taxonomy): domain Eukaryota; kingdom Metazoa; phylum Chordata; class Aves; order Psittaciformes; family Psittaculidae; genus Melopsittacus; species Melopsittacus undulatus. Next base: position 28,367,843 of record NC_047527.1, on the reverse strand, counting down.
ATGCTATTTTTAATTATTATTGTTTTTATTTGATACACAAATTAAAATCCTATACAATGTGACATTTTATCTCAGAGATTTTAAAATGGGTTCAGAAATTCTTGATACTTGGTCACAGATATTAATGATTGTTGTAAATATTCATAATAATCAGAATAAGACTGGCTACTTTCCACTTTTAGATCTTTTAAGATCAAAATCAGCCCTGTCACAGAGACCTGTGTCACACTGGTCTGCAATGGCAAAAGGAGAAAAGTCTATTTTAAAGTGTTGGGTGTGTTCATATGAATTCCTGAATCCTTTTTATCTTTTATTTGCAATGTTTTTTTATTTCAGACTTGCTGAACCATCTGTCCTGCTCTGGACCTCTCCCCTTGCATCAGCACACCCCAGAATGATAAAAGAAAAGGAAGTAATAGGGTGGAAGAGGGGAGAGGAATGGAAAGAGGAGGAGGGGCAGCAACAGAAATGGAGAAAAAAAATCCCTAGCGGTTCAGTTAAAGTTCCAGACAGTGGGAATGCTTGCAGTCCTTGCTCCTCCTCACCTACCCACTGGGCTCAGGGGTACCCTCTCCTTCTCCATCACCGTAGCTTTCATCAGCACTACAGATATTTCACTTCTGATTTTCATTTTTTTATTAAAAAACAAAACCAGAACAAGTACAATTTTGCAAAAAACAAAATATATCCCTCTTCTCACAAGTTATGACATGACACTATTCATGTAACTGGTTCTTGAAGTAGGGTTATTTTCCTCCTAGAGAAGCAGACTTATGTCTTTAACTATGAAAGTGTGGAATGTTTTCGTACTTCATGAGTGAGACCAAAGATAAAGTTAGGTTTCATATTCCTTTTATACCCAAGATGAGCCCTTTAAAACAGCATGGACCTCACTGTGTTTCAGTTTTATTTATTTAGATCCAAAAGCAGACTTCCTCTAGTCTTATTTATTTTTTACATTTCCTTCTTTCAAAGCTTTACTCCTAGATGTCCTTCTTGTTCTCGTCATCTTAGTAAGAGAATAATTTAAAACTATTCCTAATTCTTTAAGTTAGTTTAAAATTTGTAGTGTATTATTCACCTTTCTAGGCCAAATACTTCCATCAGAGTGAAAAACACAATCTGATTTTATGCTGTGTAGTGTGACTCAGACAGACAGGAAATAGGGACCCTATGCTCAGCTCTCATCTGGCACAGACCTTGGTCCAGGTATTTGGCCTGTCTTTCCAGCTGGAAGGCGGCCACTCTGAAGATTGAGGAATGCTCAGGTTAAAAGGACACTTTGGCTAAACCTCTTTTCATTCCTTCTGTGTACCTGCCTCTTCACAGTTGTTCCAACCAGGAATCCCTTCTACCTGACATGATTGTTTTGGGAGTGCTGATAGAAAGGGTATACCCAGTAATTTGTCTTTCTCAGAAGATATTCCTAAATCTAGAGTTTAAATTGGTCCTGTGGCTCCCCTACACTAATCTGCCTGATACAAAAAAGCCAAAGGGTAGCCACTGAGCCAATACAAAACAAAGCACAGCTGCAAATTTGCAGTTATAATCCTTTAAATGGCAATTACTGAGAATTCCCAATTGCCTATCATATACTATAATCAATTATGGTAATTGAGTGAAGAAAGGTGTTAGATTTCAACAGATTCTGGATGGAACAGGTATTCCTTACAGATGATGGTGGAACAGGTCCAGAGCAGAATGATAGGTCCAAAAGGCCGAAACAGATTTTATATCCTCAAAAGACTAAAAAAAGTTACTGTAGACAAAACTGTTACGTATTATGTATATCTAACTACAATAGGTCAAATGCAAACATGCTATTAAAGAGAAATACAGTACATGAAACTGCAAGAAAACAATGACTTCTTTCAGGGATTTTTATGTTTAAGGATATGTTAAATTTCATTCACATTTAGGGGAACTTAATCTTACTTTAAAGAATTCCCTGTAACTGATGAGACTGAATGTTGCATCATTATCTGACTAGAGACTTTAAACTTCAGTTGGTATTGAGGTCTGCCTGATGTATTTTTCTCTCAGTTTGTTTAGATTTTGATTGTTTCTTCCAAATTTACTTGAGTCACACATTGAATAGTAGGTTTCTAATTTCAGCAGGGTACTCGGAGTCCCTGAACTTGGTGTGCTGGATCTCTGGGCAGTCTCTACAAAAACGGGCATCCTGAAAGAGCCCTTTGGGTCAACTTGCTGAGATACTCAGGTTCCCTGGAGAACCATGTGGAGAGTTGTGGCTATCCCATAAGATGAACAGGAGTTACTTCATGCACCAGGACGTGCTTGGCAGAGAGTATGTCCATTCCCCTGCTTGAACCAGTGAAGTACTTTTTGTACATCCCTCCCCTGGGATTTGTTAAAGGGGGAGGTTTCACAGAAGACCTCTAGGCCTTCAGGAGCTTACAGTCTGAGGAAGAGCTTTTTGGTTTGGTTTTTTTTTTTTGTTTGTTTGTTTTTTAAGGCAGGTAGCACTGGTGTGGGCAATCTTTGAGATTTAAACTGTTTTCCAACCTTAAGTGTTACTTAAGGTCAATTGAGGGAACCGTACCTTAACTTTAGGTAACTTTCGTTAAAAATACAGCAGAAGTTAGGCAATTTGAAACTTGACTTCGACTGCAGTTGAAATGCGATGTAATGCATCCCATACTTCAGAATTTAGAGGAATTTGCAAATGGAAGAAATCTGTCTTTCTTGCTTCTTTAAGCAGATATTTTGAAGCCTCTGGTGTTGATGAAGTCAGTAAAACTGCCAGCACAAGTAAGACGAAGAAGGAGCTGTGAAAATGGGTCTGAGGCAAATAGTTTTTAAATCAGGGGTGGAGTGATGATGGCTTACTTGGACTGACTCGAATCCTTTGCCTTTACTATCCTACCACTCCATCATCTCTGCCAAAAATATTATATATTTCAACTTTTTAGTTTGCTTTACAACTTTTATCTTCTTCAGAGTGTGACAAAATTAATTTCATATAGCAATCACCATTTCACTTCAAAATGTAACTACAGTATAATCCATAATCATAAATTTCTTTTATGACCAGCTGTTTGCTATTATGTTTTTACAGCCTTGCAGTGCATTGGTAAAGTATCTTTATAGAACTGGCGTAGTAGACTTGGCACCTTTGAAGCTAGGAACTTTCTAATGAAAACTTTGAAAGCTTTGATGCTTTCCTGAAAAGGTAGTGCTCCTTACATATGTTGATAATCTGCGTCTTTCAAATCAAATACTTTATGACTTCTGGAATGTGGTATAAAATATATCTCATGGTACTGGATGCTACATATAAAATTAAATTTTGAAATAAATTGCAATAGTCTTCTGGTATTACACTTCATCTGTGAAATTCAAACCAAGATTTCTAAGTTATGATACCTGCCTATTAACTGCTGCTCTAGACATAACAACAAACCTAAGTACTTTTAAAAGTCATAATTTTGGCCATCTCTACTCAATACAGAGTTAGAGGCCTGACCCATCATTGTGGAACATATACTATGTGGAGAATGTAGATTAGTGTATATGACATCAGTCTCTATTTGGCGTAGAAAACAGAATTGTGGTGGAAACAAGGCTGAATAAGATATTTCATATATGAAAGATATTTTAAGTAAATATGCCAAAGGCAAGGCATACCGTGTATATTTTGCACATAAAATAAGTATCTTTCTACATGTAGTTTGTAGCAAGAGGAAACCCATATAGAAACTTTGACTTGGGCAGTGCTCTCACCTGCAGGTTTGTAACGCTTTGGACATAAGTCCATTTGGATTGCACTGCAGAGATTTATCTGAGGACATACTTTCTTTGTTTGATTTTTTATGTTAAAGATGATAAATTATGCATGATATTTTCTCATAAAAGTCTTTCCCAGTTTTGTTATTTGAATAGTACAGAGAATACCATGATTATGTAGAAGATGTACCTATGTAGCTATCCAAAGATACTCCCTGTTCTGTAATTAAGTCTATAACAAATTTGCTATTGATTGCACTGGGAGCAATATCAGGCTTCAGTTTCTGATATAGTAGGCTGTGTGTCTGATATAAATGTGGAACAGCGTATTAACTCAATAAAATGGACAGTCTGCTACCTGGTTCTGAAGATAGCACAATAAAAGTTTGATTTAGTATAAAAATCGAGATGTTATTTTTCCTAATAAATGAGTTGGTATATATTTTTTTGGTGTACTGAAAGTGAGGAAGAGGTGATGCAGTGGATCAAATTTAAGGTCGAGCTACCTCGTTATTCTGTTTCGGCTGGTAGTCAAGAGTAAGAAAAAGAATTCTATTCTTGCAGGATGCTACTTTTTAGTAGAGTACATAGAATACCAGGAAAATAATGCAAGAATAAACTATACTGCCTATGACTTATTGTTTATTTTAGAGTTTATGAATATGAATAAATTGATACATAAATGTATACTTTGTACAATTAGACATGCATCAAGACAGATCACACTATCTTATGAAAGTAAATGCAGTACCTATTAAGGATCATATAAATTGACAGCAACTTCATATCCCATAGGAAAACAAACCCTTAAAATATACAGTGGAAAGCATGCTTAAAGCAGAAACAGTTTTAAAAAAATAACAAAAAAAAAAATCATTTGAAATATATTGGCAAGATGATGAAGTAGGAATATATTATTAAATCGGTATTGCAGCTCAGATAAAACTCCTGAAGTAAGTTCAAATAGTAGGATTTTGTATTTCAAAATTCTGGCATTTCCTAAGTTTGTATTCTTTGACTTTGCTGACCTACTTAACTTTTTTCAATGTAGTGGTTTTTGAATGTGTATGTATTATGTATGTAATCTATATTTACAATATTGAGGAGGATTACATGTCTATACACATGTTGGAAGTTTCATTATGAAATATATAATAATGATAGTATAAAAAGGCATTTATGAAAATTGTTTTGTAGTATTGACTTGTAGCTTATAAAAGCTAAAAATTTGGAAGTTTCCCATTTTTTCTATTTGCACCATTCTACAAGGAATTAAAACAGTCTGTAAAGTAGAAGCATGCTTTAATGAGGAGAGCAGACCACACAAGGTTGGTCATATCAGTATGCAGAAACTGGGGGAGAAGTACTATGCTTTTTGTGAACTTCAGCTTCCTGTACATGCTCATCTATTCATATTTAGAATAGTAACGTTTCATTAAGGACTACCTTATTAGACAAATTTCATCTAAGAATTTTAAAGTCTTTGTGCTTTACAAAGCTTGTAATAAAAAAAAAAGAAAGATATTATAAGAAAACTTTATTGATTTGTGTTTTCATTGCACATAGGAACCCAGCCATGGAACAAGACTAGCAGCTTATTAAAAAAATAGAGGGTGAGCTCCACACTCAAACCCATGTGATTTATATGCAGCTTGCAACCCACCCTGTGTTCAGGATTCTGCAATAGAGTATGGATTCAATAATAACAATTATTTTTTCAAAATAATCACACAGTGTAAATATTTAAATTATTTTGAATGTGAAATCATCTGAAGCATTTGCATGTATTACTTCTGAGAACTCATTCAGTCACAACCTCTCACCAGCAGTATATTGAAAATACATCAGTGAAAATACCCATTTAAAAATGTGTTTTCTTACTATTAGTAATTTTTCTCTCATGCTATATATATTTTGCATGTAAGACTTCTGTTACACTTGAATATCATTGTTGTTTTATCTTTTTTATAACTCCCCAGATAGTTCTTTCACTTGGAGATATTTTAATGTTATCTTTCTTAACACCTTTTAACAAAGCTCAACCTAAAAAAATGGACAAAAAATGAGTCTTTATTAATAGAATAATAACAGCATATTTCAGAGCATGTGGTGAAGAAAAAGACATCAAAGACAAGTTAATAAATAGTGATATCATCACAGTGAAATCTTCAGGAAATCCTACAGCCATTTTCTAGGCAAAGTTTTAAAAAGACATGCAGGTAATATAGATTTTTATATGATCTGACTTTCATGAAAGTAGGTATGTTCCAACAGTTAAAGAGAAGTTGTTCTTATATGTTATAAGTGTGTGTATATATATATCTATATATATCTCCTAGATCTTACATGAACTTTTGTGAGATGGCATAAAGTTAAGATTTGTTTTCAGGCACCCTGTATTAGACTGCAACTGAATCATTGAAGAGGAATACAGCTGTTTGCAGAAACAAGACTGAAAGAAAAGATTTTGTTTCAGTGAAACCAAGTATTAATTGATAGGAATTCATTGTAGTATATTGTATGATCTAATCATTTGGCTTAAACACATAGTTTCATTTTCATGTTTAGTTGATGCAAATCCTGCAAGGTCTGTGGTGGGGCAGGAAGCATTTGGCTTTGGTTAGGTTTCCCATTGGCTGTGCAAGTAAGGGCTTCTCTCCTTCTAACCACCAGATGTGCACATCTCTTAAAGATTCACATTGTAAGTTTATACTTTTCGTAATTAAATACGGTCAAATCCTACAACTCATCAGGTTGTCTAGGAATAGATATTTTGTGGGCAGAAATTACTGTGCAGTTGAAATGCAAGTGTTGTGTCTTGGGGGCAAATTCCCTTCGTAATGCCTTATTCTGCAATACTATATTAAAAATTGCTGTAGTATCAGAGAAGATAAAGTGTGATTTCTTGTAAATCAGTATTGATGTTTTCTGCAGTCTGTTTCTCATCCAATTACTAAAGTCAGACTTTACTAGCTAATAAGATTTCTTTGAGATTCTAGATTCAACTGGCTGCTATAGAAGGACTTCTGCGTTTTGGCGTCCAAAATTGTATGTCAGCCATAGCCAATATTTTATAACATTTAAGGTGCAATTTAAAATGAAATCTTGTTGCAAAACAAATTAAGCCAGTTTTTTTTTTTTCTTTCCTCAAAGACTTGAATGAATGTTGACATCATCTGATTTTTTATTAGTGTAAAACGCTTGTCTGTTGCCAAAGCCCAACACAAGTAATTTTCTCCATCTTACTATAAAAACTGTTTATAAATTAGCATACTTTGGTTTATGGTGTTGTATATAGTGTATAGAAAAGGGCCATAATCCAAACCAGTAAAGTTCAAAAACATGTTAAAAACCACTCCCCCATTTGAATATTTAGGGTTACACAGGTTAGTTCTGGTTTTAGATAGTATTCTTAATTGAATGGATTATTTTTATGAAGTTGTGTTTATTTAGAAGAACAAACAATGGGAATTTTCTGGTACACAGCAGAAGGAAGGCAATGGGAGAGAACTTTGCCACTCAGGTTCCTTTTAGGCAAAATTTTTCCCCAAAATCTTTTACTCAGCCTTTTTTTCTGAGGACACATCTACAGTGTAGACATATGTGCAGTCCCTCTGCCCACTCCAGCTTCAGCGTTTCTAAGATCTTGTAGAGTTATGTGACATTTAGAAGACTCCAGGTATTGTTTATTAGATCAAACTTAGTGTGGGGTTTGTGTGGCCTCAAAACCCACAGCTCAAACTTCTCTTTTCAGTTCATTCCTATATAAAAATCTCCTGTCTAGACAAGTACTCCTTAAAACATTTGCAGAGGATCGGTATTTTGGGCTGCAGGCACAGTTTTTCCAATAGGAAGTTACAGCATAAAGATAATTTCCTTGTCCATTGAACTAGAATGAAGAGCATTTGCTGGAAAATGGAAGACTAGTCCAGCAACACCTCTTTCTTTTACTATGCATATATTAATTCATCTAGTGGGGTTTTCTGATTAGTTTCTTTCCTGTGGTCACTAGGACTGAAGGAGATATTGATTGTACTTTGAAAACAAGCACTGGTATTAGTGTTTTATTTCGTATTTGTTTAAAAACACAGAAATAAGTAATCGTTGGAGTGCAGATATGGGATATCGTATTTACTTTATAGAAAGGGGAGACTATAAAAGTGATTTTCCTGTTGATGTAAATTGTCCATTAATCATGTCTAATTTCTTCTGCATACCTAGACAATAGTTGAACTTCTTTGAACTAGAAAAAATAATGCAGTTAATTAATGGGTTTCAAACTTTGAACGTTGATGAGAGTATAGTCACATCTTACGGGACTCATCAGAGATGTGTCCTGCAGATAAGAAGGGATGGTGTAAAAAAACCAAACAAACTTGGAAACTGCAAAGGTACTGGACAGTGAGAGGAGCATAGTATCTTAACAGAAGGATAGGTATGCACAACAGAAACAGTTAGTGCCTGGATGATTCCCCTTTATTCTCCTCCTTCCCACTCTAGGATTTCCGTTTCACATGAAAGTTCCTTCTGTCAATTGGATGGATGTATCCCTCTACAGAGCTACTAACATATCTGAAATCTTTGTACTAATCCTGCAAAATGAAATATAGATAATCCCATGAGCAAGTAGTAAAAGGCAAGTAGGCTACCAAATATGGTTGTTTTTTTTTTAAGTTAAGACGAAATTTAAAAAATACTGTAGCCTGGACACTTTTAGACATAGTAACCAATATTTGCAGCTGGTATAAATTGGTAAGATGTCTCCATTAAATCAATGGAGAGTTGCTACGGGTTCTATGCTTATAACTTGTTCATAGCAAATGTAATGGGATTTACTTTCTTTTAGTGATAAATTGTGGAAAATTGGATGATTAGTTCTATATTGGGAAGATAATTTCAGTCTTATTACAGAATGGCTAATGGAGTTTTAAAAAAATTAAGGTAATGCATGTGTGTGCTCTGTGTAGAGGGTGGGGGAAAATAAAACGCACATGAAACCTGAGCACAGAAATTATGAATTTTTTGGTGAAAGCTATTTAGCTCTAGAGCCTCTCTTTTGCATTTTGAGAGGATTTAGAAGAATGCATTATTCTAGCAAAAGCATAGTTAGAAAGTCAGTTGTTTCTGATGGACGTTGGTGGGCATAAGCTTGCATATATTTTAGCCACTTTATGTTAAACAGTACTGCAGGAACAAATCTGATTTGTGCCTTGAACACTGTACTGATCATAATCAGTCACACATTTTACCTAGACTAAGGTATACCCTATTTAGCAAAATCTTCATTGACAAAAAGAGTGTATTAATGAATCCTAGAAATTTTGTCATTGATTAGGCCCTCTGAGATCTTAAATGTAAAGGATAAATATGTAATCATTCAATAACCCAATTTTTAGATTGATTGTTAGAGCTATAATGGAGCATGTTATTATGTTAAATCTTGACAAGGGTTAAATAACAGAAGGGTTCCAGTGATACAGATGTTCGTCAACCGTATCCTGGGCTGCATCAAAAGGAGCGTGACCAGCAGGTCGAAGGAGGTGATCCTGCCCCTCTACTCTGCTCTTGTGAGACCTCACCTGGAGTATTGTGTGCAGTTCTGGTGTCCTGAACATAAAAAGGACATGGTACTGTTAGAACAAGTCCAGAGGAGGGCCACGAGGATGATCAGGGGACTGCAGCACCTCCCATATGAAGAGAGGCTGAGAAAGTTGGGCTGTTCAGCCAGGAGAAGAGAAGGCTGCGTTGAGACCTCATATCAGCCTTTCGGGGTCTGAAGGGGGTCTATGAGGATGCTGGGGAGGGACTATTCATTAGGGACTGTAGTAATAGGACAAGGGGTAACGGTTTGAAACTTAAACAGCAGAGGTTTAGACTGGATATAAGGAGGAAATTCTTTACTGTTAGGGTGGTGAGGTACTGGAATGGGTTGACCAGGGAGGTAGTGAATGCTCCATCCCTGGCAGTGTCCAAGACCAGGTTGGATGAAGCCTTGGGTGATATGGTTTAGTGTGAGGTGTCCCTGCGCATGGCAGGGGGGTTGGAACTAGATGATCTTGAGGTCCTTTCCAATCCTAACTATTCTATGATTCTATGATGTTCAGCTTTCAAAAAAAAAAAAAAAATCTGATTGTTTGCTTTATATAAAGAATTGCAATTTAATTTGGAAGTTTGCTTTGGGGCCAGTATGGCTGAGGGGCGTTAAAGGATCATGCTGTGCAAGTTGCAATGTTAACTGTAGGATGAGATATCTTTTTTCTTTTTTTTTTTTTTTTTTTAAAGGACTCCTTCTCTTTTGATAGCAAAAAATAGGATACCCATAAGTTGAGTCATTATCGTAACTTTTTTTTTCTCTTCTTTGGTACAGAAGCAATATTATTTTTTCCATTGGTATGTGTAATGAGCCATAGTTAATATATGCTACTTAACTTAATCTCTCTGAAACTCAGGATTTCAGTATGAAAGAAAGGGGGCAGGAGGAGAGTTAATATATACAAGGAAGAAAACCTGGAACTATATTAGTGGCAATTGAGCCTCAGATGTCACCTCATGGATAAAGTATAAAATAGGACAGTAGGCAGATTTGGTTTTGCTACTCATCTTGTGTTGTGAGCATATTCCCTAATCTTTCTAAGACACCTCTTCATTCTTATTTTTCAACGTATTTTGCTAGTTGGAATCACATGCATTCTTGTTGATGTAAATTGAGTATAATAGTGAAACCACAATTACAAAAGTGGAGCTGTGCAGCAACAAAAGATATTAAGATGGATGCCTTGCACTTTCTTAGGCAATGCCTACATTGCTGTCAGCTCTTTCAAGACTGATAAGTACGGGTCTTGGAGATGAAATTGTAACATCCCTGAAAACAAAAATTTGAAATTTTTATAAAGGGAATTTGCAGAAGCTTTGTGAATGTGGGAATAGGGAAATCTAATGACTAAGCATTTTTACACAGAGATTTATTCAGCTCCATTTGAATGTGCCTTTGGGGCCTGAGGAAGCTGCACTTAGTGAAGGACCTTGGAGAGTCAAAGAAGTATGCTGCCTTGCTTCTCACTCTTGTAATTCCTCAGATTAGCAGCTGCTTTGATTTGTACCAGTGGCTACCAAAATGTTTTTTTTAGGCAGGAATTATTAAAGAATGGGACATCCTGGTCATAAGTTTTCAGAGTGCTGGCATATGCCAATGGGTAGAGGGGTAATATATGGTTACAATCTATAACTGCTGTTAATTCTTTAATTCTCCCATACTTGCCGGATCCTTAATGTCTTAAAAAGAAGCTTTTCCCTACCCTCTTCCGTACTGGAAAAAGGCAAAGTTGTTGCCAAAATGTGGCTGTAGTCAGTCTGAACATTTCTGAGATCATGATACCAGCATGTTAAACTGAATATGCTTCTGTGAGTTGATTCAGAAATAAATGGTGTTCCAGATGTCATCGTTTTGATGAGGTCCTTGTCGCATACTTCCAGTGACTAGTTGTCTTGCCAGTGAAGAGACACCTGGCAGAGGAATTTGAGACTTGGGTTTGGTGGTTTCATCTGTGAGAACTTATGTGAACAGTGCCTTTAAAGCTGATTTTCTAGAGTTTGTAGTCCCTCTAAAACTTGAACACAAACCGCATTCATGTTTCCTAAATACCATTAGTTTTCACTGAGGACAGAGCTGAGTTTGCAAATCAGTCTGCGTCTGTTCATTCTTTGAGTCATTCTCATGCTTTTGAACTGTGTCTTCCTCATTTTTCCCCATCATTGAAATGGGAATAAACCCCTCCATTATCAAAATTATTGTTGATGTTTCACATATTAAGTTATCCATCACCCTGTAAGATTTTAAAGCAGATATTTTAACAGCTGTGTTTTTAACCAGTGTCACAAAGTTGTCTATAGATATGTTGAAAAGGTAGCCCCCAATACCAGTAAACCTACAATCTATTCTAGATGTTGTGCTCAGCCAAAGGTCACTCAGTCTGGTAGAAAGAAAAAATAGATGGCTGGAAAGTGGGGAATAACTGCCTTGTTTACTTTTTGGCAAAGCCCTTGTAGCTAGCAGTATGGTAGGTTTAGCTACGTATGTTCTGAGAGAGACAGAGAGGAAAGAACTTTTTTTCTTCTGGAATAACACATTAACCAGTTGAAATTGAGGGAGCTGAGCAGTTTAAATAAATTGACAGTGGTCTCTGTGAAGGTGACATTTTTCTTCTATATAGGTAATAGCTCTTTATTGTTGTGTTAGAATGTGACACAAGAGAGGTTTTGAAAGGAATCAGAGGTAGGTTCTGCTCATGCTGGACTTGTGTATGAAATTGCCAAAAAGGAAAGGCTGCTCTCCCTGTGAAATGATTGAATGATTTCTCTGGTTAGGAAAAAACACACCAACAGGGAACCAAAATTTTGCTACATACATGTTTAGCCAAAAATACTGAACAATGCTCTTCATTTTGTCACTGGAAATATTTTGTTACGAGATGATGATTCATCATTGATCTTTGCTCTCTGCCGATGGAACAGCTCTCTTGGTAGGAAAACACGATCTATATCTGTCTTATTTGTTTGACAAGCCCAAAAAAAAAAAAAAGGACTTCTGCTTTTATTTCAGTGATTTAAAGTACATTCTCTAACTTTTTATTCAAAGAAGCTATTTGTAAATCTAATCTAGAAAAATGCTGGTTTTATAAGCTTCAGGAATATGTTTCGTTAGGAGTGAATAAATTACTCCTTGCCAACAGACAGCTGTAAATACATAAAATGCTCAAGCTTTTTGAGGCTTGGCTCAAATGCCAGGACAAAATCAATGAGAAAAATTGATGTCTTATATGTGCAGTACTTTACTTAATAATTTAAAAAAAATATTTCAGTGATACATAGATGGCCAGATCCAGAGCAAATTGTCAGGAACAGTTTAGTTTCTATAGAGTTCTATTGAATTGCTTCTGTGCTAGATCTGACCCACTGTAGAAACTAAGTTTAATAGTACTGTATTTTTAATGTATTTATATATTTATAGCGAACAACACTGCATTTTCCACAACCACAGATGTTAAATTTACAGAATCATAGAATAGTTAGGGTTGAAAAGGACCTTGAGGTCATCAAGTTCCAGCACTCCTGCCATGAGCAGGGACACCTCACATTAAATCATGTCACCCAAAGCTCTGTCCAACCTGGCCTCGAACACCGCTGGGGATGGAGCATTCATAGCTTCGTTGGGCAACCCATTCCAGTGCCTCAACACCATCACAGTAAAGAACTTCTTCCTTATCTCTAGTCTAAACTTCCCTTGTTTAAGTCTGAACCTGTTACCCCTTATTTCCTATCACTGCAGTCCCTAATGAAGAGTCTCTCCCCAGCATCTTTATAGGCCCCCTTCAGATACTGGAAGGCTGCTATGAGGTCTCCATGCAGCCTTCTCTTCCCCAGGCTGAACAACCCCAAATTTCTCAGCCTGTCTTCATATGGGAGGTGCTCCAGTCCCCTGATCGTCCTCATGGCCCTCCTCCAACAGTTGTTGTTCCAACATTTCTATGTCCTTTTTATGTTGAGGACACCAGAACTGCACGCAAAACAAGTGAGGTCTCATGAGAGGAGAGTAAAGGAGCAGGATCACCTCCTTCTACCTGCTGGTCATGCTCCTTTTGATGCAGCCAAGGATACAGCTGGCTTTCTGGGCTGTGAGGGCACACTGCTGGCTCGTGTTAAGATTTTCATTGACCAACACCAGCAAGTCCTTCTCTGCAGGGCTGCACTGAATCTCTTCTCTGCCCAACCTGTAGCTGTGCCTGGGATTGCTCCAACCCAGGTGTAGGACCTTGCACTTGCCATGTTTAAACTTCATAAGGTTGGCATAAGCCCACCTCACAGGCATGTCAAGGTCCCTCTGGATGGCATTCCTTCCCTCCAGCGTATCAACCGAACCACACAGCTTGGTGTTATTGGCAAACTTGCTGAGGGTGCACTCAATCCCACTGTCCATGTCAGCGACAAATATTTTGAATAAGACCACTCCCAACACTGTTTCCTGATGATGTTCATAGAAAATTCTTTACATACATAGAATGTGTATTGTTTCTGACATGCAGCAGAATTTCTCTTGACATCTATAAACTCAGGATTGAGTTATCCCTTTCATTTTGTGTAATTTATAAAACAAGTTCATTTCTAAAGTTACACCACTGATTACAACTGCTAATTTAAATGAATGATTAGGACAACCTTTGTGAATTACAGATTATAAATAAAAATTGTAGCAAATATGATCTTTCAGAAATATACTTTCTGCATTGATTTGATATAGACTGTTCAGAGTTAAATATTTCTCTAAGTGTATCTCAGGAAAGTACAAAGCTATGAGTAGATATCAGTACAGCTCTTTGCTATCAAAACACTGGCCAAAAATAGGGGATACCATTTAGAAATTGATTCTTAAGGCTAATTTGGTATGTCTTGTTCTTATCCACACATTCTGTTGCAGCACTGGGATTACTAGGTGATGCAAATGCTGTGGATTGCAGTGCTGGGCATAGAATGAACTGTGGAGTAAATTCCTTGGTATAAGTGAAGAATCAGGTTTTCAGAAATTATAACTATGATGTTATTGACTTGCAGCTTATTGCTAAAAAATCAGGAAATAAGTGAAAATTAAAATACGTTACATTATAAAGATGATTATGGTGATATTATGGTGCATGCACTTTCTCAGTTCTGATATTGTGCATTTGAAATTCTTTACTTAATATTTCGTCAAGGTAATTGCGCTCATTTAATATCAATCAGCTCAATCCTCATGAAAAATATCCATTAAGTTCAGTCATGATTTCCAGCCAAGTGAAAAAATTGGAGACTGCATTTTTATGCCTTTTAAAACATACATTACTAAGGTAAGTAACCTGGCTATCATCTCTCTACTTGTTACACTGTTTTCTCTTTAATTTGCTTTCTATCTGTGACACATACCTTGTTAAAAATTGCTATATTTATTGTCTAGGCCTATTATTGTAAAGAATGTATTAATTCGGTCATATGGCAGTTTATACCATTGGGTGAGAAAAAATGCAGCAAGGTAATGCATCTTGTATGAAAAGGAGTTATGAATTGTGGCCAGCTGCTGCTTGTACACAAGCTGTTAACATGGGTTTCCATACTTAAAATATGAAGTTGTCCTGTGTTGGTTTTTATCACACTTTCAAGACAGATTTTTGTTATCAATATCAGGAAAATTATGTCCATACTTTAATTTGCAAAGCTGAATAATTGTACATTGAGACTACTTCCAGACCAGACATCACATATCAAGGCATGGACTGGATGACTTTTTGTGGTCTCTAATTCGCTTTCATGGTTCTGTAATTAAATTGAAGTAATGAATAACAAAATGCATTTTCATATTTGTGAGATATTATAGGCAGTTCCTCTTAAGATTCAAAATTATATGACCATGTTTATATTTTATCTGTGGTATATTTGTCTATTCTGATTATTTTCCTCTTCTACCCTTTTACAATTGCAGTCTTTTGTAAAAGATTGGAAATGCAGAATATTATTAATGTTAAATTTTTCACTTCATCACAGCACAATACCAACCAATATTACACTCAAGAACTTAAGGCAACATTATTTTAATTTTGACGTCAAGAAGATGAGTATTTCTCAGCAAGAAAAAATTAGTTTGTGATTAAAAGTCCTGAAGTCCAGTGTTCATGGCAATGTTTAATTCAGTTATGCCTTTGAACACCATTGCAGTGTTATGAAATAAATGAATATACATATCATGAGCAGGCATTTTGCAGTTAATTTTATTCAAAATTTGGAGTGTATAGTTTTCTGTTCCAATTGAAATAACTGAACCTATAACCAATAATATATTTGAATACCTCAAAAGGGGAAATAGTTTATTATTATCTCATGAAGATTATACAGTGACTGGAAAAAACTGTTAAAAACAGAGACTGAAAACTGAGGAAGACATAATACACAGCCGTGAGAAAACATTTTGCTTCTTACCTGGCATTTATTCACAACAGCTGTGTGTGACATTATTTGTGTAAAAGGGTGTAGAGTTATCTTTGCACTCCTTAAAGTGGCTCTCTGTGCTGGAGGGCTGCTCAAAAAATCCTTTTGCTGCTAGTAGCCAAGGAGTTATTACCACATTCAGAGACTGCTCAGAAGGCTGAGTCCTGTCCTATTTCCCCTGGCTATTCTCTGTACTAGTTGTGAGGAAGGGAAATTACGTGTCCCCCATTGCAGTGGCTCCACATTGCTGCGGGATCTCACCACGCTGTACTCATCACCCCTGCATTCCGCTTTATGCCGTTAGCATGCTGTGAAGCAACTGCAGTGCTCTGAAGCCTGTCTGTTGGATAGAGGTGAACATTTATTCACGGTTGTAAAATAAGCCTTGTAGAGACAAGTGTTAAACCTGAGAGAGAGAGTGAAATCCTCATTCAGTGGTAGTTAAAGGCAAAGTTTCCATTAACATCTGAGAGCCCATGATTTTGTCTTGGCTGCATTGCAGTGATCTTCATGCCTGAAGCTGCTTCTTTTCTAGACAGACTTATATTGGGATCAGCCTGTGTAGTGACAGATCCATTGGCCAAATTTGTTTTTCTTATGCTAAAACCAAAGTAAACAATATCTGTAAAGCCTCCTACAAGCAGAAGTTTTGGAAAGGGCATCATGTCTCAAGATGAATTGCTACAGCTGTCTCAAACCATGTGGCTTTGTAAAGAGGGAACATTTTCTCACATTAGCTGTACTGAGCTAATTCTCTTTGTCTTTAGTGCTATAAAACCTATTATCTTGCTCAGATCTGTGTTTTCTGAAGCACAGCATTGTTGTCATGGTCTTAATAGCTGGTGCAATAATACAGGATTGCATTTTTTAGTAGAGGAGGAAGACTTGCCTCTCAAGTCTTACTCGAGTGAAGCTCTCTTTAGCTTTAAATAGAGATTTGACTGATGAATGAAATGAAACTGCTCTTTGAGAAGGGACAGAGCAGACAGCAGAGAGTTTTTTTGGCTGTAAAGTCAACTATGTAAAGGCAAGGTAAGGTGACAGGTTGATTGGCACCACCAAACCCCTTATTGGTATTGCTTTTCTGGGTCAGAATACAAATCCAGTAAAGGCAACAACTGCTTTCACAGGATATGAGACTACAGTAACCTTGCTATAATTTCTTATTTTATACAGACAAGGGGAGGTGTTTTTCTTTCTCAACAGCAGGTGAGAAAGCCATGTTTACTAAGGCTGTGTGAAAGAGAGTGATCATTGTTTCCAAGGAAGCATGCAGGAGACAAGTAAATTTGCCAAATATGCTCAAATTAGAGCTGTCATGTGTCTGTGAGGGAACAGATGGAAATTGTGAATGAAAACTACAGCCTTCAAACATCATTGGAAAAAAATTTCAGGAAGAAACAGAAAGCCCAGCTAAGAGAAATAGCAGCATGATAGACCTAAGCATCGTGTTTGTTTAAAATTGGAGCACTGATCTGACAACTGTTTAAGGTGGATCTTGTACATATGTGTGACTGACAAAAACTTTCTTGGTAAAAGTGCTTTATGACTAAGAAAGAATTGCCAGTATTTTTTCATAATATAATAATGTTGCCTGGGAAGGGAATCTATGCTAGTAATAGAATATTCCTGTATATCAAATTTCATTTTAATATGAATTACAATGATTAATTAACTTATAACATGATTCATTTTATTCTTTTGAATTATCTGATGCAGTTTCTTCCTTGACAAGTTTTATATTGAGTTCGCAAGGTATTAGATGCCTCAGGTTTTGTACATATTCACTTTGAAACATTTTAAACTATCTTTTCGTCTAAATGTTATAGGAGAAGGCAAATAAGCTTTAGGACTGGTGTAATATTAATACAATTAAATATTAAGTGAGGGTCACTTATTAACTTATTAACATCAGTTCTCAGCTGATGGTGAGTTCTCAGCTCAGATCCCTTTCTGTCTTAGGTATTTTCGTTCATATCAGTTTTGGTAGTCTGTATTTTGTGCTGCCTTTGGTTGATTTTTAACTATTTTTCAAGTCACATCCCGTAGATACACTTTTTTTTTAACACAACTGGAAAGTGGTGGAATTATTTTTTTAATAAAAATCACTTTGAAACAGAATTACCTTAAACATGAAAAAAAAGTAATACTCTTTGAATTGTAACCTCCCAAAAGCAAAAATACATAATGAAAGCTGAAAAATATTTAATCTTTTATAACACCAACAGACAAACTAAAAGGACTTGAATCTTCTGAAACAGATGCTGTCTTGTGATGAGAGATAGATTGGCCTGTGAGCCTGAATAAACTTTGTCTCTGATTAGTATGCAAATCTCACCTGCTCCAGGGTTCTTCCTCTTTCAAAAACTATGATCTATTTATTGTTTCCCTGTTTTCTGGTGAATAATCTCACCCAGGAGGTTTCTTTTTCTTTCCAGTTCTCTTCATACCTGTAATTTGTAAAACATGCTGTAGTGTTTTAGGTCAATATTTTCTTCAAAGGACCAAGCTGAGGAATGTTAGCTTTTCAGAAATTAAAAGAATCCTGAAAACGAATGCAGACAATTAATAATAAAAAGATTTTTACTTGATCCTATAGGGTAAAATTCTATATTGCAACATGTGTTTATTATGTATGTAAAAGACATGAAAGAAGTACAAAGAGGACTATAGATGTTGAATATAAAATTTAATTCATCTAATAAGTGTTTGACTTGATTAGCAGAATATTTAATACCAGAATGTTAGATAAAATACATAAATGCCTATAAAGTTTGATATTATGCCATTAAAAATAGTGATACTTTCAACAGAAGATCACATCTTACTCAGGACCATTGGCAGAAACCATGTCAGCATGTTATAAAGTAGAGAAGTTTTCTAAAGTTCTGTAAAATTCTGAAAAAAGTTAGCTTACTCAGACCTGCTTCCTTCTTTCCTTTTTGCTGATACAATTCCCCATGTGTAAGCATGGAACATAAATGGAACATCTAAACAGCTGGATCTTATTCAGGATGTGGATCTCTTGAGGAATATATTCACGTCATCCACCTTCAGACAGTTATTTTCAGAACTTTGATTACTTTTGAAAGGAGCAGCCCTTTTCTGCTGTCTAGATAGAAAACCTAGTTTTCTAAGCTTAAATTGTCAAAATCTTCATAACCTGACTCTCCCCCACTATGCAAATAACTCGCTGGGACTGAATGCATGTGTGCATGGACAGTTGCATAACCTGTGCTGAGAATTTCTGTATGTTTAGAGGTCTCTCCAAATGCAATGGATGACAAGACTGTACATTACACCTTAGACTGTATATATTTATATACATTAATGGTCTATACTTGAGGCAGTATAAGGCAACAAGCCTATTTGGAGCATTATGAGAGTACTGTGGGACTATATTTGATGAAGTAATCTCTCTTTTATGAATTCTGTGAGGTCAATTAGCTATTCTTGTTCTATATGTGTAATTCGTCTTTGGTGACCTTGAAATAATGAAAAAGGAATTCATGACACCTCTATTTTATTTTGCAGTTGTGTGCAGGGTGAATACTTCAACAAGTCACTTAGATGCAGATCCTGAGAGGTTTTCAAGGTGCCAATTAATTCCAAAAGTGTCTTTAAAAGTTTGGCCTTTAATCTTGCTAGTCTTTGTTTTCTTTAGCTGTAAAAGGAAGAATGCTGCAATGAATTTATCTCTGCAGCCCCTTGGAGACTTTTGGATGAAAGGTCCTCTAAATGTGTAAACCATTTTTATATTATTTTATTATTGGCCACTAAGGGGATTTTTGCATGGAAAAAATAAGCATTTGGAACTACAGGGGTTTACAGTGTTGATCAGAATCAAGTAATCTGTCCTACATATTTATGTAACTATTATGAAATAGAAATACCAAACACAAATAATGTATTAAAATATTCAAAGTACTTTTTCCCTACTATATATTTTTTTTTATTTTATCTGATTGAACATCACTGTTGCTCTATTGAGAAACTGTCTCAGTCTCCCAGGAATGGTGCTTGGTAAAATGTGACTATAGAAAATGGTTTTAGCATTAAGGATCACCTGATTCTAGTTCAGCACTCAGAGGTGGAACCAACAATCTTGTTTGCTAAAGACAATTCATAGAAGTATATTACAGGTGCTAAATTATAAAACTCTCTGAGAAAGAGTAATAGGTCAAACAGAAGCTATAAACTCAAATAGTCAAGACAGAGAAGGCTCTGCATTACCTTTTCCAGAAAGATCACTGTGATTTGGGATATAAAAATGCACGGAAATCAGTGAAAGCTTTCTACTTAACAACACATGAGCATGAAGGAATAAGTCTGTGCTCTTAAGTACCAGCAGGTAGATGGCAGGTCCTTTTGCTGCTATAATACACTGATCCAGGGGAATGGGAAGTTGGGAGCATGGGCAGAGCGATGTGCACTACCTTAGGGCCTCCTGCTGCTGACACAAGTCCCTGCTGTGGAAGAGATTTATTTTCCCCATCTCACTATCTATCTTGCTTGCAACAGGTTAGCCCTGTGCAGCCTGTTTATATGACCATTTTCCTGCTGTGCTCACCAGAAGACCAAATAAAATTTAAATTGGAAAGAGTCTGTAGGTAGTTGGTTCATCAAGTCTTATTTTAAATACTCAGGTCGCTGTCTTCATTTCAAAGCCTTTTTTAGGCACGTTCAAAAGATGTTCAGTGATAAATGGTCTTTTTCAAGTTTGAGTTTCAGTCAAGTTTAGATAAAGATTCTTGTCCAACAAATTCCAAAACTGGGATGAATCCTTCTTGGCTCAGAAGCAGTGCACAGCATCAGGATGAGCATGGGGACTGCACAAAGTCATGCTGCAAGTAAGCTATAATATATTCATCTAATGAACAGAAAGCTTCTCAGCCGTGCTTTGTCACCTATTAACAATACATCAAAGTGATAGACCAAAAAGGATATAGGGAAATGTTTGTGTCAGAGATGAACTGTCTTCAGATCAAAAAGATTGTGTATTTACGTCAGTGGAAGGAACTTCCTAGAGTTTGGGCTCAAAACATAATGATAAAATATAGAGGATAACAGATATTATACATTTTTATAGAAGAAGTATAGTAGTATATAACACCTGATATACTTCAGCTGAGCTGTCAAAAAATGCTTTACAAACTGTTATCACTGGGGACCTTTTATATGAGGCAGTGTCAGTCATGTTGGTTAGTGGATACATTGAAATTTATGTGAGAATTGTGGACTAAATATAATCTTTAGAAGGAGAAAGACCTCATTCAGTAAAGTAGGAAAGAGTCCCCAGCTCTGCTGAAAGAGGTAGACACTCTTGATGCCTCACCAGATTCAACTCTAATGTTCAAGCCTCCGAATTGGCAAGATAGTATTATAAAATATTCATTTTAATGTAGGACTTGACTTTAGAAATAATATTTCTGGAGAAATTGAAATCTTTAAATAAAAATGTTAACATTGGTTAAAAAAGAAATTTCAGATTTTTTTTTTTTTCCACTCTTCAGACTGACTTAGGTTCCAGGCAACAAAGAAAACACCCTGAACTTCAACATTTTTTGTGACTTTTTAAACAGTTTGGTGCTTTTCATCTTAATGTTTCCTGGTTTAGTTGTATATTTCTGTTTGTCAAATTATTTGCATTATGGTAGGCTTTTATACAAAAAAGGTTTATAAAACCAGGTTAAAGCAGTGTGGATTTAAGGAAATCTAAAGGAAAACCAAGAACATTTCTAGTGAAAGTCTGAGAATAATTTGTAGTAATGCAGTAAAATTCAGTCTGTGTAATTAAAGACTACAGAAAAAGAAGCTTAAGTAAATTTACTCCTGAATTTAATGCTGATAAAGCAATATTCAAGAGAAAGTAATGATGACCTTTTCAGCTCATTATTACAAATATATTTCTGGACCAAATGTAATTGGTTATAATTCAAACTCAGTGAATTAGTGTAACTATTACCTTTGAAATATTACTGGCTAACAGAAGTGTGACTTTGTATTCTGCCACTTCCATTGAAGACTTTGTGTTTCCTGTTGCTCTCCAAAGGGTTAAGCTCAGGAGGAATGATAGAGTGCCCACACATCCTGGGAGATTTCTGTTTCTTTCCCTTTCCTTCTTACACAGATGGACTGAGAGACAGAGAGCTGCTCTTGAGACAGGTTTGTCATGCAGACATGAAACAAGAGCAGATGCTAGCAGACCAGGCAGTGATGTATATACTTCACTTTCTTCCCCCTTTCTATTAAATACACTTGTTATGCTGAAAAAGTCTTCGTCTTCAGATGACAATTAATAATTTTGTGTAGAAAGCTGGGACATCACCAGCTTTAAAGATGCAGAGTGGGTAGGGTGAGTTTAGCCTGTACTTTATACCTCATTAACTTTGAACTGCATTGATTTTCTATGGCCAGAAAAAGTGAAAACCCCTTTTAAAGTGGAAATTTCAGAATTTGCCAGTGATTTTTGTGGAAGAATAAAATGAAAATAAGAACAAAATAAAATGCTTACGGAGAGTGCTTATTAGACTTACATTCAGGAAGAAATGAAATCTCAGAATAGTATTTGATGAAAAGGGAATGAGATAAAGTAGTGTGGTTTTGTACTTAAAAACAGCCTTCAACTCACTTAATAAAAACCAGAATGACTGTTTGCTGTCAAAGGATGTTTACAGAACTCCTTTGAAAATTACATTAAAAAAATTCTCTCTTGGGGAAACTTTCAAAGCATGACATGCTGTCTGCTGTAGCACACACCTGTACTTCATTTACTCCTACCAAAGCCAAAAGGAGGCCTGAATGTCATATGAAGCTCATTTCTCGCATCTAAAGAGAAGATGCAGAAGCAATTGCATCTAAAAGATGCCACAGTCACTGCTCTAAAGAAAGCATTCTCCAAGTATCTTGAAAGCCTTATAATTTCCCAGTTTGTGTTTGGGAAACATTCTCTTGGATATAAAAATTTAAGCTTTCACAAACAAAGTCTCTTTTAAAAAAATCTACATTTTCATCAATAATAACATTTCTATTTTTTTAAGTGTTTTTCCTCATTCTTCCTTCCTTTAGATGAGCAGTTAAAAAAGCATTTTTAGCTTCGTCCTGTTTCTTTTTTGTTCTAGCTGAGTTCGTCTGTACCACATAGAATTGTTGAACAAAGAAGCGTCACTTTCAAATATTCACAAGGGAAGGAAATGATATTTACCTTGTATGGGCTTCTTTTTTGGTTTTGTTTTTGGCTTTTTTAATGTTCTGCTTTGCTGTATGGCTATAATCTCTCCTGCTTTGTAGGGTGTGTGTAATAAATGGGGTTTGAAATTCCTTAAACGCGTTAGCTTTGCTTCAGCTATTAATCTCAGCAGCCATTTATTGGTTTGTATGCTACAAAGCAATGGAGATTATCCTTTAATTAATTCCATTGAGGGGTTCAGCTGCCACCATCAACCACAATGTGGTTTCATAAATTAATCTTGTAGGGGAAATATAATGCAATTCATTATATCATTTATATTAAAATGCAAGTAATAATTCTAGAAATCCTGTGTAACAATATATATATATTTATATGTATATCTCCCAAATGCAGTAATTAAAAGAACAATTACATATTCCGTTTTCACATTTTTATTTTTTTAACTGGTTTACATATATTTCAGAATCCATCAGAAAAAAAAAGATAATGTTTTCTTGACTCCTGCATAGGTGGGTGTCTTAAAAATTAAGAAGTATTTACATTTAGATACATGAATATATCATTGCTCTTTAATGCTCTGCTTGGGACCTTTCTCACCTATTTGTGTGTAGTATTGAAGCTTAATCAGTAATAGTAATGCATATTTGTACATGTGAACATTTATTTATATTATGAGTACTTGTGGAAGATGATCAAATACTGCCTAAAGTATTATTAAAATGTTTTAATCTCTGAGAACTTAAAAGTCTTTGGCATGGGCATCTTCTCTATAACAGATGACTGGTTATACTAAAAAATGTGTTAACTAACTTGGGTGTTTTCTCTAATATGACACTAGGTTGAGCTTAGCTGTTGCTTCAGAAAAGACAGCTATGTCTTTGTTCAAAACTAATTTGTGTCCTAGTAGTATTGGTGTAAGCAGAACAAGTTGGACTGCCAGGAAAGTGCTGTGCAAATTTACTTTCTTTGATGTTAAGATTTCAGCTGTACTTCACTTCTAGGAAGTAGCAAAAAACAATCAGGGAGGTAATATGGTTCTTCTGTGCTTACCTGTACTACAGCTGGAAGCTGGGGAGACCTCTGGAATTCCATATCAGTTCAAGCTGGTTGTTACCAGACGTGCTCTTTTCCTAAATACTGTAGAATTTCTTTCAGATTGGCAACTTTATCTGTGGCCTAACAAATTAACCAGAGTGCATGTTCTCCCAGGAAGTCTTCAATATAGCATTATTATTTAAGTTAATTAATTAAATAGAATCCTTGAGACAGTCTACAGAAATGGCTTTATTAAATCTCTGAGCATTGTAAGGTATTGCAAAGCCTCTTTGTGGATTTGATGCAAATCCTGATATTTCACTGATCTGGGCAAAGAAATGCAGGGCTTAACATGGCAAAGTTTCCTGCACTAATTATAACTTTTTTGGTTGTACAAATCAGAAGTGCTGAGTTATTTTTCGTCTTAATAGTCATTTCTGTGATTAGCAAAATAATTTGAATGGTTATTCCAACAAATAAATTGTTTTCTGGCAGCATAGGTCCAGTGTATTGATCAGGTTTTGCAAGGACAGAAGCAGAGCTCTGTGTTTGCTGAAATATTACTGAATATGCAGCTTTGAGAATTTGCAGTGTATAATAATAGAAATTACAACTACTCAGTGTCACATAGAAGCTGATGGCTCTATGTCATAGAAGTTTAAATCATAGAATCATAGGATCACAGAATGGTTTGGGTTGAAAGGGGCCTTAAAGATCATCTAGTTGCAACCCCCCCTGCCTGGTCAGGGACACTTTCCACTAGACCAGGCTACTGAAAGCCCCGTTCAACCTGGCCTTGAGCACTGTCAGGAGTGGGGCAGCCACAGATTCTCAGGCAACCTGTTTCAGTGCCTCATCATCCTCACAGTAAAGATTTTTTTCCCTAATATCTAATCTAAATCTACCTTCTTCCAGTATAAAGCCATTACCCCTTGTCCTGTGTTCACACAGTGTTTGTTTAAAAGCAGCCTCACACCAGTTATCGAGGCTCTGATGTGAGTGATGTGTAGATATATTTGTGCTGTGAAGAATGTTACACAATGTCAGTAAAAACATGTTCTCAGTGAAAGCAGGCCTGTGAAGCTGGAGCATGTGTGTACCTAAGTAGCTAGCAACAGAGACAGGATGCTGCCAGGATATACCGTTTAAATGCAATCCATCTAGCAAGAGCTACTGGTCAGGTCTGTTCAGGATATGATGCTACAGTCCGTGGGCTACAGTCACTAGCCAGGCTGAAGTATTCATTTAGCAGAAGACCCAGGGCATGAGGTTGTTCACAGGTTCCATCCTCTGGCAGTTGGCCTAATTCACTCCAGTAAACCAGCATATACAGTGGAAAGATGCCCACCAGGACCTGTTTAGTACTTGTAGATGAAGGGACCATCTTAATTTCTTAATAAAAAATACAGTATGTAATCTGGGTGTTTACAAATGGGTCTTATTTTTTTGTTGCTTTCTTTTTTTTAGTTCTGGTTTTCCTGTGGCATTGGTTCCTCATAGATCTCCTAGTGCATGTGAAGCAGCAAGGCTCTATAGAAAATTTGTAGTAACTTCTTTAGAAATTGAAACTACTCTTGAAGCATCAATTTGTGATCATATTTCTGTTTTACTATTTGCAGTAGCAACTGTCATTTTTTGACTCCGGTTCCTTGTATATTTTCAGTTAACATAATATGGTGATATGCAAACTGAAAAATACTAATCTACTGATAAATCTTTCATCAGATTTGTATTGAGCTTTTAATGCTAAGATATGGTTCAAATCTGAAGTGTTGGAAGGTTATCTTCATGACTGACAATAGCTGAGAAGACATATTACTATGTATATATGTAGTTTACCATCTGAACTAATAATATTAATTCATATGATGATTGGATGAGAAGCAAAACTAGTTCATTGAATAACAGAAATAGAAAGCATGGCTCAGAGCATTCTCAGTCAAATTGTCCAGGAAGAGATATGATACACCCAATTAATGCTGGGTTTGATACTGCATTTAATTATTTAATAGAAATATTTTGACAGTTTAATTGCAGTGTATAGTTAGACTTTAGTGAACCTGTGTTTTATGGATTCTGGCCAATATAAATGATTTAAAAATTCGCTTGTCTTATTTTTATCTATAGAAATTAGCATTAGAACAAAAGGATATCCTTTTAATAACAACAGTTAATGCCTTACAGGTTACATATTTTTACCTCTTTAGTAGCTTGTTACCATTCTCATGTTATAATATTGAATAGCTAATCAAATGAAAAAGCAGGTAGCTACATGCAAATCCCCATATGTCAATAATGATCTATTTAAATCCTTAACACAAGGTATAAGTCATGGATAGGGCCATGAAATAGCTAATACACATTATGTTTTAATTTAGGAGCTTAAAAGGAAAAGCAACTTTTTTTGAGAACTGCTCAGCAGCCTATTATGATAACTAGTTTTTCTTTTTTGCTGTTTGTATATCCTTTTAGGTGGGCCCTTCACAAGCAGTGGTGATACGGTACAATTTCCATTTTGGCTGTGGGTCTCTTTGCCTGCCTTGTTCTCTTTGTTGTGGCTTGGGCCAGCTTTTTAATGGCTGGTGGCACAGAGCTAGCAGAAACTGTCCCTCATGTGACCATTCTCCCATGACTGAGCACAGGAACTCTGGAAAGGACCCAGAAGTATCACGATGGCCAGCCTTTCTTGTTGCGTTGGCTACACTGCCTTATTGAAGCACTTGGGAGGTCAAGGTCTATTCTCTTATTCCTTTTGCTTCATCTTGTGCTAGAGACAAGTGATCCACATGGTAAATCATTTCCCTTTTTAAATTTTGCTCTGCTTCCCCCTCCAAAAAAAGTTAAATTCTCAGTAAAAAGGCATGCTGTGGAGTCACTATAGAAGTTAATAGCCATTAAGAAATGCTTTAGCATTATCATAGTTACGGCTTGAGCCTTATGCCTTTAGGAAATATGGGTGAATTAATAATAAAATACTTTGGAAAATCTAGGTATCAGACTAAGAAGAGAGAACCAAAACTGTGTGGAGTGCTTTTTGAAGCACAGCATGTTGATATTAGTCCTGTTAATATATCTAACTGTAGATTTTTTGATATAGCATGCAGAGCTATCTCTGAGTAAGGCACATGCAGCCGTGCATTCAAAGGGTGGGAATGGGAAAGCAGCCTGACCAGCCCTGGGAGCATTATATGCCGAACTTCTAGGATATTTTACCTTTTAACACAATGGAAAAGGAAAGGGCTCTGTGTGGGACGAGACACCATTCAGGAGAGATTCAGTGTATTTTTTCTTGTCTAAAAGCCAGTATACAACATACAGTCAATATAAAGGCTGATTAATTATGCCTGACAGGAGCACCATAAGGAAGGCCTGAGTACAACACAGTTGTATACAGGAGTGATTGCCAACATTACATCTGGGGACGAATGAGGAAATGGGGACTGATGAGACCTCCACTAATGCCTCCTCCTGCCACCTCCTTTGCACTGCCCAGCTTCAGTGGAAGCAGAATGTTAATTAGACAACAGAGGAGGTGGTTGTGCTCAAGGATTTTGAAGTTTTTTATCACATACTGAATTTATCATCATCATGGAGGATAAACAGATATGAAAGCAAGATGGACAAAGACAGTAATCAGAAAGAAAGGTGTTATAGCAGTATGGACAAATTGGGCAATAAGCATAAAATTAAAACATCCAGATTTCATAGAGAATAGAGCTCACTACAGAAAGTTCCTTGTTTTCTCTAAGGTTCATGTTTTCAAACAGGGTTATTATTGAGGTCATGTTGAAATCAGAGTAATTATGTTGATTTACACAAGCACAAAATCTGACTTAAATAGGAAAACAGGAAAAGAAAAGCATTTCCTCCCCTCTCCTCTGAAATCTAATCTTCCTTGAAATGTGAAAAGCTCCTCATGCAAAATGAAAGCAGATTTAGAAATAGTGAGAACATCTGAAAAAAATAGACTGTTCCAGGGATTTGTAATAATGATTTCTCTTGACTATTGCACTCCCTTAGATAAAGTAGAAAGAAATTTCTACTGGCAAGCAGGAGATTCAGTAGCTCTCCAGAGGTTTAATCTTTCATAGATAGCAAGAAATCTGAGCTGAGTAAAAACCCGGAGCTCTGCAAAATTTAAGTTTCTGATGGAATGATGTTGTTCTGTTTTGTGAACTACACCATTTATCTTTATTTCTTTGTAGGTAATGCTTTTTGTGAACACTTCTGAACTGGACCATGATAAGAGAAAAAGCAGATGCAGGAAGTCTATATGATATAAATAATGATTCTGCTTGACAAAGTACTTTTGACATTTTAAGAGGGATACTGTTGAACAATTTGCTCTGGTTTGCTGCTCTTCCATGAAAGACCTAATTTAGTCCAGTTAAAAGGCAGCTTTCACATTGGCTCTGAAAAAAATTCGCACTTCTTATGCAGTCCGTATCCACAGTTTCCTTGGGAGCCAGCTTTATCAAAAACGCTAGCCCACTCCTTTTCTGGCATGCAAAGTCCTGGTGGATTTTCTGTCTAGTACCTATGTCTGCTTCTGTAGAAATACACTCTAAATCCACTTGTGCAGAGTTAATAAACCAGAGCTATAGAAATCTGCATGTCAAAGATTAGCAATAATGGTGATGATTACAATTTTTCTTGCTGATGAGTTTACCTGCCATGTTTTAGGATGTTGCTACAGGAAAAACAAACAAGCAGGCAAACAAACAAATATGCCAGCTGATCTAAGGAAGGAAACAAAGGAAGGTTAGGCATCAACCTTTTCAGCTAAGTTGCTAAAAGCTTATCACCAGGGGCATTACAGCGTGAGCTGACTATGTAAGCCAAACTCCAGCATCTCTGGGAGGGTTCCCAAGGCCATTACAGAGATGAACTTATCAAGCCTCATACCTGTGAGTTCACTTCTGGTTTTCAATGGATCCTGCATGCCATTCTCAGAGCTCAGCAGCATGGGATGCTACTGGCACAATATTGGAGGGATGTTTGCATTGTCAGCCACTGGTGTTTCATGCAGATACAATGCATTCTCATCTGTATTTGAGATCACATGTTAAGAGTTATCCACGATATGGAGAACTAATCAACCTTCCCTCCATCTACTGTCTGTATTCTCAAAGAAGATTAATCAAGAGAAGGGTCTGGCGTCTCTAATACCACACGAATAGGGAAAAATGCATTATATAGTAGTTAGCACAGCATAGTGACGGTCTGAAAGTAGTGCTTTTAGCTGCTAGAAATTATAACTAGCAATGACAGTCAGTTCCCCAAATATTGTATTTTGTCTTTTGCCCTTGTATTTTCTTTAAATAAACATTTTCTTTCAACAGTTAATCTATTTTTCTTTTGGTTTTGAGTGGTATATTTCCCTTGATTTTTTTCAGAAGACAGTAATTCTGTCCTCTGCCAATATAAGGCCAATATAAGACTATAAATATAGTCTACTATACTCTAGTTGTCATGTTTTGTTGATGCTTTGTTAGTAAACTACGTTCATGCTCTCTGAGCATCCACTCTTGCTATCTAATAAGGTCGTAAGGTCACAGACCTTATATAATAAAAAGACAGCTGAGGTGATTTTGAAAGATTTTGCCTCACTGATTTTGCAGTTAAGATAGCCTGAAGCCTATCAATTAAAATTGAGTTTTTACCTCCATTATTAATGCAACTTCGTGCCATATCTATAATATTAGTGGATGAGAAAATTAAGTGAGGTATAATATTTACATGTATTCTATCCATTTCAGGTATACTGAAAAAAACAAACTGATGAAAATTAATTTATATCTCGTTTCCTTGCTTTTTTGGAAATCTCATTTCCTTAGATTGGGTTGCATCTTTGGCTGATATTGGATATTCTATTATCATATATAATTCTAATTTACAAAAAAAAAATCAGGTCTGAAGCCATCTTTCTATAATCATGCATTTGAATAGAATTTTATTTAGTTTTCTTCGACCAAGAAATTTTCCTTAAAATTGAATTTGGCAACAAGATTATCAGGCTTTTATTTTCCTTTGAGAATTTTCAATTAATGTGTTATTTAAACTCTGACATGCTAAAAATGCTGATGTTTCCAATATCTTTGCAAAACAAATGCATGGATTACAAGTGTCTTTCAACACATCTGCTGTTTGGGGGACAAAACAGGGAGGATAGATTTTTGCCTAATGTCTGGTCAGCTCTTGATTGTTGAATGAGTCTCCCGGAAGAGTTAGCTATCATTTAATGTGCCCATGACACAGATGCATGCCATTTATAATCTAGCAGTGCTAAACTTATATAGGTTTCAGTTATTAAGATTTCAGTTCAAGAATGCTTGATTTAAATAAGTGGCTGATCACATGTGATGGAATCTATTTTAGAATTTGCTGTGAGGAAATACCACCTTTTTTTTTTCTCTCAACTTTTTTTGAGGAGCATGGCAGAAATATTCCAAGATGTTAGTGAGACATCTGACAATGTGAGTGGAGATGGAAAAATACACTATAAATCATAACTTTCAGTGAACAGCAAGGGTGACTATGACATTCCAAACATGTACAAGGAAAGTGGTAGGTGAGGCAAAACATCTGTAAGTGAGCTCATTTACCTCTGCTCTTGGGAATATTTGGTACAGTCTTTGTTTCAGCTAAGTGGGTCTTTATTATTTTAATTAGCTTAATATCTTTGGCAGGGAACTGCTGCTGGAATAATACAGGAATAGAATGGGGATAAAATATAAAGAAATAACACCTCAGCATCACTGAATTGGCCCATCGGTCAAAATAATTGCTGATGTTAGGTATGCTTGACAGAAGGATTGCAGCAGCACTGCTTTGTTAGTGATCAGCCTCGAACTATATTCATTACATCTTTAACATGTCAAATAATGACTTTAGAAACAAAAAAGGCTGATTTTTTTAATCACTTATAAGCAAAGGAAGTATCAAGCAGGATAATAGCAAGAAAAAAATAAAATGAGCATAAAAGGACTGTGGCACTGCTTTACTTAAAAATGAAGAATAATTTTGTTCTTTGTGATGTACTTAAAGAACTTTTTCTCTTAATATTTATCTTAGACATATTACTTCTAATTATTGGCCTCATCTAGATGCAGATTCCCTGCTGTGGTCTTCCTGACAAGGTCATGGTGAGGCATTTTGCACCTCCAATAAATCTAGTTTTTCTTATAGTGCAGTAGTCAAGGGTTTATCATGTGACAGAGCAAATTGTCTAAAACAATCGCCCCTGTGTAATTGACTGGAGCAATGCCTCTTCATTTACCTGTACACACAAAAAACCCATTGTAATTGCTGCTGGAAAAGGTGAGCTGAGCGCATGGCTGGTCAGAGGCAGATACTTTGTTTCATTCAGGACTAGTGGCTGGTGCTGGGCTGCTTATAACTCAGAGCCCTCTGCTTGTATGCATATGAAACCGAATGACAGCAAATACTCTGTAAGGCGTGCATTGGTCTTCCTGATGGGAAGGAGTACAAAAACTAATAGATACATTGAACTGTTAGGAAGCAATCTTAAAACACACACTACTCTGTAGTCTTCTGGTATTTTTTCACCCTCACGTTACTGTATAATTCAATTCCAGGCATGATGACTTTTTGGTCAGTGAAAGGAAATATACCAAAACCACATTCTGAAAAATGATTGCTCTCACTTATCCTCCTTTTCACTTTCCAGCATTTAATTTGATTTGTAATCTTTATTTAAAGAACAATAAAGATGAGAGTCTTTATATATTGAAAAACTCATAAATTTGCAGTGAAAATCATTTCAGGAAGAAAGAAGCTATACAGCAGACCTATTAAACTTATTGTCAGTAGGATTCAGCCTGTAAGACTTTCACGTTCACATGAACAATGTTGGTAAGAGAGTAACGAAAAAGCGTTTTATACAGTGCCATGTTATGCACCTAATAAAAAACCTACAAGTGCTGGGACATTTATTGCAAGATTTTTTAGTTAACCTTTTTGCTTCTAGCCTTCCTTCATACTGCTTATGTTTCTATGAATCACTAATATTTTGAGGCAGCAGTGTGTGGGTAATTACGCTGTACTTGAAACCAGAAAAAAAAAGAAGAAACCTTGATAAAATATAGACAATGATTTTAATACAAGTTGATCTTAATATTGGCCCAGTCAAATGTAACTCTTTACCAGTAGAATCTTGTATAAGATATTAAAGTATTACTGTCCATACTCATATCATTTGCAAAGCAGCAATTACAGATAGAAACTAATTTCATCTACTACTTTTAGTATTTTACCCTTCCAATAATTTCTAAATCCCTAAACATCATTAACTTCTTATGATGGGAGCTTTCCTATGGAAGCATCTCTTGACTCTCCAGATCATCTCTCTTATTCTACACTGTTCATTTATACTTATGGGGGTCTGATTCCAGAGTTACATCTGTTTATCTCTTTCTGTTTCATTGATTTCACTACTCCTTCTACATGGAGAGTAAACAAGATTCACTAGGACAACTAACAGCAGAACCAGACTCATACAGTTAAGGCCTATATTTTAATATTTGTACAAATGAAGAAACTGTTCTTTTCCATGTCATTTTCATCCTCCTCACATTGTGGACTTCCTTGATGCTTTTTAAATGTATTAAATGTGACCTAATTTCTGATTAGACCAACTCCTCCCCTTTTTCTCTTCCTTGATAAATTCAGCTTGGCCTATAAGAGGTTTATTATGCTCATGAAAATGCAGCAACATTATCTCATTACACTAGAATTTATGTGCAAGAATTAAAGGAAACATTTGGAAGCCTATTTAAAATATATATAAATATATCTGCCATGATTAAAGATAAGTAATTTAATTTAACAGAAACCGTTAAATAAACAGCATGTTGTAATAGGTGGCATAGCTCTGATGCCAATAAGTGAGTCTGCCAGAAACTTTCAGTCATAAGTCTGTTTTCAGCTGCTGATAGCTCTGCCAAGTATAAACCATTGAGGCTCTAATACTCTTATGATGAATATATCCCTGAGATACCTCTTATGATGAATATATCCCTGAGATACTTTGTTAAAGTTTTGATTAAAATAGGCACTTTCTTAGGAAAGCTTAAGAATACAAATTCTGTCCCCACCTTGGCCTTGCCTTCTCTTGCCACGTAGGAAGAATGAACAGGAGAAAGGAAATGGCCAGATAGGACAGGAGTAAGAGGGACCTTGGTTAAGAAAGATGTTAAGGGGAAGAATACAGAAAGAAAAGAAATTAACGTTCCCGGGGAAGATATGAGAAATTGAACAGCAGCAGCAGCATGGAATAGAGGCTCAGGGGAAGAGAGAGAAGGAAAGTGACTGGGCAGAAAAAGGGAGATAGGAGTCAACTGAGTAAGCAGGAGTTTGGGAGCTACAGTGAGAAAGGAACTGCATAGGAGGCCAGGGTAAGGGAAAGACTCACAGGGAAATTGGTACAGAAGTGTTTAAAAACCTCAGAATATACTTCTTTTTGCTTAAGGTATAGAAATACAGAATCCCATCATTTATGAATGTTTGTTTTTCCATATTTAGAACACAACAGAGAAATTTAAGCATGCCTTCACACCCTGAAGGGTAAGACCAGCCGGAGGCTAACAGTGTTACCACTTTCATCACTGGCTCAAGTACTTGGAGAAACTTCAACATGACTGTACTTGCTGACTGCCCAAGGGATCAACTTCTTTCAGCAGCTTTGAATGGTCAATTTTTATAAACTCTTATTATTACACTGCCTCTAAACCCCAGAAACTATACAACACCTGAATTAATGTTACTCAGGCAACCTGAATTATCATGCCAGGCATATGTTCAGTTTGATCAAACCTTTCATCCCACTACTACTACATGCTTTCTTCCATTCTATTTTTCAATTCACCTCTGGATCTCTATAGGGCAAAAGGGATTCTTCCCGACCCTTGTCACATCCTTCCTGAGGACTGGGACTGCATGTCTGCTTCATAGTGGGGGAATTAAAGACTTCCAATTGATTTTCAGTAAACAGGTTTTCATAGAGAGCCTTTTTCTTGCTCACATATTAAGGTCTGTGTGTAAAAACACAATTATATGCCTACCTTGCTGCATAATCACTTTTGATAAATGTCATTGATCAAGTACAGCATTATCCTGTTTTCTGCCACTGGATTTAAAAAAAAAATGTATTACTTTGTAAGTCAGTAGTCAGTAAGTCAGTAAATCCAGTGATAAATGATTCTGTATCTGTTTTACTATGTTACTAAAATATTACAAAGAAGAAGAATTATATGCAACTGTATATGTAAATGTAGCTACACAATTCACTGACTTCATTAATGACATCAAAATCACCAAAGCACTGAAAACACATTATGTCAACATATTTTGAACTCCATTCTGCTCTGTATTCCTTGGTTTTGGTTGTGGGTTGTTTGTTTTTTTTATCCAGTCCTATTGTTACAGAGCCAGATCATCCTCAACAATGTGAGGTGGTTGTTGCTGGTTATTTAGCTGCACCTGCTGGTCTGTGTCTGTTGGTAAGAGCAGGATGAAGAACCATGTAATGGAAAGCATGAGGTGTATGATGATGATTGGAAATGTTGCCTTGTAAAGCTGTGTTTCTACACAGAAAATCTATGTGAAGAGCCTACAGAGATTTTGCGTGTTACAGTACTTATAGCTGAAGCAGTCCAAAGCCTTTTTTCTAGAAGGCATCAACTCACAAACACTGAAATATCTCTTTGAGTGCTCCATTACAGGTATTGTTGGAAAAGATGTTTTGCAAAGAAGTTTTTCTCCCAGTAAATGAAACAATTAGAATCTCAGCCAAGATTGCAATACTGCCTGTTTCCAGCCAGGACAAGTATTTGATTGAAAACCGTTAACTGTATGATGTTAAAACCTTCTTTCTAGAATGCAGTACATTGTAGACATCAGTGTCCATGCCAAAAATCAAATAATTCAACATTTTTAGAAAATTGTCATACATATTACAGTCATAAACATTAATAAAATGAAGGTTGTAGTAATTCATAGTTAGGTAACCCTTCTAATAGCTTGTTATAAAGTAGAAATGTTGTGTCTGTTACAGTAAAAGAATATAAAAGTGACAGCAGTTCTTTCTACAAACATCTTTAAATAGTTGCTGTTTTCTTAACATCAGCTCATATCATTCCTAGTTTCAACATGCATACAAAAATAGCATATTTTTCCTACCTCATTAGCAAAACTGTATAAAAACCTGAAAATGAAAGTGGCACTGTCATTGTTTTTGGGGTTAAACTCAGATGAAGGAAAGATATGTATAAATCTAATACATCTCTGCCTAGGCTGTCTCTCTATTGCATGTACTAATATGATATAGTATTAAAAACCTTCAAACCAGAGCCAGATTAGAATTCCTATTTATCACATTAGTAACTGAATTATTTTAAACTTTTATGGAAGGGCAGGTTTATGAATAGTAGTAGCTTCCAAATTCTTTCTGTTTAAATTTTTAGCTCATTTGATTTTGCATTTTAATATAGCAAGATGCATATTTTGCAAAGAATAAGGTTATGGAGTGCCTGCAGAAATATCTGGAAAGAGACAGTTCATGGAGTTCTTTAATAGGAAGACTATAAATTTATTAGTATTTGCATATGTATTTTTTAAAAAAATCTTTGGTATCAATATTATTTTAAGTACAGCTGAGTTGCAGACATGTTAAAGAAAAAAGCTTTTTCTCCTAGTCTTGATCACATGGGACAAGTGCCAGGTGTTGACTCAGCTCAGGAAAAGCACTCAAGTTCTCTCCACAGCTAAGTCTATAGTCACCACTTTCCAAACAGGAGCTGCTTTTAAATTCTTCTTGTGCTCAAAGATCAGTAAGGCAGTTTCATTTTTCCATAAGAAGATGAAGCTCAGGTTGTGCCTGCCCAAAGACAACAGGCCCCTAGGATACTGATGAATTTAATCTAGTTGGCCCATCATAAAGGCACATAACAAGGCAATGATACTGAAATCTAGGAAAAATCCTAAAACTTATCCTGAGGTTGTTAATAGACAAGATTGATCGAAATGATATTTATACTGAAAGAGTTTATAGGTCTCTGGATCCAAAACCTTCCTATTGCTTGTAAGCCTTAACAGCTGTGTTCACAAAAGAGAAACTATGCCATGTACTGCAAGAGAAAGAAAAACCTGGTAAACTGAGATGAGGTCCATTTAACAAAATACTAGATAAAGAATTTGCAAGGCTGCTGTGGAGGTGGAGTGACCTTTGGAAGTGATAAAGAAATGATAACATGAACAGGAAAAGCTAGTCAGTTGTTAAATAAGGTCCCCCACCTTATTTCTCTGTAGAAGAGAACTAAGTTCAAATATGTGTATGAATCATAAATCTTAATATATATTCTAGGAATCATTTTTGGATGAAAGCAACATGTCTTCTTTCATGAAGTGTTCTGGAAGTTAAAAAGACATTTCATGATGATGTAAAATGCTGTTTTCCTATGGTTCTCAGATTTCCTGTTCACAGATTTCCTGTGGTTCTCAGGCTGAGTTTCTGAAAACAACCATCCTTCTCTAGGTCAATAGAAAATTGTCTCTGCTACTTTAGGACTCCTTTTGTCTACTCAGGGCTAAGAAGGAAAAAACACAGTTGATAACGTAGAAGAGGTAGGGTAAGCTGGGAAATGAACAGGAATAATCAAGAGGAGCAGAAGGATAATTAACCAACATAATTATTTGTCATCATTTGGACATTTATATGTCTTGAAACCATATTTCTTGAAATAATTAGATAATTTATATCCAATAATTCACATGCAATTAGTAAGAATTGTGCATAAAATGAGAAAATTATTTTGGATGAGTGGAACCTGATTGTTTTGAAATAAATATTCAAGAGATCTAGTTATTGTGCTAAGAAAAATAATCTTGAGTGGGATTTTCTAAAGATAAAGCAAGGAAGTTAGTCCTAAAGACATTCTCTGATTTCCCTAAATGTTTCTTGAGAAAGAGCATGAAAATTGCTGCAGATAAACAATGCTTTGTATTTCTTGGAAGTCACCATTAATTTTCCAAAGGGAACTCATGTGAAGGAAAAGCTGACAGTCAAGGCAGTAATAATATTATCCTTTCTTTTACAGAGCTCAAAATGAATGGAATGTCCATTTTAGTAAGCTGAGAATGTGATTTTTGTACATTGAACTCTTCAGTCATATATAACCACTAGCAAAAGTGTTAGGGGGGATACAACAGTCATAAAAGGACAATTCTTTTTGTTCTTAGCAAATCTCAATACTTTTTTATTTTCTGCAGTTGACATTTTGTTTAAGATTTGGATAATAATTATTTTGTTTAAATTGCAAGAAATATGATAATGGGGGTGAGAAGAAGAATTATTTCTGTATGATAACTGACGTTACACAATAGTTTGATTTGATTATACAGGGCATCTCTGACTTCAAAATGCAATGAATTCTGCTTCATCTCATGCAATCTTTGCAATCTTAAACTGATAACTGCAGAATACAAACTTTCTTCTGCTGGTGGTAATAGAAATATGAATATATAATCATCCAGATACTTAGTGCTCATATACCCAAATAGAATTTTCTGAAGCCTACTATGAATTCCTGTAATAGAGCAATGGTATCTCTGAGCCTTGCCACCTTTCAAGGACATAGATCAGAGTTTTGGCAAAGCAACCTGTGAATGAGTGATAATGAGTGCCCCAAGATTAGTTTCTGACCTGTTGCAATGCCCTGGTTTAAAATTTCCACATCTTTGTGGAAAACATTTGAATGTTTCTTGTTTACAATGTGCTCTGACATCACTTCTTTCTCGTGTTAGTGCAAAATTTCATCTTGCATTTAAACTACAGAAGTGGGAAATGTCAAAGCTACTTGAAATGTCTCTGTAGCTGAGATTTCTCCCAGTGGGATTTTCGTATACAGTCAAAGTCAATTAAATGCTTGGGATAAAAATAACAAAAAAAAATCTCCAAAGAAAGTGTAAAGGTGTTTGGAACCCATCTTCTATAGCTAGCAGGTAATGCCAATCAGTGACAATTTCTTCCTCTGAGGCTCGGGAAGGAGAAAATTAGCATCACTAAGCTGCATACCTTACCTTGATTTTTACACATTTTGAGCTTCCTGTCAGCAGCCTGGATATTTAATTTGAAAGACTTAATAAATGCTGATTTATTTTTTCTTTGAAGACCCCAGGATGACCCTCTGCTGTGTGCTAGACAAGGCTGCAACTTCCTGCTATAGGGGTGATTTCAAGTATGCAGCCCTTCAGAGAGATTGGGTAGCCTCTCTTCTGTTCTAGCATCCCATTTTTTCAGCAAATAAATATGCATGGAGATAGAAGCAAAATTAACTGTGTCATTAAAATAATTAATTGAAACTACATGCCAAGGAAAGAGAGTAACTCCATTGTGGTTACAGAGAAAAATAGGTCACTTTGGCCAGCAGATTCAGTTTGCATTTCTGACCCAATTAAAAAATACTTTGTTGAGAATAGCTGTTATATGCAGATTAACAATCCAACAGCATATGTCTTTCAATTAATTAATTATGAAGGATATTTATATTCTAGATGCTACAATGTAAGGATAAATCTCCACTTCAGTGATGTATTAATGAGCAATGCCAGAACATTTATTGATTCATTACTTTCACTTAATGACTTGGAAATGTTTGATACTCTTAAAGTATTAGGAAGATTCCACCATCCCTCCATGCTCAAATTTCTAATATGTTTTAAGGAAAGGAGCTTGGAACTTTGGATAAATATTTTTCTTGAAATTTCAGATAAATGTTTTATAAGCATTAATAAAAGCTGCGTATTTTTCAAGGTTGAATATAACTGGATTATACAATAGAAAATTTTATTTTTAATTTTATATTTATTTAACAAGAGATTACTTATAATGTATGGGCTACATGATTAAAACCGGCAGGTATACAGTGCTGCTATCATACAAATACTTTTGCATTTCTTACATGTCTTGAGAGAACACCTTCTAACTGAATAAATTAAAAATGCTGACATTAGAAATTAAATGACATTTACAGTGGCTTTACTTTTCACTTCAAATTTGCATATTTTCATTGAGGGTTGTTAGTTATTAACACATTAATAATATTTTGAGCATATACCCATAAATATGTATTGCATCCTCTAAAGATTATTCTATCCTAATCTATACTTTATTGCCATAAAGCACCAATACTTAATAGAATTGACTATACATGAATAGAAGCACTTAGAGCAATGAACAATTACAGGATTTAATATTTTTAATAAAGAGGAAGGAAAAGTTTTAATGTGGGGGTTTTAAACTTAGTTTCGCTGTTGATATTAATGAAAACAAAAACCAAGCCACCTTGTCTTATAAAAGTGGTTTGTTGGAACAAAGTTTTAAGTCATTATTTTGTAGAAGACCAATAAATAAACAATTAAAAAAACCCAGAGAAACTACCTATATAATGAAGTTTTTTGGACAAATGTAATTGGTGAAAAAAAAAAATTAATGCTTTTACATTTTTTCTGTCGGTTGATTAAAAAAATATCTTCTTATGTGTCTCGTTCTAGTTATTAATAACTTTTTCTTTTCACAGTTTCGTGTGTATAAATTTGTAATTTCAGTTTTTCCCTTTCTGGAACTTTTTACAGATTTTCTTGGTTTTATGATTTGTGTGGGACCTGAGGAGTTGTACAGATTTTATTCTTACTTTGTCAATATAAATAATGAATCAGGATCATCTTTTCATGTTCCATTTGTGAAACCTACAAGAAAGAGCAGAAAGTGAGGAAATAAGTCAAGAGTGAGTTACAATTGCATACCACTGTCAAATGGTTTTCCTCAAAAGTGGGGCTGTCGACAGGAATGTAGCCCTAAAACAGTGCTTAATATTACCACATTAGTTTTACCAGAAATATTCCAAAAGCCACATACCACAGACAAGAATGATTTCACTAGTCATAGAAGTGCACCTAAATCTGAAGTGGCATCACTAACTAAACATGATTAACTTTGAACAAGTCTGTAGTAGGAAGAAAATGTATTATATCCAGTTAAAACTATAGCAAGAGTCAGCATAGGCCAAGTACTAACATTGGGATTGCAACTTGCAAGGAAAACATGGTTTAAAAATTGTGAAATCTTTGGTAGCAATTAAGCACTATTTATTTCAGTAGTGGTGACAGTCTTGCTCAAGACATAGCTCCTAGCTCTAGTAAGTCTCTTTGCCTGAAGCCAAGGTTTTACAAGGTGATAGGTTTTGTCTTTTTCTTTTAATCAGCATCCTATGTATATATTCATGAATATATACAATTTAAAATTAAGCTTTCTTCAGTGAAAATTCTGTTTCTTCACTGGCTTGGATTTATCTAGTAAGTAAGATGAAAGAAAATGTTTTTTGTTTAGATTCATTCATTGGAAGCTGGTGGACAAATGGAGAAAAATAAAGGAATTATTTTTTTTAATATATATATATATACTTTTGAAAACAAAACCAACCAAACAACAGCAAAAAAAAAATGGTGGGAGAGGATGGAAACTATTAGCACTCAGCCATTCCAAGAAAGAAGCTCAGAGAATCACTTAGCCGAAACTGTTTTTCAGAGCTTTGAGCTCAGACCAGGCTGCTCAGGGCCGTGCTCTGTCAGGGTTTGGAAACCTCCAAGGACAGAACAAGGAGAGCCTTGCTGAGCACCCATGCCCCTGCCCAGACATGTCCCACCAGGGGAAAGCATTATGATCAGTTCCTCTGTCTTTGCTGTAGGAGGTAGCTTCTCAAAGAGGGGAGCAATAAGTTACAGGAAAAGAAGAATTGAAGGTCACAGATAGGAGCCCTGAACGCTGCTCAGTTTGGCTCTTCACAGATCATAGGAGCAGACCCTGAGCGTGTTCTTTAGTGAAAATGCAGGACCTGATGGAAAAAATGTCTCATTATTCAGGTACAGTGTAGGACTATAAAAATATCTTGACTTAAAACAGTATACTGTAATCTAGAATAGTGCCATACAGATGATTTCAAGGGCAATATCTCCTGATTTTCTTTAATAGAAACAATATATTAATATGTAGAAGAGTTATGTTATCGCACATTAAGACTAGACCTGCAAGACTTAATATGTTAAATTAAAAAGCTAATTGAACTGAAATTTATGATCTGTTAGCCCTTTAAGCAATGACTTATAAAACACTTTCCATTGTATCTGCAATGTAGACTGAAATTCCACAGAGTATTTCTGCTGGATTTATTTAAAAAAGTAGGTAAAGTGATTGAGTTCATCAAGGAAAGAGAAAACTTTCCAAGTTCTTTATTAATTTAAAGGACAAGCTTAGCTATGAAATAAGCTTACTTAATTCTGTAAGAAAATTGTTAAGGTTTTGCCCTTTTAATATTACTTTAGCCATGTTATTTAAATTCCTGTGTAATTATAAACCATGTTTTGTCAATAACAGAAAGATTCAGATCATTAAGTTTTAATTAATAGCACAGACTGGTTAGAAATGGTTGAATACCATCAAAGTGACTTCTTTAATCTACTTAGCATGTATCAAACACTCTAATCATTATTTTTCTGTAAAGAAATCTAGTGCAGTTCAGCAATTCAACTTCACCATTATGACATCTTTACAATATTACTTGAAAAACGTGGGTGGTCACCAATTAAATAGTATTTATTTACTGATAATTTTCATAGAAGTAATGATGATCCATAATGGTGTAACTTACACATAAAATAGCAACGAAAACAATTTACTTCAATAGAATCTAATTAATAATAAAGTAACAATATGTAATTAAGGATCAAATTTAAGCAAAACCTAAAAGAAAGACAGCAAATGGTTGCTGTGATTTTTGTATAGAATTACACTAAATTATATTTACAGAGCTATGAATCTATGAGAAAATAGGATTCCAAACCTACAAAAAACATTTTGACATTCTGGAAACTGTTTTCATGTACTGAACTTTGAA
The DNA here is from genome assembly GCF_012275295.1 of Melopsittacus undulatus. Lineage (NCBI taxonomy): Eukaryota > Metazoa > Chordata > Aves > Psittaciformes > Psittaculidae > Melopsittacus > Melopsittacus undulatus. The sequence continues at coordinate 28,325,891 of NC_047527.1, read as the reverse complement.
CATATAATTTTGCTGATAAGCAAGACTATTTACTTAATTTTTAATAACATTCTAGTAAGTTTTTAGAAGTTTGACACATGAATAAATATATTCAGAATTCGACTTAAAAATTACACAGACACAACTTACTCTTATGTTATTACACCTTTCCGATGTCTGTGGATGCAAGACTTTTATAGGGCAGATAAAAACATTGAAGAGGAAGTTCATGTTACTTCTGGCATATATCTCAAGTTATTGTATAGTATAGAACATAATGTAACAAATCTTTGTTATGAAGATTCTTTTTATATTACCAATTTGTTACATAATTATGTTATAATTTATATTCTTCTAAATTTTTGTGGTTGTATAAAATGTTTGCTTTTAGTTAGAACATTTGTGGGAGCTGTTTACTGCCTAGTATATTAATAGAGAGGCAAAATTATAATTTTACAGCAACAGTAAGTCACCTTAATTATGTGTCTCTCTCCTCTAGTGTGCTTATGTGATGAGATTAAAGTAGTCAGATAAATCTATGGGATATCTGTTTATAAAGAAATAGAAATTTGTAGAAAACGGGGCTTAGTTTGCTGAGTAATTAACATTTTTGGCATAATGTAGGTATATTCAGTATTTCAATAAACTGGCTTATTTAATAGTTTCATTCTGGAGTTTATGTAGAGAATCAAAAACAACTAGCATGGGAATCATAGAATCATGGAATAGTTAGGGTTGGAAAGGGCCTTAAGATCATCTAGTTCCAACCCCCCTGCCATGGGCAGGGACACCTCACACTAAACCATGTCACCCAAGGCTTCATCCAACCTGGCCTTGAACACTGCCAGGGATGGAGCATTCACAACTTCCCTGAGCAACCCATTCCAGTACCTCATCACCCTAACAGTAAAGAATTTCTTCCTTATATCCAATCTAAACCTCCCCTGTTTAAGTTTCAACCTGTTACCCTTGGCCCATCACTACAGTCCCTAATGAATAGCATCCCTGTAGGCCCCCTTCAGATACTGGAAGGCTGCTATGAGGTCTCCACGCAGCCTTCTCTTCTCCAGGCTGAACAGACCCAACTTTCTCAGCCTATCTTTATATGGGAGTGCTCCACCCCCTGCTCATCCTCGTGGCCCTCCTTTGGACTTGTTCCAACAGTTCCATGTCCTTTTTTGTTGAGGACACCAGAACTGCACACAATATTCCAAGTGAGGTCTCACAAGAGCAGAATAGAGGGGCAGGATCACCTCCTTCGACCTGCTGGTCACGCTTCTTTTGAGTTGTTGAAAACATTTATTAAAATCAGACCCAGAGTAAGAGTATACCTTTTATAATTATATTCCCTGTATAACAGAATATTATAACCATCAAAATAATCTGAGTTCTCATTTAAGATTATGATTGAAAAGTATTGGTTTCAATGATTAGGAATTTACATCTTGAAGGTATTTAAGTTATCTTGGAAATTGAAATGCACTCTGCAGGGAAAAAAAAAATTAAATAAGTTCCTTACCATTTAACTGATGCTGTGAAGAGCAAAAGGAGTAATACCTGAAATAACTTTATAAGTTTTAGTAGTTAGGGTTCTGTTCTTGTCTTTTATTACCAACAGTCATGTGTTACTTTTTTTATTGGTTGTTTATGGTTCCAATTCCTCAGCTTTCAGACCCTTCTATTCAGAATAGAATAGGTCAGTTTGGAAGGTACTTCAAAAGATTGTCTGGTCCAAGCTTTCATGGGAAAGGGGGCCTAAATATTGGCCCGATTCTGGCAGGGAATTCATGCTTACCTCATCCTATCTGAGGGCACTGGCTATACGTACATGGCAATAATAATTATTATTAAGCCCATATTATTATTGATGCGGTTTTTTTTTTGTTGTTGAAGAATTTCATTCCTCATTCTTCTGAAACACAGGATTTAGTTTTGATACAGTTTCTGGGAAAAGGGGAACTGTGCTTGTTGGCAGCATGTGGGGAGTGTATGAGAGCTGTAGGTGTTTATGGTGGTTTTCATGTTGAAACCAGATCTAGTTACAGGAGTTCTTCTGTAACTGAGAAGCAGCAATCAAGACTTGATAACTGCTTTGAGTATAGATACCTATATTCTGTCATATTCACATTGTGAGTCCTCTTCTGGATATGGCAGATACAATTTAATCAAAAGATTAAAAATATTCAAGTACTTAATTTTTGAAAGTACTTAGACAAAGTGAGACCAACAGCAGAATGCTTAAAATATCTGATTATATTAAATTTCTAATTCCAACCTGTGTTCAGTCCATGTCAGCTGACCCTTATGTGCTATTATATATACCTGATTTCATCTGTGGGTGGCTGGATAACTGTACCCTGACTGTACCTTGTTTTTCTTTAACATTTTACCTCAGTTTAAGAAACTCTGCTGATGTGGGAGTGAAGAAACTTGAAAACCCAGGCTGAACATAAGGAGAGTTGCTTTCAAAGCATACCACCACTGGCATTTCAGTTTCATTTTGAAATGTGAGCATCTAATTTTCTTTTTAAGCATATGAGGCATATTGTCTTGTGTAGTCTTCTGCAAGTGGCAGTGTTCTACAAGTAGTAGTGTTCCACAAATCTTAGGTTGGTATTCTTCTTTGACATGAAAGTGTGTGTGCTGCAATAGCTCTCTACATAAGCATGGGAAATTCATCCCTGCAGATACTGATCTGCATATGCAAAAAAAAAAAAAAATGTCTGCTGATCTTTCAAGCAGTATGATAATGCATTCCAGATAGAGAAGGCAAGGTTAACAATTAAAAGAGATTCAATGGAATCTTAAATTAATAGAAAGACAATCTCCTCCAGACTTTAATGTATAACAACATTCACCACTGGTAATACAGCAGTGATAATGACCTGCAATAACAGATAAATATTTTTTTCACTACTGATAAACATTTACAAGACAGGTTGCAAGCTCTCTTCCTCTTATTTGCTTCTGCTTTTGCAGCATGACATGTATGTATAAATTCTATTTAGAGAGATAATTTGCCAAAAAAAAATTTCTTGGTGTGAAAGGTTACTTATTCACAGAAAGTCAAGCAATAAGGCAGTAAATGTCTGTTTGAATGAGGTTTTTTATTGTTATAATACTGACCTTGGTGTTTTGTGAAATAGCTCCCTATTTAAAAATAAAAAAGTGAACAAACTAAATGAACTGTTCAGATTAGGAAACAAATGTTTAAGAAATACTTAGAGGTCAGTAAAGTGGACTCTAATTTCCTGTGTTTTTCTGTCCACTAAATGGGGTTTGAAGTATAACATTATATGCAGACACTGGGAATTTCAGATCCATAGAATTTTACAACAATGACACTGAAACGCCAAACCCTCCTTATAAACACCTGAAATATTACAACCCATGTAACTATGTAAGAGAACAAGAAAAATAAAAATTATTAAAAAACAAATAAAACTTCTTTTAAATACCCTATATGCAACATTTCATAGCCAAAAAGAAATTAATAAAAAAATCCCCAAACCTGAAACACATTTTTCTTTACAAGAAAGTACACCGTGTTTCTTTGCTCCTTAAAACCTTTTGAATGTACAAATGACTGTATGTAGTCTCATGCAGTGAGCTGTGTTTTTGTCATAGTTTTATTTCAAATGACTCAGAGGACTTAGTCAAGCAGAAAAATAAAGACAACTAGTGTGAGAGTGGAGAAGGGTATAATACACTCCCACATTTTCAGAGTGAGAGTATGAACCTTATTTCACCATTGGCCTGAGAAATTTGGTACCTGCTATATATTTCACATGTTGTTATCCTTCAGCACTTTACCCTGTAAAAGGAGATAAATCAGGGAAGAAAGTCTGCAGGAAAACTGCATATGCAGAATAAATCAAAGAGTAGAAATTTAGTCAAATTAAGGATGAGTTTCACCTTGCAGATTAAGACATTTAAGTCAAGATGTCCACATATAGGACTGAATTTATCTGACTGAACACAGGCATCTTGCTGCCAGCAATAACGGCACTATGAGGGAGTTGCCTCTTTCTGGAACAGCACTAGGATACAGGAAGGATGATCCAGATTGTCTCCTGTTGCACTATATACCTATGTTTAAGCAACTGAATCTTTCAGTAGGAGTCTACATAAAACCCATCTGTCTAAGCCAGCTTTACACTTAATAGCGATGCAATTGTTGACAAAATGTAGGTCTTGTAGGTCTGTTGCAAGGTGATTTGAATATATGTGTAAGCTGTGCTGTCTGAGTGTAATGGGTACTTAGACCCCTAGAACGTAAACAAGCTCCTACATGTAGATACTTAAGTGTCTTAATTTGTGAGCTGCATCCTACCCTGTATCTATGGAGATTTATATAAAGCATTTTTTTTATATCAGAATGTTAAACATTTCAATGATGTGGATAAAAAAGACTAAATATTTTCCTGAATTTACAAGTATCCCTATATAAAAAATATACCCATCAGCTTAATAGAGATTCAGTGTTTTGATTTTATTTTATCAATTGAATGAGAAAATCAGATGATATGGGCTTCTTTTTGACTAAAAAATCAGAGAAAATAATTGCACCAAGTTCAACATGACATCTTTCGTATAAATGTGAGCTCAAATCTGATGCTAAACAATCTGATTTCTATGTAAAATAAGGGTGCAAGAGATCTAATTTACAGTGGTAGGCATTTCTGAATGATCTATCAAATCTTGCAAGTAAAAAAAAATCAGGAGAACGTAATGATGTTTGTAAAAAATGATGTCAGGAAATTTCTGGCATTTATGAAATGCACAAGAGACCCCAGTCAACTGGTTGGAAAGTTTCATTTGACATTAAATACAGAAGGATTAAGTGAATATTTCAGAACTGCTCAGTTCAAACTCTCATTTTCCATTCCAGATATTCAGCAAATAGGCAGAGTTCTGGGGCATCTCATGTCACAGATCAGTGCTTTAACCCTTAAGTCACAGAGTAAGTGATTTTTACTTAGGTCTCAGCTCTATACTAAATTTCTGTTCTAGTCCATAGGGAGGACTGCTTGCATGATCTAGCACAAATATACCTGTGCAAGAAAATATCACTATCTAAATTGCACCAAAACCCTTTTTTTTTTTTTAATAGAAGAACAGTTTGCCACTGTAGCATAATCTTACATTAACAAAATGTCATGGTTTAAACCAAGTCCGCACAGCTCGTTACTCACTCCTCCCCCCCCCCCCCCCCTTTGCTCCCCCAACTCATGGAGAGTTAGGAAGGAGAATCCAAAGAATGTAGCCCCCACGGATTGAGATAAGCACAGTTTAATAGCTAAGGCATAACACAAATCACTACTGCTACTACTACTACAAAAATAATGATAAAGCCAACAATAAGTGAAGATAATACAACACCTCACCAGCCACAGACCCATAACTCACTCCACCCTGCCCGACCGAGCACTGACCGATACCTCCTCCATCCCCCCAGAGCTCCAGCCCTTCTGGGTCTCTCCCGGTTACATCCTGGCTATGACATGCTATGGTATGAAATACCTCTTTGGCTAGCCTGGGTCAGGTGTCCTGTCTCTCCTTCCTCCCGGCCTCGCCTCCTCCCTCGCAGAGCATGAGCTCAGAAAAGGCCTTGAACAAACCAAACACCCGAGCAGTAACTCAAAACATGCTTGCTATCAGCAATCATTCTCAGCCTGAAAGTCAAAACACAGCACTGCACCAGCTACTACGAAAGAGAAAAATGACTGCTACTGCTTAAACCAGGACACAAAAGATCTTTGTTGAGGATACACATTTTCTTTCTCCTTTTCTTCTTTTAGAATATGTTATACTTCATAACTCTAATATTCACTGGATGAAAGGGAGAGGGGCTGACATTTGTCACAAGGCTGAGGGTAGTAGCCTTGAATGTCACAAATAAAATTTATGTTTATGGCTACCTTAGAATAATGAGATGAAGAAACCTGAGTTTAGGTTTCCCACTGAGCAGCAAGACAGTGCCTGCTTCGAGATGTTTTCTCTCACTAGCTCATCCTATTTCTCCTTTTGCTTTGGTGCTAGAAAACTAGAGCTGAAAGTCATATTCCATCGCAACTAGAGTGGACATTCAAAGTGACAAGTGGAAAAAATGATCTGATCTCTTTCTGTTTCCCCTTGGTCTCGCAAACACCTCTAAATCATACCCAAAGGGTAACATTTATAGCAGCAGAGCTGCTTTGTTCCCCCTACTGAATCATTGCTCATTAGCTTTATCTTTAGTAACAATTTTCCTTTCTCATGCTGTGCAGGCCCAGTGAATCTTGGGTAGTGTGGCTTCAGGTTCAGTACAGTACTTATGCACACATCCTGTGGTAGATTTATTAAGACACAGGAAGTAGAATCTCAAGGACAGCACATAGAAGCCTGGGCCAGTTTCTTTTACACATTCCCTTTTAATGTTATAATTTCAAAGAGTAATTTTTAGTATGCAGTCATTAATTTCCAAATAATATTTGACAAAAAAATCAAATATGTTCAGTTATGCAATATACAATAATCATATTGTCCCACGTTGGTTATAAAGTTCATATATTTACAGGAAAAAATGGAGATGGAAAAGCAGGGTGACATAATTTCATATGCAGATGTACTAGTTCTACCAGCTGGTTTTAGCTGCTTTTGATTTTAATAATACTGTGCCTCGTGATAATGCTATAAAAATTACTAGGGTTTTCCTTTTCATAATTCATTCTGATTTTCAATCCCACTCTTTCCTTCTCCTGTTCTTGAATAAAAAAAAAAAAAGCCCACACCACACAAGTTTTAAAAACATATAAATAAAGAAAAAAAAAAAGAAAAAAGTTTAGAAATATAAAACAGAGAATTGAAGAAAATATTTGTAAAAAAATTTCAGTTACCACTTTCTGATAACTTCACTGACTGGAATAGTGATACCACATTAGCCAGTGCTTTTCTTTCCAAAATATGGCAGGGGCTGCTCAGGTGGAGGTCGTTTTTGCCTAACATTATGAGATTTTATAAGCCAAAGGTATCCAAATTTAAAGGTCTTCAAAAGCTCTTAAAACCAGAATAATTTAGATGGCAGACTAAAGACTAATACTGAATCTGCAACCAGATAGATTTATTCAGTTCTAGTATTGAATTTTTACTTTCTCCGGAAATTAATTAAAATCCCAGAAACCTGTGTTGCAAAACGTGACGGGCAGTCACATGTTGAGGACGAAAAATCAATTCTACATATGTAAGTTCTTGCAACTGTAGAAAATATGCGAACTTGTGATAGATGATATATTTAAGTCATTTATTAATAAAGAAGGACTGATGCAGACATTAATAGGAAGGGTAGAATTTTAATAATTGCCTTTTTACTCAACACAGAGTCAATCCTTAATATACTTATTTGGATAAAAAAAGTTGATTTTTTTTTTAACAAGAAATTTATATTTTTCAATTTTTTATTTGGTTGCTGTATTTTTTTATTTCATTTTTTTTACCTGACCCTGTTGGCACTTGCTGGAATTTTCATTCATGAAATAGGAGTTCTCTTCTACAAACAGAAAGCACAGTATTTTAACACAGAGATTTACTGCCAGGTTATTTGAAGCCCTTGGAATTGTTTATATTTCTGTCATGAAATGAAAGTGGTTCTGGAACTAGAACATCACCTTGAAAAAGAGAATAGACTAGTTAATAACCGTCTTCAAGAGCTGGTCTAAGTAGACAAGAAGGGTGCATCAGAGCAGAAAAATCACTAAGGAAAGTTTTTTGCCAGCTCTGAGTTTTTACACCTAAAATCTCTTCAGGATAATAATAACAATGTGTCCATTGCAAGCAGTCCACTGCCCACAGAAAAAGCAGAGCACAGAAAATGGAAGATGGGTTAATTCTGCTCTCCATCTTGCCATTGTTTTTAGGACAGCAAGGCAAAATACATTAGCCATTATTCTAATGTAATAAGTAAAGAAAATTATAGGGTACTTGAGTGCTCAGATATGCAACTTAAAAATCAGTCTTAACTGGGCTACTCACACAGCATAAAAATTGTGTCTGTGGAATTCAGAAATCATAGCATTCCTCTGGTTCAGTTTCCCTATTTTTATGCTGAGGACATGATCTTTATTTATCCTCCTTAAAACTGTCACAATAATGACTTGACTAGTAATAACAAAACTCTGAACAGCTAAAGGACTATGAAAATAAAAAGTTTTTGTTCTTGTTATTGTGTTGTATAACACATTGTTCGCTTATTCTTCTTACTAATAAGTATCAAATGTAATTCGTATGATAAATGTATTATGGTCTTAATTCATGCTATTATAACTTTAGAAGCCATAACAGTGTGCTTTACCTGCATCATAAATATGCATGGATACCTAGATTTAAACTCTTTTTCTAATTAAAGTGAGACAGACAATAGTTTCCCTTCAACTTTCTGGCTGTGTGTCAGCACAAAGCTTTCCCAGGGCTTACTCCTGGAGTCAAAATTCTCTTAACACTGACTTGAGAGCAGCATTAGCTCCCAGATAACTGCATCATCTCTATTAAAACTTTAGACGTCCCTTTATGCTCAAAATTTAGCAGAATCTCCTTTCTACTGGGGCTAACAATTCCTTTTTATTTAAAGATAAATAAAATTCAAGCACAATATCACAGAAAATACAATGCAATTCAGACATGTTTGTATGTTTATAGCCTCACATAAATTGATAGTTCTGCACAAATTTTTAATTACTTTTGTTATTAAACCTCCTTATAGAAGCAATAGGGGTTTGTGATGAAACACCCCCACAACGTTTAGGATTTCATGGCAGAAATAACCTTTGGGAACCACCTGATATTTCTCATCTTGCCTTGAGTTTACTTCAAAGGAAAAAGTCAGTGGGCAATGCTTGGAAATCTAAGATGTCTCCCAACCTTATCCTCAACTTCAGACTTCAGATAGCTGTAAAAGTTTCTGTCTTTAGCTGACCATTTTCTGTGGAGAGAAAACAGAAGGGAAAAAAAAAGTGAAAAGTATAATAATAAGGTTGAATGACTTTTTCCCCTTTTATTTTTACCTTTGTCTGCTTTGTGGGAGCTGAAGGTTGCAGGTTGCTTTAAGCTTGCCTCCTGCCTGTGAAAGGTAACAATTGCATTTGATGGCAGCCTGGCAAGCACCAAAGGGACACGCCAATCCATGCTCTTGTGCTATGTTAGCTGAAATTTCTCTGCTGACTCAGAAAAGATCCTTACTTCACACTTTCCAGATCACTGTATTGTAATGAAGGGAGATCATAAGGGTGACAACCAGAGTCAATAATCTTACTAACAAATTATTTAGAGAGAACCAGATGTTCACACTAATATGAAGGCTTTTGTTAGATATATATTACTGCATTAAGGAATATCACCCACATGACCCATAGACCGTATTCCAATCAAACATTCATACAATTTGTTTTGTACATATCAGTCAGCAGAAGTTACAAGTCCCAGATCACTCATTTCATTAGATTAGCCTAAGAGTTTCTACATTTAAAGTAGAAAGACAGTGATATTAATTCTTTATAAATGCATTGAAAAACAGTGATTTTTTTTTTTGTAAATACATTAGGATTTCATTCTTACTGATTGATTTCAAAACTGTCAATCAAGACCAAAATGGTAGATTTTTATGCACATATTTGTAAAATACAAGTTGCTTTTTTGGTATACAAGGTGATACTACTACCATTTAAATTGTGTGTCTGTTGAAATGCAGCTAATAACTAATCAGCAGCTAATAAATGACCTGAGTCTTGAGAAAATTTAAGAAATGGTAGTCCTCCTTTATTTGACCTAAAGGACTTATGTCAGTGAGTGCCCTTACTTAAGCTTTGAACTGAGAAAAAGCCATTAGAGCATAGTGTAGTTCAGAACATATTAGGTGGCTAAGAGTTCTTACACATGACAGTTATGAGAATCTTCAGCATGGATCCATGAAGATTTACCCCCCAAAACTACTGCAACAATGGGAATTCTGTCATTATCTTGTAGTAATTTGGGCTTTGTTCCAAATAAGAAAATTCCTTTCAGTGTGCGTATACTGCACCAATATTGAGTATGTGTTATGGAATTCAGGTTCTTGCTGACGTTGCTGGTCAAAAATATTACTGAGAGAAAAAGAAGACTAGTATTTCCAAGGTAAAATGAACAGAACAATGGTACAACAGTGCACGAAAGGAAACTGCTGTGCCAGATAATGGCCCACAGGATGTTATCCAGAATCAGTTTTAATTAATGTTACAGTCCACAACCTTTCTACAAAAGCTGAGATGTGATAGAGATTGCTAATACCATAAGGCTACCCTTTATCATTTTAACTTTTATCATTTTATCAAAGGAATACATCATAAATGAAATTAATAACATCAAAAACTTTAGTAGAAAGTATAATAGAATAAAAAGGCAGGCCAGGAATGTGCAGTTACTTAATGAAGCTTCTAATTATAAATTTGGTGTTTATCAGTAATAGATCACTAAGAAAGAGAGGGTAATTCCAGAAATACTATCAGGAAGAAATATTTTTCAGCCATGGGAAAGACAAGTATGTAACTAACATTTAATAGACATTCAACAGAGCAAGTGTATAACTACTGACCAGCCACCAGCAAGGCCTTGTCTTCAATAAAATACCTTTGCTTAGAAAATATGATTTAAAGCGGGAATAACAGTAGAGAAGGGCTGATGATAAGGAGACAGAACCTATGATATGAGGTGAGTGTGAAAAGGATTGTTGCATTTAGTCTGACAAACTGGAGGCTAAGAAGGGAGAAAATTGTTGTGTGTAAGTAGAAGGGTATAAGTAAACTCTAAGTGAAATACACACACACATCCTCCCCCAAACCAGCAAAATATCTGAAATACGATTTAATCTGGGCAGTGGAACAAATGCATCTAGAGTGGCTGAGTTTAAATTCTGATGGGAAGTTGGATTCTGCATCATTAAAACGTGGTTCTGGAAACACTCCCTAGTAACAGTAGAATTAAAGAGACCCCAATTACTCTCACAGTGCTAGAGCTGGCACCTGTGAGGCATGGCACTTATTTTCTCTTGTGACTAGCAGGAAGCTGGGTGTGCTTCCAAGAAGCTGGGTCTCAGTCATTTTCATAGAATCATAGAATAGTTAGGGTTGGAAAGGATCTTAAGATCACCTAGTTCCAACCCCCCTGCCATGGGCAGGGACACCTTACAATAAATCATGTCACCCAAGGCTTCGTCCAACCTGGCCTTGAACACTGCCAGGGAAGGAGCATTCACAATTTCCCTGGGCAACCCATTCCAGTGCCTCACTAACCTAACAGTAAAGAATTTCTTCCTTATATCCAATCTAAACTTCCCCTGTTTAAGTGTGAACCTGTTACCTCTTGTCCTGTCACTACAGTCCCTAATGAAAAGTCCCTCCCCAGCATCCCTATAGCCCTCCTTCAGATAATAGAAGGCTGCTATGACGTCTCCATGCAGCCTTCTCCAGAATGAACAGCCTCATCTCAGTGTAGAAATAATTAGGTGGGGAATTCATCAGCAGGTGACAGAACCAATATATTATGTATTACTTGGGAGAATTACATCTATGTTTTTAGAGAGATTCAGAAAAAAATTCTGTGAAGATCAAAGTGGTTAATGCTGAAATTTCTTCTGTGTTTCTCTCATAGTATCAAACATAGATTATTTTAATAATATTTTGCAAGCTGTTGATACTGCCCTGATCCAGTGTGTTCTGAAGTCCTCCAAAGTTAAACACCTGCTATCATAGGTGGCAGCATATTGATTTCCCAAATCCGAGTGATTCAAGAGAGCAGATGGAGACTACATGGAGTCACATTACTTATCATGGCCCTTTTACACCTACCAAGTTTCATAACTGCACTGAAAATATTGCTGAATCTTAAAATCAGTGTTTTCAAAATTACTTAAACTGTCCAATACTGAATTTAGCCTACATTTCAAATGCTACATCTATAAATACAACTGTGAAGTGATATTGAATTCTTTTACTCCTTGTGTTTTCGGGTGGGGGGTTGGGTTGGATTTTTATTTTTTTTTCTTATCTATGACATAATTAAAAGCACTTGTTTGCAGAAATAAGTATGATGGATTGGTTCTAAATAGAACCAGAAAAATATGACTGAAAGATCAGTCTAATTTTTTAATTAATACTCTCAATCTCAAAGTGGCTTCTTCCATCAAAATGTGTAACAGAAGAGAACACACAACACTGAAAGATAGACACATGCCTATTAGCCAAATATGGCAAGCTGATCCTGGCATGGCCAGACACACATACCTGGAAATTTAAGTAGTCTCAACAAACAGAAAATAGACCATTAGGGTTTCAGTGACTTATCATTAGTCACTGAAATGTAGTTCTACTACTTTACCGTAATTCTTTTTTATATCTTTTTGCTAGTAAATTTACTTCTCAATGACAGTTTATTTCCTGAGACATAAAAGTCAGTGTCAAAAAAATCCCGTTTTAAATTTTTTTTAAGTTTTCTTGACTAGCACAGAAAATATGGAACAGCTATTAAAATTCTGTTCCCTTAATAAACATTAATTATAAAACAGCAGGTGATTAATCACTGATAATGAGTTATAGATGACTTTTAATGGTCAGATAATAGTGTCATGGGCCTTTAATACTGAAAATAATTAGAATTAATAACAGATTGTATGGTGAATATGCATGATAAAAATGTGATTCCAGTTCAAAAAGCAGGCACCCAGACACAGGAGAAATATCTTTCCCTGTGAGCATGGTCCTTCAGCTCAGTGCTTGGGGCACTTGCAAGGGGACAAACCCTGAATTATTGTCCCAGTTCTAAGGACCATTTGAAACAAGGCTTGGATTTGTGTTACAACTTATGAATGTTTTTAACTCTGAAGGTGAAGTCCTAACCAGCATACCACAGTTATTTTTCCTTCTTATAGAATCATAGAATAGTTAGGGTTGGAAAGGACCTTAAAATCATCTAGTTCCAAACCCCCTGCCATGGGCAGGGACACCTCACACTAAACTGTATCATCCAAGGATTCATCCAACCTGGCCATGAACACTACCAGGGAAGGAGCATTCACAATTTCCCTGGGCAGCCCATTCCAGTACCTCACCACCCTCACAGTAAAAAATTCTTCCTCATACAATCTAAACCTCTGCTGTTAAGTGGCTTTCTGGGCTGCAAGCGCACACTGATGCTGGCTCATGTTCATTTTCTCATCAACCAACACCCCCAAGTCCTTCTCCACAGAGCTGCACTGAATTTCCTTTTTGCCCAACCTGTAGCTGTTTCTGGGATTGCTCCGAGCCAGGTGTAGGACCTTGCACTTGTCATGGTTAAACTTCATGAGGTTGGCATCAGCCTACCTCACAAGCATGTCAAGGTCTCTCTGGATGGCATTACTTCCCTTCATGGTATTCTTTCTGGCACAATGAATCTTTAACAGCATGGACATGCTTTAATCTTTAATAGCATGGACAGTAAATCCTTAATGGAAAAGAAATCCTTTCCATCCACCTTTCCATTTCTGGGACAACCTATAGATGATTACTAAGGCATTCTTTTTAAAACAGAGATGTGACTTGAAATCTCTCCCTGGCTGCAAAGAATATGTAACGCTGTTCTTTCCTTCCTAGATGGCAGCAAGTGTGATACTGCTCTATAAGGTCTGTCTTTTGGGGAGGAAGAGCAGTAACAGAAACAGAATTATGGACCTGAAAGGAGTTTCAAAGCCATTGACACTTTGCACTTTAACATTGTTCAGAATGAAAGAATTTGTCTGAACATCATATCCTTTCGGATCAACATTCGAGCATTCATAATTCAGCTGGCTGAGTCCTGGAAGCCAAACTACCCACATAACTCTGTAGTAGTCTGAAGATTTGCTAATTCTGGTAAATTCTGTCGACCTGATAGATACTCTGCACAGATCAGCAAGGTCTGCATTTCTAGGGTTAGATTTTCCCCTGAAATAGGCATAAGCTTTGTCCTGAAACAAGTCTCATCTCCCAGACTATGTTTGGCATTGTTGGGAAAGTGCTAAATTTGCCAACCCAAAACCATATCAGGGTGTGTGCTAATACTTAAATAGTGTGAGTAATTGTAGGATGATGCTTGAGCTCATGACCTGCCACTTTCTACTCTGAATTATAGATACTTAGTTATCTAGTTTATGCCATTATATAGTCTGGGAACCAGACCAACATATTAGGTCTTACCATGCTGGTGTTAAACATTTTTTTTCAAGGAGCCGCTTTGCCATTAGTTGCCAAATTAATAGAGAATTTTAGTGTTAAGGCCATATAGAAAAGCAATTTGTGAAGGTAAGAAAATTCAGGAAAATTTGGGGAATAAAGTTCAATAAATTTTGGTTTTAATGTAGCATTTAAAAGTCACCGAAGAATGTAGTGTTTTATATGTCAAAAACAAAAGAACCAGTTCATCAAGTTGGGGACAGATGTGAGCTCAGCTTCTAAATGGTCTTTATTTTGCAATAATTTTCCTACTTGATGCTGTCCCCTTCTATTTCCTTAGCCCATGTCAACATGCCATGTTTTCATGCATGTATTAAATCCTGATTAGTCAAAGATTTACACAGGTGAGCAGCTTTACAAATGCCAGCAGCCAAATTAAGTGAATTTCACTTCCCATGTGAGTAGTCACAGCATTTGCAAGCTTTTCTGAGAGTTCACATAAGATTGCAAGGTCTTTACAGGTCATATTGTAATAGCAGAACTTTGGTGTTTATTCAAATTTTTCAGCACTATTCCATTCATATCAATGGTAGAGCTACTCCTGTTTTGCAGTTATGTAAACAAAAAGAGCATGTTTTTTAGCATTTTTCTGGGTGCTGTACAAACAAAAAACATAATATGTTTTTAACAGAAAACTCAGTCATCTAGTCTAATAAAAATATCACACAGAAACCACACAATTAATGTTTTTTTTGATTTTAACTACTTCATTTGCTGTTTAGATTAGCAAAAGATTCTTAGTAACCATAAAAATGCAACTTGAAAATGTCATAGAAAGTAGGTGTGGAAGAGGATGATGAAAAGAAAATTGGAGCAGAGATGTAGAGAAAAAGGAGCTGGAATGAATAAGAAAAATATGAGGAAAATCAAGAAATAGAAGAGGAGACTGGGATAAGAAAGGGAAGAACATAAACGTGAGAAAGAGAAGAAAGATTAAATCTATAGTAATTACCTTTCAAGTTAGCTTGGTTTGGATTTTTGTGCTTTGTTGTTTGGGGTTGTTTATTGTTTGCCTTTTTTTAATCAATTGTTTATATGTCATTAGAATAAAACAAAACATAAAAGGCATAAAAAAAATTTTACTATCATCTTTCAACTTACTTACACTGTTGACAATTACAGCTGATGTCCTTAAAGTCAAACAATCAAATAATAATGTTGCATTTCTATATACCTTGAAAATAACCTTAGGGTAATACACTACCGATAACAAAAGGAGGGATTTTTAAAAAAAATCACAGTTGTAAATAAATGATAGAAACTCAATCATGATATCTCCTTGGCAAAGCACTATTTTAAAGGCTGACTATTTGGCAATATAACAACAACTACTAATACTGTTATTATTATTGTATTATTGATGTTAATAATAGTATATAATGTTAATAATTGATGTTAATAATAATAATCTTTGTATTTAAAGATGATTCATTCCAAGGACATCAAGGTGATTTGAAATTTTTAGAAAGATTTTAATGTTTTGAATGAGAGCTCAAATGATCTTTCTGCCAGATTTCAGATAAGATATAAAACCAACCTTCTGACTGCTTGTAGTCATTAAAGAGCAGAAGATGCTTTTTGGAAGACTTGCTCTGTAGAGCACCCACTGTGCTGGCCAAATTCCAATGTGGAAAATTACATTCTGCCTACTGACAATTGCCTCTTCTATTTCAAAAAACAAGTCCCATTTTTTACTTACTGTCCTAGATATTAGACATGTGTCTAACCTGGAGAGTGGTACTAAATCCATCACATACTTATCTAACTTGCTGAATTGTCACCTTGATCCATTTATTACGTCTATTATAGGAGTATGCCATTTTTAATCACAGGTTGGCAATTTAACTTGTGTATAAAATACAAGAAAGTATTACACTTATCATCCAGATCAGAATTTCAGAAGCTAGTAAGTGACACACTAGGTTTCTTGTATTAATGATACCTCTGTATCAGTGCAGTTTTATATGCTGTGAAACACCTTTAAGCACATGCATATGTTGCTCTTCCTTTAAACAGTTGAGTACTTGCACATATACTTTTGCACCTGCAAATCCCCATCAGCTTTGAGCTGCAGATATACAAATTGCATTTATTATTTATAAGGAGGAAGGATGAGAATTTCAAAAGCTCAAATTACTTAATTGATCTTCTGACAGCACTGAAGCTGGAACAGATTTAGAATGAAGTTGAACCCTTCCTCAAATACTTAAAGTCAAATGATTAGAACTTCTTTAAGTCTTTTTAAAGACAGTCATATTGAAACAGAACCTAAGTATTTTCAAGAAATTAAGTGAATGTCAGTGGTAAGGATAATGCACATGTGCAAGGCAATATTTTAATGTACAGCTCCAGCAATCCCAAAGCCTAAGAAGCAGCAGCTACAATGGTTTTTGAAAGCACCCTGGGATTCTGCATGAGGAATATCAAAGTATAGCTAGATCGTTGCCATTATTTTAGTCAATAGAGCTCCAATTAGGACAGGACTGTTTTTACCTTGTTTTGCCTTGTAATTGCATATAACATACTTGATAAGATTAATTGCTGTGATAACTCCTGCATTTTTGCTTAGCTTAAGTAGTGCATGGTTTCAGATAAACAGATAATTTAAAATCTCATCATTAAATCTGTGTCAGCACTTCTTCAAAGATTGAAACAAGTCAGATTCTGTTTCATGTTCAGGCATATAATTTTTGAAATGGAAAGAGACATAATACTTCCATAGTAACACATTAAATACATCAAGTCCAAGCCTCAAGAACTGCTAACATAAATTTAAACAGGAATGTTCAATAATTCTTAAGAAAAAAAAAGTTTATACTGCATTTATATATAGGTGCAAGTACATCTTATATTTCTTTTTAATGATCAAGTGAAATTTACTCTATATGCCAGTGAAGCTAAAGGCAAACCCCACTCTGCCTTCTGTATTCCACAAAATCTATTACTAGATGGACATTTAATAGCTGTACAAGTGTATCTTAATGAACCTTAGGATAGTATAGCTTTTCTTGTAATTGCTGACAACTATGTTGCTTTACGTTTAAGATCATGCATGCTTATCAGAGATACCATTGACTTGTACTTGCTCTGTTTATTGATTGCTTAATTAGTTTCCAAGATAGCTAATCAGGGACAGATGCAAGTGTTTAAGCATCTCTTGCTGTGTCTTACTCTGAACACAAAATGGTGGAGCAGCTGTGTGATTTGAAGAAATGAATTAACACCACTGAATTGAACTAGTTTGAATTGTGGTATAGGGTACAATGTTGATGTAGCAATATAATCTATAACGGGACATTAATCTTGGAGAAGCTGGTATGCTGGCTCATTCTTCAAAAAGTAACTGGAAAGAAGTCTTTCTTGGCTTTCCAAATGCTAGTGCAAAGGTACTTTTTTTTCTTCATTCTACACTATTGTTTGCTAAACGTAACCTCTAACAGGCAGCATAAGAAGAGTTTTGCTCACACTAACAATCTCTAGGGATTTCTCTGTCACAGAAATAAAATCAAATGTCAACATTCTTAGTAAGGAATATTATACATCACTAGTGAAGCTGGGTAAAAAGTGGACTGTGGATGGTGCTGTCTGTCTCAGAAATTAAAAAAAAAATAGTGTAAGCTAACACAATTTTTTGTTTGATCAAAGCAAAATTCTGTGGATAAAATTGGGTCTTTTAAAGTGGTAGTGTTTATAGAATATAATTACAGAAAATATTGAGAAGATAAGCAGTTTCAAACTAAAATATCTGAATGTTTTTAGATTGGAAGCTTGATATTATGTTTAAAGATTTTTCTGGGAGGCTGTATTCCTTAATAAATAGTTCAGCATAACATTCACATTATTTGGGCTTATTGAATCTGCTTTATAAAACAAAGTGGTTGGTGTAAAAGGCAGCACACAGCTCTACCCATAATAATATTAATACTATGTATAAGAATAATCCATCTGTCTAAGCATCTAACTAAGGACATTCCATATATATGATTAAGGATTACTAAATATTTCCCACACTGTTAAAGTCTAAAAAAACATGCTTTTCCAGTTTTATCCTCATAAAAGAGATGTACCATAGACCCATTCAGAAAACTATTTTTCTCGTTTTTAATAAAGTATTTGATGTTAATATATGAAAGAACCTCCGGTGCTGCACAACTGTTTACAAAGAAATCATGTTTTCCAGTGACCTCTGATAGTTTTACTGAGGGTTGAGTGTATTTTTTAAAATTCCTTTTTTGACAGATGATCAGGAAAGCACTGCACATCAGCAGAGATCTGTCAGTTTAACACGTTTTCTAGCACTTTTCCTAATATAGACTGAAGCGTCCAGTATTCAGAAGTATGTCATTATTTAAGAAACTGCTTTGCCATGATACCCACAGCTATTTAGTAAGAGGCCAGAGCAATGGTGTTCAAGGCTCCTATTATATCTGTAGGCAGGAGAGATGTGAAGATTTGCTCAGCAATCAATCTCACATGTAAATTCAATGGACACTGAACCAAGACAGAGCTTTAATAGATGTCAATGGAGAAAAAAAGTGAAGTGAAATTAAAAAAAAAAAAAAGGAAAATTAAATTAATTCCTAAAAATCTGTAATGAAAATAATTTGCCACTAGTGAAATTCTGAAATCAGGAACATCTAAACTGTAGTCAGAAAATCCATACATTCTGTACAAATATATCAGCCAATGATTAACATACACAGATACAAGAAAATTATTTTTTTCAAAATGCAACATGCATGCAAGGTCATCTATGCATTGTTTAGTAATAGTGCATTGTTATTCACATACTGATTTCTGTATCAATCACCATTTTAAAAAAGAAAAAAACCTGAAGAGAGGGCATGTCTGAACCTAGTGCTTAAAAAAGTCTCTACATGCTAATTATCACTCAATAGTATCTTGGCTAAAGTTCTGAAATCAGTCATAATATCAATATAATTAATGATTTTGAAACTTCTTGGGTAGCAATGCTTTTTTATCCAAGTGTTCACATTTAGGACATAGCCAGGATGGGTAACTTCTATACATGGACAAGTTTATAATTTTACACATCTAGGCATTATTTTATTATTTGAAATCAGATTTCAGATGAAAATTTTGTTAGACTGAATTCAGCAGCTGCTAGAATAAAAATGCTTGGCAATTTCCGTTTACCTACAGAAACACAAGCCAAGTTAGGATGCTTCCAGTGAGTACATCTACTGGTTTTATTTCTTCATCTGTTTCTACTTCAGTGTTAGCAGAAATAATAATTCCATAAATATTGTGAACTTACATTCAAATATATATAAGTGACTGTAGGATGGAGAACAAAAAAAAAAAACCTCAGAAAATATTACCACTATGCTTTTTATTAGCTATTTATTTTTTATGTCAAAAGAATCATGATTCTGATTAGTAGAACTGGAGAAAGAATGTCTTACAATAGTATCTTTGGAGAAACTGAAAATTAAGCATCACCAGAAGAAACCCGAAATATGTCTTGATTTTGATTTTATTTTGGGTTGTTTTTTTTTCAGAAAGTGTACAATATGCTGCTAAGGTATTATATTAGAACACAGAGAACACAAAATTGTGATGTCATTATGGTATGACAAAGAAAAAGAGTAACTGTGGAAACTTAAGAATAACTAGTAATAGGATTGGAAAATTGGGGGAGTGCAAGATTTACTTGCTAGTGTTTGTGTGACTTACATAACCAGGTCTTGTAGTGGTTTGGGGATGTATAATACAATAGTGCAGTATCATTATAATTCTCTTGCAAACCCTAACTGTAGTCCAAAGGAGTAAAAATGACTTGTGACACTCATTTGTTCTCCTGAGTACACAGTGCAGCCAAATCATCATTTACTGTCAACACCAAGAGATTTTACAACACAGAGATTACATATTAGCATTAGGCTCTCCAGTAGCCATTGAATCTAAAGGAGGAATTTAATAAGTCTATTTGTAGTCAACACTAGGTCCCAACTCTTAATAAAATAAACCTAGAGACAAGATGAATTTAGGAAAATTCAAAATAAAAACTGGGATGTACATGAACATTTGAACATTTTATTGCTATGGCTAAAAAGCTATTTTCTAAAAAGACACCTAGCCAGCACATTGATTTTAAAAAATTACCTGCTATACACCTCTTTTCTTGATGCAATGAGATCACACACTAAGAGATGTTCTGAAAAATTGAAAAATAGAATGTTTGTCTAAATACTAGTCTAAGTTCCTCAGTGTTATCTAAAGGAACATGTTATGGGTTCCCTTATCTTAGTTGAAGCTCTTCAAAACTACCAGCTTAAAATGGACAAATAAATGTTACATAATAAAGTTCAAACATTTAATTATAGCCAGCCCTAAATCATCTTAAACTGATAATCAATCTTTTTTTCCAGCCTTAAACCAGCTACATTCCTAGGACATGTGTAAAGAGGGTTGAGAAGCCAATGACTTTCTGCTCTCCTAATGCCACACGGGAATCACGCAGAGGTGACAATAGCAGGAGTGCTTCAGCAAATAGTAGGAACAGCCAAGAACAAACAGTTCCTGGAGTCTCCAGCAACATAGGCAGTAGCAGGGTAACATTGCCTCCCTTCCTTTGCCAAGATCATTTAAAAAATTATGTTCCATATCCTTGCAAGTGTTAGAACTAGTTGATGCCAACACTGCAAGCCCACACTTTACAAAAGGTCTTCTAGCATTGCGTAGTTTAATTTCAAATGTACCCCAGGATTCCTGTTCCTGATAGTGGATGAATGCATAGATAGCTCTGCAAGGGTGAATTCGTGTATGCCTGGTTTTAATTGCAAAGTGGATTTATTGCTGAATGGCTTTTCTCAATATGATAGCTACTATTAACTCCATAGCCTCTGGAAAAGCATGGTATCTTTTATTTAAGGTAAAAATAACCCACTAAAAGCAGATGACTTCAAAATTTATTAGACTTGATAAATTAAAATTCTACAGTCTATGCCTGAACAACTTAATAATGCCCTTCTAACTCCTCAAACTACTGAATTAGTATGCAAATAAATTTCTTTGCTCAATAGGATTTCTATAAAGCCACAAGAAAAACATCTCTGCAATTTGGGCTTGTTTTGCAAAGATTTAATACTGAGGAAGAGCAGAATGAAAATGAAAAAAATACCAGGGAATTATAATAGCACCATCATAATGTGGTTTCTTTAAAAATATCAAACTTTCTTTTTACTTTTTTGCAGTGGTGCACATACTTAGAAATCTACTTGGATTCTGATGAAACAGGAATTGTTCTCATGCCACCTTTTCTGATGGAATGTAAAAATCCTGTTTTTTCTATTGGAGTCCAGTTGGTTTTCTGTTTATGCATGTGCATCGCAGGTGCATTTAACTAGTTAAGAAAAAAATCTCATGAAAAAAAACCACCGCACAACTTTACTGAGAACTGTCCCCTGTTTTTCTAGTACTGAACTGTCCAGCTTGTCATGTCTGGAACCATAAATATTTTCAGAGTCATGTATGTAACTGTTTAAGCTTCAATAATGGCATAATATGTAAGTTCAGAAAGAGAAAATTAGCAACCTATTCCTATAGTCAAACTATAGGATCAGGTTCCTTAATGATCTGTATACTTAATGCAGTTTCATAAATTGCTGGATAGGTCAGAAAAGAACACTGAAGCATAAGAATCAAATGAAAAAATCTCATTCCCATCTCCTCACCAAGAACTGCAGGGACAGCAGAATCAGCTCTTGGTGTACCTGGGTCCTGTGGTTGTTCCCGTCCACCTTCAGGACTGCTCAACAGCTGCTGCTTAGAGAATTTCACAACACATCGTTAATGCTGCTTAACTTTAGCCCAGTCACTATGCACTGAGTTGTGCTAAATATGATGCCGCAGAGAAAACCTGATTTTTTTGGCTGTTAAAACCCTGTCCTCCATTGTGCTGAGAAAGCTCAGCTGAATACCCATGGAGACGCTTCTAAGGTCTGTTAAGAGGGAACAGCATGGAGCTTGCAGTTGCATCAAAGATACTCTGTCAGATCAGTGCTACATAACAAATTATCACAGTCTTAAATGGTGAAGAAAGAACAGCATGAATATGGGAGGCTGATATAATTAGTGTTTCCACTTTAATAATTACCATTTTGAGAGTTTTAGTTTCACAGTAGGTAAGTAGCTTAAAGAAATATTTCTTTTGGGTACTGTATTCTTAGTATTGACTATAGACAATCGTTTGCTTTTTCAAGTTCCAATACTGATGATACTCAAAACTTTAAATATGCTGAACTAATCCATATATTTGATCTTTTTTACTTGTCAGTAAACTACTTTTCTGTGTATTATACTCACATTTTTAAAAAGCTTGTTTGTTCCTGTGGAGTCAAACTAACATCCAAGCTTCTTGACAGCATGTTTTGGGGTTTTTTTTTAATTTTTTTGTTTGTTTTTTTGTTTGTTGGTTGGTTTTTGTTTGTTCGTTTTTTTTTTCCTTAAAGCAACAACATAGGAACAAGCAATTTAAAGTTCCAGAAAGTTCCTTCCTCAGTCTTTGCTTATAGAAAACATTACTTATCATGTTCCCATCAGTTTTGCATGGGCTCCTTTTAAAAGAATTTTACCATTCATACTACCTGCATGACATGCTTCATCCCTCATTCATGCTACTCTTCTCAGCAGTGCCCACAAACAGGACAAGACAAATCAGCACAAATTGAGAAAGGTTAAATTCCATCTGAACACAAGAAAAAAACTTTTCTACTGTGAAGGCTGTCAAACACTGGCAAAAGTTGACTGGAGAAACTGGATTCTCTGTCCTTGCAGATATTCAAAAGCCATCTGGACATGGACCTGGGCAAATGATCTAGCTGACCCTGCTTGAGCAGAGATTATGCACTAGATAATCTCAAGAGGTTCCTTCTACTTCAGCCAATCTGTGATTTTAGAGTACCATGAAGAACTCTAATTCCATGCTATGATAAACCAGCTGTGAGCTGTGTAGCTTCTAGTATATGAAATATTTCAGTGAGTACTTGCATGGAACTGTTGCACTACAACAACCATGCAGCAGCTATTTCAAATTATCTCCATTCTAGTCACATCTGAAAACTTGCTTACTTGTGAAACCTCATCCCTCTGTGGACTTTGCAAGCAGCCAAGATATGTAGCTGCATTTTTGTTGAAAGTTCGTAGATATGCGTACAAGGTGATGACAAACAATATGAATCTGAGGTTTGCAGTTTTTAAAAGGCACCCACAATGCATGTCTGTGTTGGCTAGCAGCAAAAGACCAGCTAGTCCATGAGGGAAGATAAACCAGATTTGTGAGCAGGTATGACACAGGTAGGGCAGTACCCACATCAGGGCAGGGTACTGTGAGAGACAAGCTCCATCTCCAGTCCTAGCCAAGGTGAAGTATCAAGTCCAAGGTGAGCCCAAGAATCCTTTTGGGAATGGCAGGAGGCATGACAGGAAACAAGGCAACCCACAACCAGGACAGCAGGAGACAGGCCTGGGCTCAGGGAGACCTACAATTTATCTCAAGGCAGGTCTGCAGGTCCATGCATGAACTTCATCAAAACTCCTGTGCCCACAGGCAGGGGGTGGATGTTAGTAGTATGTGCTATTTTTATGAACTGTTCGTATGTATCAGTGATCTGAAACAATTTTCATTAAACCATATTGGTACTTGTGCTTTCTTCTTATGGTCAGAAGTATTTATCAGTCATTAATACAATGTATTTATCCTTTTTCTTAGTTTTCTTTCCTCCTTTAAAGATATACACAATCTAGTGATTTTTATTTTTCCTCTAGCTAGATGGTAGTTCTATTGCATATATGTAATTTTAAAGAAAATTCCATATATTTCAAAATATTTTGTTTGGGTTTATTTGTATTCTAACTTTTATTTTCAGGCACAGAAGAGGGGAGGTATATATGAATTGCTAAATATTTGCTTGTCTATTTAAAGCATCTTTTTTAGCTTCTCAGAATCCTATCCAAAAGGAAAGCCCCAACAATAAAAGCTAGGATATTCATGAAGCCAAACAGAAGTCAGGTAATCAAAACCACCATGATTTTCTATATACTAGGAGTGTAAGTCTAAATTCTGTTCAGTAAAAGCAAGTCGAGTCCTTTCTCTGACTTTGTTAGACACAGGTCATGTCATGGTGCAGCACAATCTAAGCAAAATGGAAAAGTCTGTTGGCAAAGAGACATTTTGATATACAGGGTCCAATTAACCCTTAAATGAGAACTAAAAATTAATTTGTGGGTTGCAGCCTCTTCAGTTTGATTTTTTATTAGATGTAAATAATCTTTTTTTTTGTTGTTTTTTTTTTCACTGAACCAGCTTTTCAAGGGCTCTTCTTGTAGTTGTCATGCAATTTTAATACACAATGAACAGTCATTACAGCAACATTAATCTGGCAGACACACTTCAAATAATTGCTACCTGCCTTAATTCCTGGTTTGTCCTTTTGTGAGTATTAATTACATGTGTCAACAACAATCAGTTTAGAGTAAGATAATTGCAGGTATGGAAAAATGTTACTCTTAACAAATATGTACTTGAAAGATAATGCCTTCATGGTATTAGGATTTTATTTGCTTCAAGAGCTTCAGGAATTTGTTGGAGGCCCCTTAGTTTAGCTACATGAACAAAACGGACAGTCCATTATAATTTTATGTGTTTCTTATGTTTATCACATTAGCTAACAGATTTGGGATTATTTTTTCATAGCAAACAAGACATACAGATATTTGTTGGTGATTTGGAACAAACTTAGAGATATTTGTAGATATTTATTTTACTCCAGTTTGTTAAAAGAGCCTCTCACTAATATGCCTTTTTGAAGATACACCTTTTTGCCAGACTGCCTCAATTACTATAATTTTGGTAAAAATTTCTAGTGCTAGTGCCATTGTTGATGTATTTTATCATATAGATGCTCAGCACGCTGTTAGCTGTTGATCTTGTGTAATTTTCAGGGTCTAAAGCATGCCCCACATCACACATTCGGCATGACTTGTTTTTTTAGATCCTTCTTATTTTCATTACTTACAAAGTCAGATCAAGTGTGTCTTCATCATCTATGACAGACTTACATACATATTGTTAACAAATGAAGTGAAAATGAACCAACAGAATCTCAAGTTATTTTGATGAAGCATTTCATTATTTTTACAGGCAGAATGCCTTTTCTAATATTTTATACCTTTGTGAATTGGAAATATTCTTGTGCTATTCCTGGTTGATATAATAGAGAACTGATCAGTTTTTTGATGTCATTATGGAATTTTGCATGCTGGAGGACTGATATCATGTCACCACTTCACAGTGTCACAATCATGTCACAATCTCCTTCACAGTGACATTTCCAGTTTCTTCAATTTTTCTACACAGGTCATGTTTTATAAACTTCTGATAATTTCACATACCTGTGGTTAGTATTAACCTCCTAGATCCCTCCAATTTGTCTTTTGGCATATTGGGGCCCGTTGTCTCTCTGAAACTTCACCAACATCTAACAGAAAGATATAGCACCTGTCTGTACTTTATAAAATATTCCTTTTTAAACCTGTCAGAGTGATACTGATCTCTCTTGAAACAATAGCACATTGTTTGGCTAGTATGGAATTGGTGGGCCAGTATAACTTCGAGGTAATTTTATGCTGCATTGCTGCATACACTTTTCTCCAAGTATTTTCTTATCTGCTGCATAGAGCTGATCTTTTGTTTTTGTTCAGCTCAAACACTTGCACCACATAGTTGGTCTCAAGAAGGTAGAGCATCAATAGCTATAGACGTAACACACTGTCCTTGAAAGTTATGAAGGGATGTTTTTCAAAAAGAGATTTACTTTTTAACATACTCATGTAATCTACTGATGCAGTTCACATTAATAAAACATCTAGCACTTTCAGAAAAGGTTGATAATTAGTTGTCAGCACTTAACTACTAATGACAGCTGTAGAGGATATATTCTTAACTTATATTTTATTCAGATACCAATGATTAAAGTTAGAAGTATAATTAGCTTACCAGGACATGATGATTCATGCTGTTATTGATTTTTTTTTGCATCCAACTTTATGCTTTCATGCCAAAATTGTCATATCGATTATTTGTGGCTACTGGTATGAAACCCCTACATCAGATTTCTGTCTAGACAGTAACAATTTTTATAAAATATTTAGCAAGAGTATCCATGACCCAGGAATTTTTGTAAAGCTTAGCTTTTCTTGCTTAATTTCATTTTGAAGACTGTCAGCAACTGAAAATGCAGTCCAATTTTCTGATTTGGAGATCCTGATTCTGCCTGAGGCTATATTTTTACAAATTCTATTTTAAATATGCAGAGTATATTATGGAACTGCAGAATTTTAGTATCTCGTGTTTATTAATCATAAAGACTGTGCAGGATACCTCAGTGTGTTAAGTACATTTCACATCAGCAGAAACTTATCTGGAACAAAAACACTTAAGCCAGACATCTTGAATATAAGGAATAATTTTTTTTCTAGTTTATTTTTTTCCTTTAGTTAGCTCTGAAGAATTAAGGGTTAGATAGTTTTTCCTATGGGAAATACCTGTGCAGAGAACACCAACATTTATCAAATTCTTAACAGGTTTTGCTTTTAGTTAAAAATTGCTTATCTGGGTAGTTGAATGTAGAGGAGACCCACCACAGTCATCCATTCTGGAAATGGAAGCTCGGGAGAGTAATCACACACTCCTCTCCAGGCTTCTGGGAACACTTAATTTGAGCGTGATTCAGAGCTCAGGCTAGAATCATGGAGAAAAGGACAAAGAGAGAATGGTATACAGTGAGATGTGAGGTAGATGACTTGGCTTCTAAAGCAGTGGAATGTCAAGATCGTGGATTTTTTTTTTCCCATGAATCTTCTTTCTTTGATATCATTGCTAGAACTGCCTATGTGCTGATATTTGGAATAGTTGCAACAGAAAAAAATTATTGTGTTGAGGTCTAGTTTGCATAGGCTGTTAGACCCATATTATGTACTGAGTTCATATCCTTGAATTTCAGAGGAAGGAAACCCAGGTACAATGCAGGAAAGGAAACTCAACATTCTAACAGAAGCATATGGTATGCTCACATCCCACCCAGTGAAAAACAAGCAATCGAGATATAATGTCGCTTGTGAACTACATCTGCCTTGACTCTTAGACATAGATGTTGGTGGAACTGGTAAATGGAGCAAGGTTTCACCAAAGTCAGGAAGTAAATTATGTAATGTTTAGAATATGGGAGATTTTCTTCAATTACTTGATGAATAAAAAAATAAAAAAAAAATAAAAACCCAGGCAAGAAGGGCCTTTATCAGGAGCAGAGAAAGAAATGTTTAAGGATTTTTTTGTTTATTTAAAGTAAGCTATGTCCAGCTGAGGCATGTTACAAGAATGAAAGTAGTAATAGGTAATGCTACATGTAGATTTGAAGGAAAAAGCCTTCCAATCTCATACCATCTAGGTATATGTATGATACTGCTAAAACAGTGTTTGTAAGCATTTGTTAAAGTTCAAAATATCAGCTGAATCAATACTCATCAGTGTGCTCAGTATTTATGACATCTCTCTGAATGTGATTTGCATTGCATATGCTTCTTTGGAAGATCTGTTTGAATTAGTAACCTTATGTGCATGCAAACACATGCATTAGAGAGAACAAGCATATTTGCTATCCATTGTTCATCATTTGTCATTCTTTTTAAACTGTTTTAATCATCCAGTAAAGGCACAAACAGTCCTATATGCCTAAGGAGACCAATCCCAAAAGTTAATGACCAACAAAAAGCTGCACTGAACACCACTGAAAGACCTCATGCATTGAAATATTTTTCTATTTCTTTCTGAATAATTAAATGAGCATTACAATTCAGACTGCAGTTTTTCTAGGTCAGATTTTTTTCTCACATTGGAAGTGTATAGACACTTAATACTAAATAAATAATAATAGTAATCAGAATACAAAGAGGGACAAAATCAATTGCAAAGCTGTAGAGAAACATCTTTTTGCAACATAGTCTTTAGTTACAGAAAGATGAGTTCTCATGTTGAAAATGAATACTGAAGCACAGGATGGATCTGAAGTCACAAATCGTATTGGTGGCATATTTATAGATATATCACCAGCTTTACACTACAATTAAACCTAAAATAAAGAGAAAATGCTAAACATTTGAAATCTAGTTTATAGCCAGTGGAGGCATTTTCAAAAGAAACAATTTAATTGTTTTATTTCAAGAGATCTCTAACAAAATAACTTGCAACAAACTGGACACTTGCTGCACTGATACTTGGTTTGGTTGCTACAGTCTACATTAGAGTATTTAATAAAATAGTTTGCACACAGGACTGAACTTCCCACTGGAACTGGTTTAAAATAGAGTAATGGTGGGGAGTCCCCATTTATGTGTTTTTTGGTTTATGATATCAAAATAAACTATAACCTTTCTGCTAGGAGTCAGTAACAGAAAGGGCTGTGCTGAGAATAGCTAGAGGATCCCCTATAAATTTAATCAATAAATGTGCTTCAACCTTCACTTGGAAGCCTGGAAAAACTAAATATCTCTACTGGGCACTCATGAAAGGTAATGGTTTCTCCTCTTGTAAGCTCTCAGTCTGTAACAACAACCTTATTGATGGAAAAGAAAAGAAAATTGATTTGGGAAATAATAGCTAAGGATACTGACAAATAAAGGAGATTTATTAACTGCCTTGTAGTTTCCTGGGCCGTAGGTTTTTCCTTGGTATTCCTATCTATCTGACAGGGCAAAATAATAAAATACTTTTCATAGGAACTGGCTACAAAAAAAAAAAAAAAAGGAAAAGAAAGAAGATTTGATTTAGAATATTTTTTTAATCCAGTCTCAGTTTAAATTAAGCTTTCTAAAGCAGGTTACTTGAAAATGTTGAAGTATACATTTCCAAAATCAAAGGATTTTGCTTCATCCTTTAGGGGTGCAGTGACAGTGACATCTAAGCTATATTGTGGTATAGATGAGTCTAGATACGTAGCTGTAGTGAGTTTGAGGACCCTTAGCAGATGGTGTCAGATGGGCAACTACAGACCCACAAGATTACAGACATCTCTTCAGGCTGAAAAAATCAAGGTCCTTCAACCTCTTAAATTGCCCTAAACTATCCCTGTAATTCTCCACTGGGCTCTTTCCAGCTTGACTCCTCCCAAGTTAATCATGGTACTCCATTAACAGCTTCACAAGCACAGAATAAAGGGAAATACTCACCTTCCTTTCCCTCCCCCAAACATTAACATAAAATATTAATGTAAAGGGCCTTATCTGAGCTGATGTATCTTTGTTGCAGCTTGGCTTCTGGTGTGCAATTTAAGTAGTTCCCAGACTGCTAGAGATCTTCACAATGAAAACACTCCTCACCTATTCATTAAATACTTTAAGAAAACAACCCTGCTAGTGTTTGCCTTCAGAATGCTTCAGGCTCTGTCTTCCTCTGTGATCTGTTCAAGATTAAGAAACCAACTTCTTCCCACATCACTGAAGATCTAAATAAGCACTCCCTATGCTGCCCCACATACTCAAATAAGTGTGTGAATTATATCTTATGTTTAAAAGAAATATCTCTTTTTTAATATTTTTTTCCACAAAAGGTATCAAATAATATATACTGAGATATTAATTCTTTATTTATTTTGCCAATGGTAGCAGTATCCAAAATGAACAAACTAAAACTAATACAATTCTGGCCTTGCTTCCAGAAAAGACAAACATTTAGAGATAGAATAATTCATACAGCTTTTAAAGTGAGAAAACTCTTTGAAGGTTATCCTTTAATGTAGCTATTATATCTGGATAAATAATATTTATATTATTCTTTTTTCCTTTCTGATACCTGTCTAGAATAAGAGAGGTCTTTTTAATAACTTTTCAGTACACTGGATGAAAAAAAAATGTGTGACAGCAGAAAACATCTGATAAATGAAATTTGACATGGTTTTTATCTATATAAAATGGATGCTGAACAGCTGGTAATTGCGAATATTTTAGCAATAATTTTTGAAGTGGAATATTGCTTCTGTGCTCGACATTAATGAGATGAGAGTTGTACTGCATAAAATTGACAGTTCTTAGATTTTTTTTGGTGAACATGTGATACATTTCTCAGAACGCTTACAGGATACGTTTACCTGTGAAGAGGAGAAAAATTATTAGTTTCATTACCTGCTAGTGACCTACTTTGGCCATGCATTATGAAACAGTGCAAAGAAATATATACATATAAATAAAATACATAAAAAAACATAGGTAACAGTAAATAGAATAATAATATCATTCAAAATAATAAAAACACGAGTAATTTCTCTAAAGGAACAGGAAATAAAATACACATCTTAAAAAGAATGAGTCAAGCTGGAATGTATTCAAGAATTTATGAACATTTACATTTACTGAATGACTAGGATTTCCTCTTCTGTAAAACATTTTGTTGCCGTATTTATTTTATAGGGTCTGTATTGTCATTACTGAAAAAACAAGCTGTGATGATACATGAAAGTAGCTGTTGGCTCATTAGAAGTTTCAGAGAGAAGTCAGATTATTCAAATATTTAACATTATTCACCCACATAAGGAGGATTAGTGCCTTTGATTGCACTGTGAAAGGAATATAAAGAAACTGTGACTGTTCATACTCACGTCTAGGGAGATGATTATAAACCCATCCACAGTTGCCTCAGTCAGATGCATACATTTTGATATCATCTGCATAAGGCCAGTGAGTGAGATCTCATGTCTAGCATTACAGATCTTGTTTGTTGTTTTTTTTTTTTTAAATGTTTGGGGTTTTTTTTATGATGTGTCGTGGTTGTATACACATACATGTAAAATTAATCTTGTCATCCTCACCTGTACCAGGGGCCTGACTTTGAATTACTTTTTCTAGCTGTGAATCTGCAAGAGTCTAGAAAAATCACAATAGGAGAAAAGACTAGGCATTTATTCATCAATTTATAAACTGATTTATCAAGACTGCCATTGAAGACTGAAAAGTTAAAGATTTGATTATAATGTCATGCTTTTGACTTCCAGTGTAAAAATATAATAATGTGCAGGTATTCGCATTCTACCAAATGAATTTGTGAGTACTGTACGGTGGGTGATGGTCACAGTAGATAACTGGTAAATAACTAACAGCTAGGTTTGAACTTCCATAATGCCAAATTCCAGTGGAATAAGCAAAAGACATTTTAAAGAATTAGCTTTGGTTTTCTAGACAAAATAATTGTACTTCTCATCTACCTAAAATATTACATAGAAATCTTACACAGAAAATATTTGTTACAATGTAATTATTAGGAGAACTGTAAATGAAAACCAAATTGTGCTAAAGGGGGTCATCTGGTGAAAACACAAGTTAGGAGTTTCTATAAAAATGCAGGGACTCAGATATATAGGAAAAACTGGACATCCTTGAACACTGGAGTTTTTTTCTTTTTTACCCTTCCTCATCCCTCCCACCTCCCCCTTTCCCCCCAAATCCTTGGTGACCCATCTGTTTTAAAATATATGTGTCAGATTCCAGATACCCAACTTCTAACTGTAGGTATTTGAACCAGTACAAGTATACAGAAAAATTATCTCATGGATTTTAGCCTAAGTAAAATCTGATTCTATTGTCCATATATACATCAAGGAATTAAAAATATAATTAGGAACAGTGCTGGTACATATAAAAATCAGTTCATTCCAGAGAGATATTGGAAGTAGTTTCCTAAATGTTACTACAGTCAGGTTTTGGATTAGCTTCCCCAGATGAGTTAGGAGGATCCTTAACATGCTAAGATAGAGACCACTGGCTGCTGGTGACAGCAGAACATACTGAATTTTATCATCCAGAAAATCTCTTCAGTTTTATCATTCTTCATTGCAAGGATATTTGCACAGAAAAAAAAAAAAGAAAAGAAAAGAAAACATGCTTATGAATATGGAGAAAGAAAATGTATTTGGTATTGATGGACTTATACTGTTGGCTGATACAAGTTCTTCATATAGTCATTCGAACTTTGTCTTCTAAATTTCGTGTATTCAGTGCTACAGGTCAGGAGGCACAGTCCTGTTATTCTGTAGTATCTATTCTTTTTTATCAGTAATTGAAAAATTAAAAAAAAAAAAAGATCCTAAAACGAAAATCTCTGGAAAACAATATTACACAAAATTTCTTCTCACTTTTACAGCTTTTTAAATTTTTTTTTTGGAAAAAAAAATGAAAATCTCACATAATGAAATAGTTTCAGGCAGTGACCTTATTTACAGTAACCCCATTGTAAGAATATCCAAGGTAATAGCTAGGGAAAAAAAATGCTGGATCTTGAAAGAGTCATGGGGTAGAACTGAAAATTCTCAAAAACAGGATAACACCTTAATAGCCATCAGGTGTGTGAATGAAACTAGAACAACATAAGAATGTGATAAGTGAATGTATGCTCTCAAGATCTCATTTCTCATTAGGACTTAATAGGAATAACGAGAAATCACATATGTTCTTTACTGTGGGGGTGAAGAGACACTGGAACAGGTTGCCCAAAGTGGCAAATGCTCCATCACTGGCAGTGTTCAAGGCCAGGTTGGACAGATAATTTGGGGACATGGTTTAATGTGAGGTGGCAGGAGGCTTGGAACTAGATGATCTTAAGGTCCTTACCAACCCAAACTATTCTGTGATTCTATGATTCTATGCTTTAAACATGCTAACTACTGGTCTCAGTTCTAAAAATCTGAAATTATAAGCGATTCTCTCTCATCTGAAATTATAAAAAAAAATCCAAATGATTGCTTAAATTGTCTTGGTAGCAGTTTAAGTGAATTTCACTTTCTACATCCTTACAAAGGTGTTAAGCACAACAAAAGGCACTGGTGACCTTTATTCATCTTTGAAAAATCAGAAAAGAATAACAATGAAAATGCTTTTTTTAATACCACAATACTGAATTTAATTTGTGAGACTGAGAGCTTCCTTGCAAGGAACAGAGACACCATCTGAAAGTTTATTGCATTTTTAAATATGTTTGATTAATGGGCACAGCTCCAGCCCATGAAGATCTTACTTAAATCTACCTATGAAGATAGTTTTAGTAAACATATACAGGAGTTGATGAGTGCACGTAATTATTTTCCAAGTCTAACATCTCTTCAAACATTACACTCATCAAACCCAGGTTCATTTTTAAAACAAATGATAAAACTATGAAGATTTTACAAGTTTCTGCTATAAATATAGAAAAGACAGTAAAAATTATAAATGCAATTTTAATTACTGTGTCAATAGCTCTATTTCACTGAGATTTAAGGAGCATAAATATTTGATTCTGCTCCTCAAATAAATGCAGCTAAATAAGTAGAAGCAATAGTTATTCTGTTTCTGAACACTGATTTGAAGGACCTCATCAGGTTCCAGAACAACTGCAGACTGAAAGGTGAAATATATGAATGTTAATGAATCCCAAGAATATGCTGTGGCATTGTCTTGGTTATAATAAAATTTGTAAATCTGTGAGGTTTAAAATATAAACATAAATCAAGCTTCCAAAGCCATGATTTTTTTTTTTCAAAGAAAGATAAATATTTTATGTTTTGATTGGTCTTTTGATATGAGTTTGTAGCATATATTTTGCTTATAGCTCAGCCATGGTAATTGTAAACTTCAGGCATACAACCCATTCAAACTGAAAACCAAATATTCTAGTAATTTGCAGATCTTTGTGATCTTTTTATAAAAACATCATATATTGTGAGGCACATCATAAAATTAAGTCATATGGCAATGCTGCAGTGTTTGGGGACATTTTCACTTTAGGAGGCTAGAGCCTCCAGGTGAGGCATAGTCTGTGGTTTCACTTTGGCTTCATCACATTAACTTTGGAACTATGTTGTAGGAAAATCCTTTGTGGTTGTGCATACAAAAAAATAACTAATGATTTTAGTGCTACTTGGATTTAGTGTTTTATAAAGCAAAGATCAAAACTAGGAAAGTGGAAATATATTCAGAGTATATTCTGAATTTTAATGATGACAGCAACAAATAGACTATTGATTGAAATTGGCTAAAAGGTCTTTTCAAAAGATTTTTACAAAAAGATCTTAAAGAAATGTTATATTGAAATAATTTATTTTGATTACACTCAGAAACTTAACATATTTATCAGTACATGGGCATCTCTTTCAGAATTGGTCTCTTTCTAAAGATAATTTCATTAGGGAGACAAAGAAGAGTCTCAGTTTGAAATAATGTAGGTTGTAATTGTATTCAGAACAATTTCTTTATCCAGTTGCAAAGTCTGTGCTATTTAAAATGAATTGTGTGAATTTGGAAGTTTCATCTTGGAAAATGTCAAACTTTCAGCTGTTATGGTGGATAAATCTTAGAAATGTGAAACATTTAGCTGAAAATGTTATGCTGTGTTCAGAATGATGGTGTGATCCCAACATATTTTGGCTGAAGTTGTAAGAACTGTAATACTCAACATTTTGTCCTACAGAAAATTACATATTTCCATAATGCCCTTGTGAAAAATGTTAAACAATCACTGTAACCTCCCTCTACAGTTCTTATGTTTTTTAACAGAAGTACTTTAAGAGTTACAGCAATACACACAGAGGAAGAATGTCTCAGTCCCGTAACTTGCAATTTTGTGAATCCTGTTAGGAAGATGCATACATGGAAAGCACATATAAGCACCTCCCATATGGAGACAGACTAAGGAATAGCAACTTTCCAATATCTGAAAGGGGCCTACAAGGACACTGGAGAGGGACACTTCATCAGGGACTGTATCAATAAGACAGTGGATAAGGGGTTTAAACTTAAATGCAGGAAGTTCACATTAGATGTAAGGAAGAAGTTCTTTACTGAGAGTGATGAGGACTGGAACAGCCTGCCCAAAGAAGTGGTAAATGCTCCATCCCTGGCAGGGTTCAAGGACAGGCTGGACAGAGCCTTGGGCATCATTGTCTAGTGTGAAGTGTCCCTGCGCATGGCAGGAGGATTGGAACTAGATGATCTTAAGGTCCTTTCAAACCCAAACCATCAAATTTTGTAGGGGTAGAAATGAAAGATGATTTCCAAAATTTTTAAAATCAAATGTTTTCATTGTACACCCACCAACTTTTTCTTCTGTCGATACATTAGTCAGTGAAACTGATGACGGCATTCTACGTAATACTAAAACCTAGTAAATCAGCCCCTAGCTAGTCAGTAATATCCTATGACTAAGCAGATGAAAAAAATATATATATATGATTCTGAATAATACATTAGCACTCACCTTTCAATGAGGTCATAGTTAGAACCAATCAAATACTGGTGTTTGGATTACTTCTTATGGTCATAAAATTTTATGGCAATAATTTTTATTGCTTTCTAATTTATTTGTAGGCTGAAACAGACATCCTCAAATAGAATTAGCAGAGTCCTTTTTTTTTCCTCTGTGTGTTCTACTTTCCATGTCTTTGTGTCATAGCCCATTATTTAAAATTGAAAATTCACTATGTCATTTTGCCTGAGTCTATTAACTTCACCGAAGTCCTGCCTGTTTTATCTGCAAAAACGTAGCTCTTCCTCAGGGTTTCCAACCAGATGGACTACTGCTAGTAAACCTAACTGCCAGCCAAAAGAGTTGATTTCTGACTGGCCTAAATACGAGTTAGAAAAGGATTTTTCATATGCAGAAACTAAACAGTCTTTTTAACAGTGTGGCTTTTTCTGCTCATTGCCTTAAAAACTAGCTGTCCATTCTTCTTTTTTTTTTTGCTTGATATATTCATAAATATAGTACTATAAGAATAAGTTTTATATTTTTAGTCTGTTTAAAATGTAGATTTTTCTCTGACTGCTTCAAAAAAAATCCCTAATACAATTTGAAAAATATGAAATATTATTTTATTTGCTGTTGCAGTCTTAACATGCTAACTGCATCTGCATCATATCCTGTTCAACACCATCTTCTATGCCTCCAAGTTACTGATTTGTGAGGTTAGATGGACTAATTTTGAATATGAGATAACAATTATTGTTCTAGAACTATCATTTTTTTTTAAAGTTCCTCCAGAAATAAATATTATTAAATGTTTGGACAAAATTTTCTGTTATAAAAAATAAACCTTTACTTTGACTTTCAGAGAATGGAAATTGCATCCTTAAAGCTTTTAGCATTTTGTCTTTTAATTGAAAAAACAATGCTGATAAAGTTCAGTGTTGATTTTTTTCTCTTTTTTTGAAGTATAAGAAGACATCACCCTATTCTTAAGTAGCTTAAATGATTGTGAGTCAAATTATAAAGGAGATATGGAAAAGAGAAAACTTTTTTTCTTAGCACATAGCATCTTCCTTCTTTCAAACACAGTGTAGTAGAATATACATATTTCAAGGCTTAGTAGTTTCATACTCAGATCAACAATATTGCTGTTCCTCTCAGAAGCACCCAGTTCTTTTTGTGCCTAGACAGCTGCACAGGGACAAGAATCAATATCTAGAAGGGGCATGTGATAATACATTCTTTTCAAGGCATAGTCTCATGAGTAAAATGTGCTTGCTGAAGTACTGTTATTGGTTGGCCATATGTTCAGATTCTGTTTATGTAGAAATAAACATCCCTGATGTGCACTGACATTTAAATGTTGCATTTCTACTTACAAGTAGCATATGCATTTCAGTCAGGGTATATATTCAAAGTGTTTAGAATATTCCCCTTCTGAAGCTGGAAAAAGATCCAAGATTTAATTTGATTCCCAATATTTGTTTTGTCTACTTCTCTATGCATAGCTATTTTATACTGATGAGAAAGATGGTGCCGAGTCAAAAAATAATGAAATTCAATGTAAAATTACTATCAGATTTGATAAGTCTTTTATTAAGTTGCGGAAGACCAACTGTAGCAGATTATGCATAAACAGGTTAAACTACTGAGAATTAGGTGAAGGCAAGATGGCTTGCCATGAACTTCTGTTATCAGGAGTCATAACAGATTCATATGGGGGCAACAGATTCATATGAGGGCACTATTTTGTAGAGGGGAGGCAAATTGTTGTAGTAGGAGAGGTTGTTATGAAGTTTTTGAATAGTATGGTATAGATTTGAGATAAAAGTGTAAGGTCAAGATAATGCCAAAGGTCTGTACCACAAATATTAGTAAGGAGTCTGAGTTAAGACAGGAAATAAAAATGTTACAGATTTAATTGTCCTTAAAAAAGCAAGCAGTACTTGGACAGAAGACGTAAATAAGGCCTTTATTCTACTTGATCAGATCAACCAAACTCAAGAATTGCTGTAAGAGGTTCAGTAAACTTTTAAAATGCATTTATCTGTGTATTATACTTTTATGAAAATGATCATAAATAGCTAATGTTAAAATTAGAGCTAACAGGCAAAAAATGTATTTAATTCAAGTCTTCTCATGAGGTCAATTTCTGATACATATGGAGTTCAAATTTATTACTGATTTACACAGCAACCTAGCAAGATGATAGGCAAATAATTCACTTGCAGGTACTCTTCTATAGGACACTTTCATGCAAGTTTATGGTTTGCCACAGGTAAAAATAATATTAAAAATAAAATCAAAGAGACTGAAAGAAAGACCATAAAGAAAGTGCATGGAGTAATTTTTATTCGCAAATTTTTCTGGGACAACAGTAGATGGTATGTATAAATACTTTGTATCTAGTGTTCCACTCACAGAGTTTGTAAGAGTCTAGGAAAAGAAGCAGAGGATATAAGCAAACAAGGAGCAATGGATACTTCAGAAGAACCTATGCTTCCTTTTCTTGGCTAAGAAGAAAAGGGTAGCATTATAACTAGCTGAAGTGGGAAGATATGTAAAGAAGTTAGGACCTGAGATCTGTGGAGTGGTGAGGTAGGGTGAGAGAACAAGTTAGCTGAAGAAGATGCCAACCACAGGAAGAGAATGAGCACATAGGAAATGAATAGATGAAAACTGCACAAGTCAATAAGGAAATAACCATTGACAAGAACAGAAGACTCTGGGGTATTTACATTAAGGCTGTCAGAAAACTAGTTGGCATGGCTTTCAATTTCTATATATGTGCTTTTCCATATTAAATAGTAAATATTTAATTTCAGCTCATACAGATCGCAAATATATAAATAGCATGACTGACAGAAGCAGATGGAGTCAAAATTAACAAATGGGAAACTACCACTACAAATAGTAGAAAAAAAACTCCAACTACAAAATGATAAAAAAAAAAAACAAAAAACAAACCCCACCAAACAAAACCCCAGACAGTTTAAGAGAAGAGGAAGATTTCCAGCCTGAAAGTTTACGTTTGATAAATATCTACTAAGAGGAAATAGGTAGAGAATCTTTATGAAAAGCACTTCTTAATCCTACATTGCTTTGTCTGGCAGTATGTATTTCAAGGTCATATATTTTAACTATTGAACTAATGAGGTAATTTCAGAGTACAACTTCTTTGGTTACAGATCAATTGAGAGAGATTCTTTTCCTTACTTCACAAAGTTACTGAAGAGAGCTTCAGCTATATTGTCTCCTGAAGCAATATGCTTCTTCTACTCTTATTATTTGCAATAAATGGAAGCAAAATGAGAACAGAAGAATGAGCCAAAAAATCAGTGCCATGTCTGGCTTAGAGTGTCAGTTCTGCACAGGTTAAAATCTGAACCTGTCTAAAACTACTTATGTATGCAAAAATCTGTCTAGCAGGGTGAAAAATTACTTTTTTTTGTCTCCAAAGCAGAGATTCTTTTCGAATTAATCAGATAAATATGCTACACTTTGAATTAGCTCAATATACCACCAAACCAATTTCACATCCGACTTTTTCTGAGTGAGAAAGCTCCCAGTGATGCCCCAAGGAACAGTAATG
Organism: Melopsittacus undulatus; assembly: GCF_012275295.1. NCBI lineage: Eukaryota > Metazoa > Chordata > Aves > Psittaciformes > Psittaculidae > Melopsittacus > Melopsittacus undulatus. Next base: position 28,286,785 of record NC_047527.1, on the reverse strand, counting down.
TGTTCAGAGCACAGCTGAAGCATACAGGTTGTATACAGCAGATGGTAAGAAGCATGTGTTTTAGACAGAGCTGCATGACATTTACTCTAAAAGTGCTACTTTTTCTTAATCTCTTTTCTTGGTGTTTTCACTATGCTGTCAATCCTCATTCAAAAGCTGGGAGTGTTTGCTTCAGACAGGAAGCCTGGGAAGGACCCTTCCACTGTAGCCACTTGTTCCTCTCCCACGTGAACATTAACACACTGCAGAGGCCTTTCCCTGAGTAGTAGTTTGTAAAAGATCAATTCTTATTTGTCACTAATGTGATATTAGTTGAAAGCAAAAAGGTTATATAAACAGTTGCAGGAAAAAAAGTCTACCAAAATTCTGTGCAGAGCATTTCTTTGTTACTTGCCTATTAGAAACACTTCTATGGGAGCTGTTTTACCTCAGACCCCTGTGTAAGATTTTCCACTGCACAAAATAAGAAACCCATTACTTCCTGAAATCATCACTACCTCAACAAGACCTACCAGTCAATGAGAGCAAAGGACATTCAACATGCCACACTGCTCTTTGCTGCTTGTAAGCAGCAGGTATCTCTGCAGTGGCAGGTGTAAATGAGCTATTTAGCAATCTTGTCATACCCCACTTGTAGCACTCTGAGTTGACAGCAGATATGCTAATGTGAAGATAGCTTCTCCTGCTTTATTGTTGATGCAGTCTTCTTTCTATATACATTCAGAGGATTTTAGATTTGATTTGGGGGGAAATTTCCTTTTAAGGATGGAAATCATGATGAATGTCAAGAGAACTGGAGAACAACTGTAGTGCGCAGAGCACGGTCACATCAGTGCTTGACCTTCCAGGAAGTTATCTTACAGTGCATTTTCATTGTTGCATGGATGTTGCTTGCCAACATTTCACAAAAACATTTCTGTCTGAAACAGCTCCCTAGTGTGGAGATATATCAAGCTCTATTAAATAGGAAGCCAGCGGTACTGTTTATAGGTGTATTAGAATTTTTTTATTATTATTAATAATTTTTTATGTTGTAGATGGTCTTTCACAACATACATATTGCTGAGAGTTCTCATTGTCAGGGACTTTAAAGCAAGGGTTTGCAGTTTGTAGATTTTTTTTTTCTTCAAGCTTCAGATACTTAATTCATGTTATTTCATACTATTTAGCTTTCACCCTGGCTTCTTCCCTTGAGAACTGGAATCAGCAGAGAGGAAACTTAAAATCCAGTGGCAAAGCAAAACAAAGATAAAACCCTTTCTAAAATCTAAGTACCTTGCAAGAAAGGGCATAGTCACTGAACACTGATCAACATTCTGTAAACACAGACATATACTTATTCCTCCAATTTTGTGCCATTCAAACATTCAGAGAATAACCAGTTTCTTCTCTCCCGTGTTCTCCCAAGCTTTGATCTGTCCCACAGCCCAGAGTGGCCTGAGTGGGACAGAGACGCCTGGAGCACAGGAGCTGACACACATTCAGCCCCATCTCTGCAGGCTTCTCGTGCTACTGCTCTCTTACTTTTCCAAGCAAGGAAGAAAAGGCACTTCACTAAGGTCTTTGCAGATTTTTTCCCTCAGAAGAAAGTTTCAGTTTTCAGACAAAACCTTCAATGAAAACAGTCTTTAAGAATCCAGAAGTTTTATGTATCTTCAGGGACTAACTTTTTTCTTCAGTGAAAACTTTCCTTCTTTACTAAGGTCATTCAGGGTTAAACAAAGCACTCTCACAGATGAATTTTATAATCAATCAGAACTGGCTAATCCACAAATACCTTATTACAATCTAGTATTGCCTTTATTTCTTTTTCTTCCTTTTGAGAAGTAGGTAACTGTCACTGGGGCTTGAACTGAAAAAACATTTATCATTCCTGTGTGTGGAAAAATGGTAGAAAAATTAGATTTTGTGTATTAAACATCTGATACTGTAGAATAACTTGTTGCAGAACCAAGGTGGGAGGAATTGGTACTACAGTGTAAATGCCGAGGACCATGCCTATTTGAGAATTTTTACGTGTACAAGCCCTCTAAGTTGAGGTCAGTCCATTATTCCCATTAGCTGGCTTATTTGTTTTTCTGCCTCACCCAGCAGATTTCTTAAAAATGATTAATGAAACTGTAGAAAGAATTTTCCATGCTTAGATAATTCTTATGCAAACTTTATTTAGTTGGTATTTCCTACTTTTGCTTGTTCCAAACAAAAATAAGAGCTGCTGAAATACCAATGACTATATCAGTATGTCAAATAGGAAAATATCTTTTTTATCATTTCCCACACAACCTTTTTTTTTTTTTCTTTCTAATCTCAGGTTGTTTAACCTTGCTTAAATCATGACAGCAATTGAGGTTAATTTGAATGAACTGCATACTCCTATAAATTAGTAAATAAGACAGTCAATTAACCAAATTAAATCTTATTGGAAATTGGCTGCTGCCATCTGGAAAATTTTTATTAGACTTTATAGGGGGCATGACCTTTACACTGAAGCTAGCGGGATTTTTATTTCTCCAAGAAATTTTTGACTTAGAAGAATGAAGCATTTTTAAAACATTTTTAATATCTCTGCATAGCTACTGTAGTAATATATTTCTGTTAGCGAAGAGGCAGTTGAGTAGGTATGGAGTTTCATATTGCAAAATCTGAATTACATGTCTATGTGCTAGAACCTGTTACTGTGTGGTTGGTTTTTTTTCTTTATTATATTATACAGTCTTCTAAGGCATTGTGGAATCTATCATTGTAAGATTGGGCTCTATCTTTCTAAGCTTATCTTCTTTTAAAATTGCCAACTTAGTTTTACCTTTAAAATTTCCAGAGAATTCAGAGGTATCTTTATATTGAATTGTGATTTTTTAAGGTGTTTATTTCAGTGGTATCCAAATCATCCTCTCTGCAGGTAGCTTGGAAGTGTATTGTCTGGAGAAGAGTTTTGCATATCTGTGTGTAGCAGATATATGCCCTGGCAATACAGCAGGGTGATGCAGTTCTGGGGGGTAGCTTGTTCAGTGCTAGCTTGAGAGTACTTCACCCTGCTTTGCTGCATGGTATAATTTCTGTGCAGAAAAGGTATTTGTATTACTGCAAGAAGTTGCCTTTACCCTTAGTTTGTAGGAGATTTTGTAGCTTGCCAACCTCATTCAAGATGCTTAATCTGCAAACTGTATAGATTTATAGACACCAACCTAAACTGAGGTTAAGTCTCCTTCTGGTAGCACTCTTTCCTCAAGGGCTTGAGCAGCAAGTGATAGACTGCCCAGGTAGGTTGTCCAGAAAGGTTGTGAAGTCTCCTTCCTTGGATGTATTCAAAAACCATCTAGATGTGGTCCTTGGCAGCTGACTATAGCTGGCTCTGTGTGAGCAGAGGGGGGCATGAACAAGATGATCCTATGAAGTTACTTCCAACCTCAGACATTCTGTAATTCTGCCATTGAATAACCCATGCTCATGGCCACTGAAGCTCCTGTTTATTTGTTTCAAAGTGCCCTCTCTATCGTGAAGGGGGAATTCTTCAACATGATCAAGTAACAGGCCTTTGCAAAGAAAGTAATGATAGGAAATAGTTGTCAGACTTCTGAGTTGTTGACCTAAGCCCTGGCCTTTTGCCTGCTCTGAGAAGCCCCTGGGATAAAATGATTTGCTTCAAGTCATAAACTGCTCTTGCTTCTGTCAAGAAATGTGCTACATGATGCATGGCTAATATGCAGTAAAGCTGTCGCTGCACTACACCCATATGCATGAACAGACGGGCTGCGGTGCCCAGATGCCATGGAACTGGTCATACGGCTCGGAATTTCCCTTAACTGGAGGAAGAGTTCTGTTTTTTCAAGCTGAAGAGAGCACCAGGGCTATACAAACACAAATAGGATTTATAATTTTTTTTCTTTTTTTTTTTTTTTTAATCCTAGAAATAAACTGGAACCAGTTTGGGAAAAGAAGGAATTTGAAAGGGCATTGTTGTGCCATGGGTAACCACAGCTTTGTATGCATACATATGCATATATATGCTATATAGGTGCTATCAAAGAACAGAATAGTTTAATCACACTTAAAAATTTAGCTCTACATGATCAATAAATGTGCTTGTTTTTGACTGTATCTCCAGTGATGTCCTCTGTGTGGGTATTGTTCTAAAATGGGCTTCAGGTGATGCAGTGCCCAATTCCCAAAAATTATTACCAGAGATAAGCATAGTTTTAGTGTTAAGATCTCCAGCCTTTCATATTTAGAGAACTTGTTTGTACAAGTCATGGGCAGTTCAATAATTCTTTTGACTTCATCAAATTAATAGGGAACTAAGATACTGGGCTGAGCAAAATCTTGAAGGTTACTGAGGTCCAGAGTGTAAAAGCCTATAAGCTGTCTTCCTTAACTGGGTCCTGACAATTTGGCAGCTGCTGACAAGGGGTAGATTCATGCCACAATTCCTGGAAATGTATCTGTTACCAGAATTGTGTCCTGGGGGATTTTTATGTAATGCTGACAGAACTGAAGAGCTCCACAGTAGAAAAACTTTATGCCTTCCTGAGGGGCAGCAGGAAGCTGAATGAGCAGGGAGAAATCTGCTGCAAGGCTTTCATGTGATCTCTTCTACAAGGAAACAAGTGGAACTGCTGTGATCCTTAGCTGTATCTGCTTTTCCTCAATTCCACGGGGTTGTCAATGTATTGCAAGAGAAACTGGGGTCTAGAGGCACTTAAAGAACTGAAATGTCCTAACTGTATTTCTTCTTAGAGAGGAAAGACTCAGACTTCTGGTAAGGCCTCAGAAGTCAGATACGTTGTAGTCCTTTCGAATTGAGAAGCTGAGTATCTAGGGAGTCTTGAAGAATAAAATAATGTGGAAAAAAAGCTGGATATGGTTGTGGAAAGGTTTGTTTGCAGTGAGGTAGGTATCCATTTCATTGCATGCACGAGGCAATATGAAAGCAAAACTATTGAGTGCCTGCTCAGGTAGACCCTCAAGACTCCTGTTTTTCAGGGATGACTAAAGGCTGGCTTGTCCTGTGTCAATCAGAAGGCAGAATGAGAAGCTGTGATGCTATAGTTAATAGGTACTGTGCTGTTTTCACACTCTGATATTACTTTGTAAACCGCTTTTCCAATTCACTGTTCCACAGCATAATTTTGTGTTTATTTTAAAAGGCAGGGTAGTGCTTTCTTTCTAGCTGGTTTCACAACAGAACCTTTATTTCATTAACTTTCTTCAGAATGCTTTCTAAGCAATAATTTTATTTTTGTAATAAGTAGCAGAGAAGAGATTTCTGGATTCTGCTAATCCACTGCAAATAATTATTGGAAATGTCAATAATTTATACTACTTTCTTGCAGTTGTCTCCTGTATAAACATGAAAACTAGATATTAAGCTTATGCTCTCACATACTCTATAGTGGACAAAAATATTAGCTGATCTCTTGCAAAAAGCATGTATAAATACATAAATTCCACTATAGGGCAGTGTGAAAGTACATTTATTCTGATTATAATAAAATACAATGTATATCTGAAATGTGCATCAAAAGCTTATAAATTCTTAATGTCATTACCTTCACCCAGAGATTTTATTTTTTTGTAGGTGTTAAACCAGAGCATTTTCTTGCTTCTAATTGTAACTATTTCTGATTGCTTCAGAATTATGCCTAATTACCTGATTTAATAGATCTGTGGAAATTACTGTATTTATATATCCACCTCCATGCCTGAGAACTTGAGAAAGCAGTAAACAGCTAAGCTGTTTCTTCAGCTGAAATAGTGCTTTGCAGTCCCTGAGGCTGGATCAGAGCTCCAGAGTATTAAATTACCTGACAGTCATTAAGTAATAAAAAGTGCATATATTAATAGGGTGTATTAAATATTTGACTTAAATATGAGCTGTCTTTGTCCTCGATTTTATTAAAATTTAATGTATTTCTCTAAAACTATATGCATAAAGAAGGATTTCATAGCAAGGGCTGAGTTTGGGGGATGAATGAAACCTTACTATGTATTGAGCTGTACCTTGCAAATGGAATTGTGCTTCTTTTCTTGTCAGCCCTGTTGAAGCCAAAGTCAATATATTGGAATAGGGATAGAAGGAATTTTAATGTAAGGTGTGGGCTTCTGCCTTTTTAAAGGAAATCCTGTTACTGCTTTGAATAGGAGGCAGTTCTTGGCCCTTCTTCTTCTACAGAGCTGTGGCTTCTTCCCTTTGGCAGAGGAAAAGATTATAAACTGTTTTGCATCCCTATTTAGTTGTCACCAAAAGACTCATTAGTTTTTTTGTATTTTTTTTTTTAGTCTTATCCTATAGCAAAGAGGGAGAAAGCCTTCCAAAAAAGGGTCAGAATTTGTGGTATGATGAGGAAAATTCACAGGAAAGTCAAATTCTTTTTCCATTAAGCAGTTAAGTAATTACTCAGTGGCTTTTTTTACTCACTGAAATTAAACTTTGTTTGGTTTGACTTCTGGAAAATTAGGATAAGAGAAAAACAACCTGTCAATGTTGAATGTATAATTTTGGGAAAAAATCTGAAAATGAGAAGTTGAGGTCTTCCATGAAACTGATTGAGAATATGAGCCAAATTTACTGGTAATTATACTTCCAGACCCATAGATAGATCCCAAGTGATACTGGTGAAAAATATGGCAATTATGAGTTAATTTTCTCCTGTGTTTGGTTGGGCTTTTATTCTAACAAATGTGGTTGTTTCCTAGCTTCTATGTTTTTCATTGTGTTTCAGAAGAGCTTGTTCACTGTAAAGAGTTCTTATTGAGAAAGAATTGTCTTTCTTGTTTGGCTATTATTTTAATTATACAGAAGACAAGTTACTGAAGGTAGACAAAAAAAATCTTAAAGCTATTTTAGATACTGAAGAGGGCAAATATAATCTTTTTAAACTACATAGTTGCTACTTTATAGTCTTTGAGAGACTAGTCTAACTTTTCTTGCCTGGATATGAATTGCAAGTATCTAGTTTAAAATAATTGAGGCCTAAAATGTTATGAGTATCACTTTAGGTATAGGGTGAAATAATCAGATATTTAGAGTGTTCTTCATCTTTTAACTTTCTCAAAAACTTTGTATTTTATGCCTGTATTATCTTAGTATAGCTTTTTCTGGGAGATCTTATCAAACTGAAGTTACATGGACTGGAACATGCATGAACTCTTTTGCCATATTTATATCTCAGTGTGCTACATACTAAGTTTTGCTTTCTCTTCATATTGTGATTTGTTTGTCATAAACTTCATGAAACATCACAGGAGACTGTTGCAGCTGACAGAACAGGTGCTGCACCACTGATTTAGATGGATTTGTGCCTGCCTACATCTGTCATAGATTTGGTTGTCTTCCAGAATATTTTTTTCTGTCAGAAATGACAATTTCAGCCTGTTCCAGTCGTAATATTGCTAGAATTAATGGTGGTATTATGCAGTGAAATGTAACTGGCTAGATTCTGACAACTGGCTTTCTTTTTAGACATCATTATTTTTGCTTGTCTTGAAATGCTTCTATTTTATGACAAATGCTTTTTTTTTAATTAATTCCAGTGCAGAAAAAAAAAAACAACCAAATGTCTGTTTTCATGATCTTACCCAAACTTCATTACTGTGTTGATATGCTTAGAGACTGTTGCTTCAAATAACACTCTGCTAGCCAGTCATTCTGACATTATTGCTTTCCCTTTGCTGCATTGCATGTTAAATTGTCTCTGCCCTTCACAATATCACTGCTCCCTCCTTTTTTCCCACTCAATGTCAAATGCCTGTTCCCAGACGGCTCCTGATGTTAGCATCTTCCCTTCTTGCTATGTGCTTCAGCAAACCCTCCTTTCTCTTACACTATCTCTCATGTTTGAGAAGAGATTTTTGTATATGCCTATTGGGTTACTTCATTATTCCCTTCAAATCCAGCCTTAACTCTCTTTTGCTCTGATGCCTACAGGGATTGTGCCGACAGTTAGCCTGGTGATGTGTTGTGACTACTGCCAATATGGTCCTACAGTTTCCATGCGTTCCCCTGTCTTCATCCATCTGTTCTCTCTCCTCTTGCACTCAGGATATGTTTACGTGCCTGTCACTGTTGCTGGCAAATGACAGGAGAACTGAAGTAACTTCACATTAGCTATCAAGGATACGCAGCCGAGAGCTCAGCACGGGTGGATCTTGTCTGGTCTTGGGTTGCAGCAGTTCTAACCCTGACCCTTGGGAGTAGGCAGTCCCCACCTTCCTAAGTGTACACAGGGATCCTTTCCTGTGTTCAATGTCCCATACTGAACTGTGCCCCTCTCCAGGTAACTCTCATCCAGTTTTAAAAATCTACCTTATAAGAGGCAGTCACCTGAAATTTAGTAAGTGGACAAGAAAACAGAAGGGAATATACATTTTTTTTTAATCACTAAATTGCTACTCAATTTTTGATAAATCCTACAGAGGCACATAAAGTGGAAAGGATGTGCAATGCAAATAGAGGAAATGGAAATCAGAAGTTTTCAAGCTAGCAATACCAACTAAATATTGTAAAGAAAAAAAAATCCCTAGTAATATCTTAGTAAATGCAAAAAGATAATTTCACAAAATCAGCATAACCAAATTATAGAATCATAGAATAGTTAGGGTTGGAAAGGACCTTAAGATCATCTAGTTCCAAATAGTTTTAAAAAGTTGTGCACATATAAAAATAGAACAAATAATAAATAGATAATACAAAGACCAAGTTCTACATCACCAAAGATATTTTAATACTGACTATACTGGGCACTATGTCTTGGCTGTGATCTGAGCATGATCAGCCTTGCTTTAGAAGCCTCTACTTCAGTTGTGCTTATTGTCTGGTACTTTCAGACTATAAAGTATCTTGTGCGTTCTTGGAAGTTAGGTCTCCAGGTGTCTTTGGCTGTGCCTAGGACCCCTAAGCAGCTGTTTAATATCAGTACAATGTGGTTTTATTTTGAAGATTTGAGGAATAGATATCCTAAAACCACAGAGCTTAGATCACTCTCCTTAATCACATGAGCAGTTGACTTCTGGATAGATGCTGCTCAGAGAATATCAGTTCAGGAAGACTAGGTTCAAGACTTTCTGTGGATTTTGCTGGATTAAATTTTGTTCAAAAGGTTTTGGACATATTGTGAAATGTTTATTTTACTGATTTTCTAGAAAAGAAAGATTTTTATTTGAAAAACATGTTTGACCTTCAGAGTCATTTCACCTAACATCACCCACTTTAGTTTTATAGCATCTTTTGGTATATAGGAAACCAAAAATAATTTCTAGCTTTGCAGGCAGATAGCTTGGGAATTTTCAGAAGACACTAAATTACTGTTCATATCTAGCTTTAAGAAAACTAGCAAAAAAACCTAACAAGTAATCAACCAAAATTTCCCAAAACACCCCTGTTCCCAAATTTAATCCTTGAGTATAATTGGGTGTCATTGCCTGTCTCTGGGAAGGATAAGAATATGATAATTGTATGACTATCTCAATTAGGAATGGAAAGAAGTTGCAATGAATTACTGCTCCAAATGAGAGATAGACAATAGATAAAATCTTCTCTAGAAAGAAATTATGAATTATCTAAACAACTGAAGTGTTACATAAATTCTTGCCTAGCAAGAATTATAAGAGGAATCTATTTTAAGATCACTAGTCTGAAATATGGCTGAAACTGATATTGGTGTTATTACCAATTAGTAATTTATGACATATGGTGGTAATATCATTAGGAATAAAATAGGTAAGGCTCTTAAACAATACTTGCAGTTCTGCAGTGCTAACTTCTGATTCAAGTGGACCAAGAAATTGTTCCTAACAGAACTGAGCATTCTGCCTAGGAGAATAAAAAACAGTCAAGTGTAGGGATATGTGCATTTGTCTTAATCTGACAGCAATATTGCACACTTTCTTATTAAATTAAAGATATTAGAAAGTGACCCTAGCTGGTACTGAAAAACTTCAAGCTGTTCAACACAAGCAAGTTTTGAATGCCTTCTCCAGGAGTTCTTAGTGGGACATAGATGTTTGTCTTAATTGAGGAGATTTGGGGGAAAAGTAGTGTATTACATGGAAGATTAAGACATTAATAATAAGAGGGAGAGCTGAATATAGAATCATAGAATCATAGAATAGTTAGGGTTGGAAAAGACCTTAGTATCATCTAGTTCCAACCCCCCTGCCATGGGCAGGGACAGCTCACACTAAACCATGTCACCCAAGGCTTTGTCCAACCTGGCCTTGAACACCGCCAGGGATGGAGCATTCACAACCTCCCTGGGCAGCCCATTCCAGTGCCTCACCACCCTTACAGTAAAGCCTTATATCCAATCTAAACTTCCCCTGTTTAAGTTTTAACCTGTTACCCCTTGTCCTGTCACTACAGTTCTAATGAAGAGTCCCTCCCCAGTATCCCTGTAGGTCCCCTTCAGATACTAGAAGACTGGTATGAGGTCTCCATGCAGCCTTCTCTTGTCCAGGCTGAACAGACCCAACTTTCTCAGCCTGTCTTCAATATGGGAGTGCTCTAGTCCCCTGATCATCCTCGTGGCCCTCCTCTGGACTTGTTCTAACAGTACCATGTCCTTTTTATGTTGAGGACACCAGAACTGCACACAATACTCCAAGTGAGGTCTCACGAGACCAGAGTAGAGGGGCAAGATCATCTCCTTCGACCTGCTGGTCACACTCCTTTTGATGCAGCCCAGGATACAGTTGGCTTTCTGGGCTGCGATATGTGTGACTAAACTTATTAGCTATTGCTGGAGTTAAACACTATTCACAGAAGTTAGATGTCTAAAATGGGAAAGTCTTTCTAGACTTGGGGTGGTAAAAGGGGCAGTATCAGTACAGCAGGTGTAGTTACTTGCTGTAGAAAGACTTTTCCTCAGGTGTTCCCTGCTTGCCCAACCCTCAGTCCTTGTACCAGAATAAGTATAACCAATAAGATATCTTTCAAGGGATAATGCAAATCAGTGCTTAGCTGACTTCACTATCACATTGGGAATACTTACTTACATATGTCAACTTACATCCTCTTCAGTTTAATTAGTTTACATAGCCTTCCACCATTCATAATATTAACCTTTAACGCCTATTTTACTACATAACATCACTCTTTTCTTAATTGTGTTTTTCCCCAGCAATAACATAAATTATCTTCATATGGTATTCAACCTAGACTTTGTTTCTGGGTAGTATCACTAACATCTTCAGCTAGTATGTCTTTTATAACATGGTGATTTCAAAATTAATTTTGAGATATTAGACACACATAAATGTGGAAGCAAAAATAAGAGCAATATTTTGAAAATTTGTTATTGCTTTTTGTTTGCTTTTAAACAAAAGGTTTTTTTGGGGTTTTTTGTTTGTTTGTTTTGGGTTTTTTTTTTGAGAAAAGTATACATAGCCTTCAGAAAAAAGGGCTAATTCTTATTTGAGTTTGACATATTTGAAGTCAAGTAGTCTTATAAATTTTTCTGCTCTCTTCTGTTACTTAACAATAACCCCCAGAAGTGGTTCATAACTAGTCATCATAAAATCCAAACATTAAATATACTCATATTCCCTTTGAGATTTTTCTTTTTTCCTTACAAGCTAATGGTATAATTACCTTTTACAGGAAGCATTTGATTTCAAGGGCCTGATCCAAGGCCCATTAATGCTAATGTGAGCTTTTCCATTGACTTCTGTCAAGTTTCAGATGGTCTTGCACATTTAATTAATATGAGAGGTTACTTATATTTTTTTGATAACTTAGTCATGCTGAGGATCTAAAAGTATACTGCTGATTTGCTTTTCAGTACAATATTTATTAGCAGTATATATATTGTATTAATCTAATACTGAAAAATATAAACTATATTGTCTGAATGAAAAAGCAGGCTGCACAGCACTTCTGAATATCTAGATGCAGTTATAAAAAACTTTCATTTAGGAAAAGAATGCTTTGGTCTTGCCTTTGTTCTTGCTGTGGTCTTGACACTAGGAGTTTAGGAAGGTCTTCAGAACTGTAGCTAAATCAGTAACAATTTGATAATAACTTGCAGCACTTTTCTTCAGAATGGCAAGATTTTGAAAGTATAACTTAATTCTAATACAAGAGGTTTTTGAGTGAACAGTAGATCACAGGAATGACTGAAAGCTTGGTACACTTGAAGGTAAAATGACTGTGCAATCTGTAATATCTCCTGGCTTCTACTACTTGTGTAACAGCTCTGACATGATTGTAGCAGAAGAGAAGGTGCTTCAGTGTTGGAAGACTGAGGTTTGGACAGTACTGGTCTGAGACTGCAGAGTCAAGGAGGGAACACAGGAAGTTTACTTGCCATAAGGTTTTTCTCCAAAAGACATCATCATAAACCAGTGACTGACAGAAGGGAGAAATTTTTCGTTCTCCCCCTTTCACCTACTTAATCCAAGTTCCACATCACAATCATGGGTCTGTATTTCTATCCCAAAATACAGTCTGCTGGACATGCAGCAGAGACTACCCCACAACAATTTCGATGGTCTAATCTTGCTTGAAGGAAGACTCTGTACCTTGGGCACTATACACATCCTTGAATCATCATCTTTGCATACCCTAGGTACACTATCCCCTATTTTATAGATTATCAAGTTTAAAAGTCTTTAGGGCCAAAGCAGTTACTGTAGCTGTCTAATTTAGCAGGCTTGAGCCCAGTCTAGAACAACAAATTAGAGTGCCTTATATAAAAGACATCTAAAAGAAAGGTAGAATTCCCAATTATTGTAGTTTGTGTTTTTTTGGTGGTGTTGTTTTGTTTTGTGGGTTTTTTTGTGGAATTTTGTTTTGGGTTTGTTTTTTTTTTTTTGTTGTTGTTGCTGTTGGTGGTGTGGTTTTTCAGTTTTGGGTTTGGGTTCTTTTCAGGGAATGAGGTGAGGTAGAACTTAATTTGGAGAGTATGTGATTAGCAATAATTAGTTGGATGCACACAGAACTGTCTTATAGGAGTAGTCTTTGGAACTAACAATATTTTTTTATTTAAAACTTACATACATGGAGAATGTCTCTAAAATGTGGGAAAAATATATTCGGAAATTATTCATTAAAAAAAATAAATCAGGTTTTTATATTCCTCAAGAAAAAAAATAATATTTTAGGGGTTTGTGCCGAACTAGATGTTGTAGGAAAAACTTCAAGTAATGGCAGTGGGCAAAACTGGTTCCTACAGCTTGTCTTTCTTAACTGGCTGTTATTGCAGCAGTTTTCTACAAAGGTCTGTTCATTGCTGAATTCAATAATCTTAATTATGACAAAGTCTTAACCTTTTTGTTTAATTTTTTAGAAGACTTGATTGACAGTTTACAACCTTGAACTAACAGTTTCTGTAACACTTTCAGCACCACCATGAATAAGATGCAGTGCCGCGGAAAGGACTCAGTCAGAGATCAATGTGATCAGACAAAAAGCCATTTATTGCAAAGCATTAACTCCTTATATACTATTGCTTACACACACCTACAGCGATTTGGCATATCATGATTGGATACTTGTCTTGAAGACCCTTAGTGACTAACATATAATTGGTTAAGCACAGGTGTGAGAACTTGACCTCGAACACTTGCCAACAGTCCACAGTTCTCATAACTCAGTGAATTACAGCTTCTTCTTATCTTGCTTGCTTAGGCTTCCTCGGGCCTCCCATGGCCTTGCTGTATCCCTCGGAGTTATTCAGAGCTCATGTACCAAATATTCATTTTCCTGTGAGAACACTGTCTCCACAATGCAGGTTCTGTTCCCATTAGTTATTTCCACAGAAGTGCCTGTGTCATTCATTAGGGATTAATTCAGTTCTGCATGATGTCATTGATGAAAATTAAATTTGTTTTAGTAAATGTCTCTCTTAAATATTAACAGGTAAGAGCACTTGTCATGTTAAGCTGGTGTCCAAAGAAAATCTGTGCTCCTTTCTCCAGTTTTTATGAATTATTTTTGCCTTCTTAGATGATACATTATTCCGTAAATTACAACAAAATTGTAGTATCAGAGATTCAACCAGAAGGATAGAGAGATTCACTTCTGGCCTGGCAATTTATCTATAATTTACTGAAGGTTTTATACCCAGCCTCTCCTTTCTCTAGTTCATATATTGTTTAAGAACACAAAATCTAACATCAATGCAATAAGCTACAACTTGTGATAAATTGAGAAGTTTGATAATTTATGTCTTGTTTTATCTTAAAATGCTTTCAATTCTTGAAATTCAAGGAAATGTAGATACCCCAGTTTCAGTGTTGCACTCATTTTCCTTATAATTTTAAATCTCTTCAGATGGCTTTTATATGATTACAACAGAACTTACGAGATTTTTACATTAAGCTTTGAGAAAAACATGAATGAGATGTACTACTCAGTTACAAAGTTGTGTGACCTTACTGCAGTGTGCATAAGGTTACACTGAAGAAATAAGCTTTTTTGATGGGTCTTTTCCCTTGATTCTGCTTCAGGGATGATATGGTAGCACTGAGTTTCTCTGATTTCCTGCTGTATTTCTGGTAGCTCTGGGTGAATGGTGCAGGATGAGCAAATGTTGCCCTGTTCTCTGAATTGGCTAGATAGGATTCACTGCCAAACCTGAAGTGGGTCTATAAGCTCAGGCAGAGAGCTGTACCCTGCCATGTCAGTAGGGTATTCAGAGAAGAGCTGCCTTTGGAATTTAGCTGCTTTGCTTCTGGCCAGCTCCAAAAGTGGGACACAGGACCTTTGTGTGTCCAAGGATTAACTTTTTTTTGTGCCTTCATCATCTTCAGGGCTATGCTTTATATTTTTCATTTATATTTTACATTTCCAGTGTTAAACACTAATTTAAACCATAATACAAGAAATCTTATGTTAAATTATTTAATTTTTAATTTGTTTATACTCGTGTTTATTTTTCTAAAACAGCTACAAAAACACTCCCTGTTTTAAAACAGTCTATTGTAGCATGATATATTGCAGCTTTTGGACAGCCAGGAAAAGATAATGTATTGCAGTTGGAATAAACACTTTCAGATGAAGCTAGTCTTTCATCACATGCCATCTAAACTGATACTGAAAGTATATAAACTGAAGCTTTCATGTGCCACCACACATATTCTCACATTGGACACACATGCATAAACATACTATTTTTTAACCTTTTTATTTTCAGATGTAAAAATCATCACTCTCTCCATCGGAAATACAAGTGTTGCAGTCAGCTCAGGTGTCAGGACCAGTGCTTAAATCCTTTTAGAGAACAGATATTTTCCCAAAACACTTACTTTATCACTGTATATCACAATATATCACTGGTATAGATTCATATAAAATATTCTATGTTGGCATTTCGAGTGTTTTAGTTAGTTAAAAAAATAGTACTGTTGTTGATATAACTCAGGTATAAGCACTTGATTTGCACTATTTTAGATGGGATTTCTGAAGACCTTTTTAATAAGATAACATTTATTTAAAACAGAGTTGGATGTTAATATATATTTTAATCAATTCCACTTAATCATGTTCTTGCAGACAATTAACATATATCATTCTGCTGCTGTATCAAAGTAATTCTTAGAGAAAACTGTCTCATCTATTTGGAACACTTGAATAACAGAAATCACTGTGCAAAGTGCATACCGATTCAGCCTGTTGCTGAATATGCTACTACAGACAGGAGCAAGAACTTTATCCATCTCTAAAAATGAGCCAGGCGTTTAACTTTTTGATAACTACAAGTGATCAGATTTCTCCTTCACTTGTTGACATTCTTTGCCATGGTGTGCATTTCAGAGAGAAAATTTACATTAATGAAAATAGGCCAGGTATTCAGAGAATGTAAAACAGCAAGGAAAGGGATGCTGGGTTTCACTTTAATGAGTAGTAGTTTGCATGATGCACTTAAAGCAAACAATTTAGCTCAAAATTAATTTGAATTAGAAATACATTAAATAAATGCACTGGAATTATAATATTTAGTAAAGAACTTCACTGTACAGATATTTTGAAAAAGCCAGCATATGATAAATAGGAGTCTGTTCAGGGTGTGTTTTCTGAAGAAAAATAACAACAGATCCAGAATAACACAAAGCAAAATTTGAAGGCCCTTGAGCCACTTGAAACAAAGAATTAGTTTCTAGATTGTCCCATATATATATAATGTCTGTATGTGTGAAAGCATAAAATACTGTGCATCCCTTTCTTAAAAGCTAAATAGCAGTAATCCCAGCCAATTAAATAGATTGCAATTATAAGATTTTTGGTTTCACTGTGTCTTTCAATCTCATCAGCCCAAAAAGATTTTAAAGGAAAATCTCCTAATTTTGGTTTACCCCAATGGCTTCCTGTTCTCCTTTAAAAATTCATAGAATTGTTTTAAAAAAAAACCTTGAGTCGATGCAAATTTCATTAGGTGGATTAATTTTTTAAATTATTTTTAGTTTTCCCTACTAGCAAAATTAGACTCAAAACTCATGATTTAATATATATAATAAACGTATGGGTTTATTTGTGTTTTTTTTAAATCAAGAGTGTTAGGACAATATTTTTCCTATTTCTAGTTATTAGTTAGGTTTGATCTTGGGTATATGTCAATTTAACCAATATGATATACAGCAAAGCTAGGTATCAATGTCACAGGCAGC
This sequence comes from Melopsittacus undulatus, assembly GCF_012275295.1. Classification (NCBI taxonomy): domain Eukaryota; kingdom Metazoa; phylum Chordata; class Aves; order Psittaciformes; family Psittaculidae; genus Melopsittacus; species Melopsittacus undulatus. The sequence goes on along the minus strand of NC_047527.1, from coordinate 28,270,186 downwards.
CTGTTCCAGTTCCATTCATATTTGGTGACTGGATTCCAGTACACTGTTATATACATAAAAGTCCTTCTTTATTGTCACTTACATGTCATGTTATTCAGATCTAGTTAGGTGTTTTGTGTAAAAAATTACGCTAATACTGTGCAAACATACCTGAACTTCACTTACTTGTGAATACCCGTCTTTATTTATCAGCTGGTATGCACCTTCCTGAATTTAAATCTATCTTTTATTGTCCAGCACTCAGTTTTGGCCTACTCTAGTATCAATAATGACTTTAGTGCGAGAATATTTTAAAAAGTGCACAGAATCATGATATTGAAGTTATCTCCACTTAGTAAAGTCTCTAGTTCTTTATAGAAGAAGGTTTTGGTGGTTTATGACTGTTAAAGTAATTCTAGTAAGATACCACCAGTTTGAAGAAATCATGTCAAGAAAATAAAGTTTTGGGGGCTTACTCTATGGCGCATAGTAAAGTGATTTTTCTTTTTTTAGTTCTGAATACGATGGCTGAGAAGCAACTCAACAATATAAAAAAAAGGAGTGAGATCACCATCCTGTGGCTTGGATACCAGCATATCATATGGTTTATGCAATAAGGAATTTTAAGAAAGAAAATGTAGCTTATCGCTTTGTGCTTCGGGTAGCAACCCACAAATGCTGGAGAGGGGTTTATTCTAATGCTTTTAGCCTTTCTTGAATGATATCTCCTACTACACTGAAGAATTCTCCATGCTAGTCTCTCTATCTTCCATGCACTTTATCCTGTCACTCCTTTCATCCTCATATTTCAATCTTCAATTGTCAATTCTTTCATCCTCACCTCCAGCCAGAAGGTGGAAAACTTTGTTTGGGCAAATCTCTGTTAGGATGAAAATGTTCTGGCAGCAGCCTGGAATTAAAAGATACACATACATGCGACTGTGTATATAGGTATATATGTGTATGGGCATACATGTGTATATATTTTAAAACTTAACATTCCTGCAGTAGTTGACTGATGGATACGCAGATGGTAGAAGGATAGGTGTGGAAGGCAGAAAGAAGAGCTTAGAATACTTGTGAATTAGTGGCTTAAGGAGTTGTCCAGGAACTAGGATAATGATTCACTGGAGCCAAAAATCTCCTAATTTTTTTTGTTTTAGGGATAAACTGACTAATTGCTCTCTGGAACTAAGCCCTTTCTTGGAAGCTGCTATTAAGATCCATTTAAGAAAATTACTGTAAAATTTTCCATATTAGCTGTAAATTGATGACTTTTAAAAAATTCAAAAGTACTTTCAGCGAAAGTATCATGACTTTGAGAAAATTGTTCCAACTGAAGCTTGCAGTACTAAAAGTTATATACACTTTCTGTTTATCTTAGGATGCAAATGACAGTGTAAGAACATCAAATGAGCCACATAGAGAACTTTGTAATCATCAGTATTTGTTGCTGGACTTCAATTTGTAAGAGCTGCCAAACACAAAGGGGTACAGTGGATTTTTTAACTTATATTTCACATAGATCTGTCTTTCACACTTCAAATCAAGGATTTTCTACAACTACTGAGTTTTCTAGAGGAAGGAATAGCTTCTTACAAATTTCCTAAAACATCTAAAGGAATTTCTGTATGCAATTTTTCCTGCAACATCAGATGTGATGCATGTTTCAGTGCTGTGCATCCCTCCATATATAAAGAAATATTGGATAAATTCTGATACAAGTATTTAATTATTTCCCATGCTGCAGTGCAAAGAGCCTGCATTCTGACTTTAATTGACAGCCATTGGTTTACTTATCTTCCCCTTTGACTAATGTTAGTCTTGCATCTTTCAACAGCTGTTCTCTCATGAGCCTTCTCCTGAAAGTGAAATCTTGCACAGCAATTGTTATTTGCATCCCAGCTTTCCTATAAGAAAAGCAGATAGAATCTGACTGCAAACAATGGCTTGTCACTTACTTTCTCTGAGCTTATAAATATACTGAAGGGTATGGTGGAAAGTGGGGAGCATGCTATCCTCATAACTTGATAGTGCTCTTGCTGGAGGCACAGTAAGGTCTGTAATATACTTAGTCCACAAGTCTGAGGACTTAAAAAAAAACAAAACAATCAAAAATAAAACCTATGTAAGGAGGAATAGGAAGTAAAAATAAAAATACACTCGAAAGAACCCATCAGATAATTCTGAGGGTAGGAAAACTGATGGGATATGATAGGCATGAAAATGTTCCCTCTTCCAATGAAATGTTACGGATTAAGTTTTAATAAATGCTGATATTTTCTAGGCAAAATATTCTGGCTGGCATTATAAAGTTCTTACTACATGAATAGCCTTCCTTGATCAGGTTGGTTGTAAATTGACTGTGTTTGCAAACAGAAAGCCAGATCTGGAACTATTTAACATAAATAAACAGTCTTAGAAAATATGTACATCTTTTGGAGAGAAGAGAAAAAGACAATGTCTATTTCAGCTAGCAGCTGTTATTTAAACTATTAAACTTCAGGGTTACTTTTTAAATATGTATTACAATTATTCTTATTATTTAATATTTAAACTATTTAAACTTTAGGATGAAGAGAGAAGTCTATGTTATTGATTAAATCTTTACATATAAGTTACTGAACTAACTGTGCTGGCAGTTCTATGTTCAACCTGTTTTAACTTACAATTTGAAATATCATCTAAAAGCCTGAAGTAAGCAGACACAATGAATGTATAAGTCTTCTTCACATAAACACAGCACTGTAGTTGTGATCGTAATCTTTATATTTTGATTGGGAAACATAATGTGTTCTGTGGCAAAGTGAGTGAGAAGCTTTGAATATCTGCTCTGTCCGGCATTTAATCCTAAATCCTTCTCTCCCTCTAAATACTATGTTCTCCAAAACAGACCAATACTGATCAGCATGTAAGAAACTTCTAAATTTCCATGACACAAAAATTGATTGAAAAGGCTATCAAACACAAAGGGCCACCCTTTAAAAAATTAAATTATACTTGAAACTTAAAGGGAAAAAGAAAATTGTAAGGGATGGAAAAAACTCTGCAGCTTTTATAGTCATTAGACTGACAAACAGATGGGCTTTTTAATGTTCTGGTCCAAAATATAACTAAGTAGCATGATCAATGAAATCGAAGACTTTACAGATACTTGGGCTCTTCATGCCTAGGAGGTTAGATTCTATTGTTTAACAATACCAAGTAATGAATGAAATAAAAATGATCTGATTTTCCCTTACCAAAATTAGCTAAAAAGTTGTTATAAAAAATATGTATTAGATAAATATAAGAACATTAGCAATGTTCACATCTTCAGAAAGCACTATTTCCATTATTGCAAAGGTTTTCTATTTTACAGTTCATCTTCAAATGCCAAACCCATCATGAATACAGATGAACAGACAGAATGGATTAATGAGGCAAATCACCCTGAAACTGATGGAATTAACAACACCTGTAAACCCAAATTTTCAGTGATACTGAATTAAGAGATATCACGTGAATCATGCATAATTTATTTCGATCCTTAGAGAATAATAAAATCTAAGAAGGTAAAATATATGTACAGTTTTACATTAGAAGAATTACCTGTTCACTTTAATTAATCTCAAAATCAGTGGTCTCACAGTGAACTGTAGTTTTCCCAATACATATGGTTGGAAAAGTAGTTCTTACGGATCTTCTGAAACTACAATTGATGCGACAAATAATTATTCATTTATATATGGGGTTAAATCTTATAAATGGTTAACTCTGCATGAAATATGCAGGGACTGTAATATTTAAGCAATGTGCATTGCTTGGGTCAGTAAAAGATCAAATTATTTTTAGTATATATATTTATATTTAGTTTTGTAAAATCATTATTAAAGTTGAATGCAGAGGTACAATATCATTGTCATTAGAGGAATTTGTTTCAAAATGGCAGCTCTGAGGTCGAGAGAGTGGGAGATTTAGACCTTGCTCTCTTTTAAATCCTCTCAGATTTGCATGAAATCAGAGCATATAAATTAACATCTCTTGCTTTGAATTACACACCTGTATGTATGGATAGTAGATTCCTGCCATGAAGGGTTTTACAGCACAAGTCATTCGTGTGCAATATTATGGGGGGGAAGAAGGAATGTTTCATATGGGGAAAGTGCTTTGTGTTGGAGCACTTTCATAAATGGATTATATTGTTATCCGCCTGAAAGTGGTCTTTGTTTCTAAAGTAATTTAATTTGGTATTCTAATCCTTTTAGGTGTTGATGTTTGCTTTGCCTTATTGAATCTGGAAGAGGATTTTTGCATGTTTTGTTGATTTTTCTAGCCATTAAAACAGTCTGTGCCGGTGAACTGGCATAAAAATATTGTTATCTTGCCATGCCGTTCCTTGAGTATTGCTATGAAGCTCAGCAGATGCCTTCTGTAGTTTGCTTAAAGTACAGCTGCAGTTACAAAAGTATCTCCATGTGGAAAAGAATTTTGAAAGTGGTTTCCATAAGCAAGGGATGCAAAGGGGATAAAACTGGCTCCTTGGCTTATTCACACTGATTCCGGGCAAAACAGGCTGATAAACTTGGTGTCCACAAAGGGACAATTGTTATTTATGCTCCTGATATGAAATGTATGCAATTCATAATCAGGGAGCAGAGTGGATTTTGTACCTATTGCACAGATATTAATTAACTCTGTTTATTCATATTGGTGACTTAACTGAAATTTTCTGAAGTTATTTCTGACCCATTTTTTTAGTTTGTTTAATAACATGAACTGCAGTTGCAGAAGCTAAATCTTGAAATGCATTTCAATGTTCACTTAAAGCATTAAGAAAGGAGATGTATTGTGACCACCAGGCAATCTTTCATGATGTATCTACAGAAAAAGCATTATGATAAAAAAAGAAGTAAACATTAAAATCACAGTCTGCAAAATTCTTTATCTTTCATTTTGAAAGGCTCCTACTTTGTTAATAGATGGTAAATAAATTTTTTAGACTTTCTTTAATGAATTACTTTGATGGCAAAAGTACAAGATAAACACTTGTGGTAGTAGGAAAGTTTGTTTATTAAAAAAAAAAGAAAAGCAGTAGTTTCCCAGAAGAAAGAGAGTTATGAATGGAATTTGGATGGCACCATTCTGGTTTTGTTCACTTAGGCTTGTCCTTGTTCGCTGAAGACATTTTGTGTTTAGCAGAGTTTTTAGCACAATAGTCTTTTTAGGTAGCTTGCTACCCTTGGCATTCAAAGCATAGTATTTGGTAAGTTTTGCTTGCCTTTCTGGTCAGAGTAAGATGTGCTAAGAATGTCCCTTTGCAAGAGTTCAGTTCAGTACATAAGAAACTTCCCATATCCCTCCTGTTCCACAAGCTGGAGAGGAAGGAGGGAAAAAACATAATCAGAGCATTTTCTGAATTGGCTTATAAAGAGTACATTAGTGAGCATGTTCTACTAGAATGCAAGGTAGACTCATAAATGCCTCCCTTTGTCACTCTACCATAGGAGATAGAAATTGCTAGCACAGGATGGATAATTTGAGTGGTTATATTTTTATTTTAAAGAAAAAAAGTGGTGTATGTTGAGGGAGAAGGTAGAGGTGTCAGATTAGAAGTTATAGTTGCCAGAAAGTAGTCAGAATTTCCTCTTCCTCCTTTTTCTCCCAGGCAAAGTCTAAGGATGACATCATTCATCCCCTGCCCTCTTCATGGTATTCTGACCACCTTCTGCGTTAGATTTGGTTGTTGCTAGGAATCCCTTTGTCTTGGGAGCAAATCATGGAAGGTGGGAAAGAGAATGGTGGTGACTCCTTCAGGATAATATAATGAGCAAAACAAATATGTAGTCCTTCCAATATTACAAAATATCACCTTGATGCTAGAAAGTAATGTTTTAAAAGAATATTATTAACTGATACTGAACAATTTTATAGTCTTTCTTTGTCTAAAATGCTTGTCTCTGAACAGCATTATTTACTGTGGAAGCCATGTGAATTTTTCTCAAATGCATCTGTAGCGCATATTAATAGAGATCAAGGAAGACTTTATCCTTTCACCATTCTGAGAAAAACATAGATGAGTGTAGAAATAAGACCTAAAAAAAAAAAAAACAAATGACTTAACTTATGGAAACTTTGATCTGAAAACTTAATATAAATATCCTGACCCTGAGAAGTCTTACTCAGGAGTATTTTAACCTCACTTGGAGCATTGTGTGCAGTTCTGGTGTCCTCAACATAAACTGTTGGAACAAGTCCAGAGGAGGTCCACAAGGATGATCAGGGGACTGGAGCGCCTTCCGTATGAAGACAGGCTGAGAAAGTTGGGGCTGTTCAGCCTGGAGAAGAGAAGGCTTAGTGGAGACCTCATAGCAGCCTTCCAGTATCTGAAGGGGGCCTATAGAGAAGCTGGTGAGGGACTCTTCATTAGGGACTGTAATGACAGGACAAGGGGTAACAGGTTAAAACTTAAACAGGGGAAGTTTAGATTAGGTATAAGGAGGAAGTTGTTTGCTGTAATGGTGGCGAGGCACTGGAATGTGTTGCCCAGGGAGGTTGTGAATGCTCCATCCCTGGTGGTGTTCAAGGCCAGGTTGGACAAAACCTTGGGTGACATGGTTTATTGTAAGGTGTCCCTGCCCATGGCAGGGGGGTTGGAACTAGATGATGTTAAGGTCCTTTCCAACCCTAACTATTCTATTATTCTGTGATCTTTTTCTCCAGAATAAAGCAGACTTCAGCTTCAAATTGCAGCACTAATCAGTGAACAGCTTTCATAAATACTCTAAATTTATAAAGTGTTAACTGCTTTGCTACAGTTGAGTCAGAGTCAGATAATATGTATTTCAAAACTCCAAAATTCTTCTCCAGTATGCTTTTGTAGTAAGTAGTACTAGATATCTGCACCTTCATTAGTGTTGTCTAGGAGAATACCTATTTCTAAGAGACTTTTATTACAGGTATACTGCTCTGCAAAAGTAGATTTATATTCTTGTTATTGAGATAGAAATGTTCTTTTCTTCAGCAGACCATTTTAAATATGGGGTCCTACACCATAGAGCTTAAATGACTTATTCCCATAAGTTTAAAATACTCAGATAGCTCATTCACTGATGTTGTTAGGCAGTAACACAGAAGAATGATCCCACTGTTTACCAGCAATGCAAAACTTTGACTGAAGACACTTTCTTCCTAAAATCCTGAAAGTTAGTGGTATTCATGATTTCTTAATTCACAGTCACTCTCTCCACTTTCTGGATAAGTGGCTAAAATGAACTAAATTCAGAACTCAGCTGCTGGCTTAGAAGGCAGATGCTAGTTGATGACAGTGCTGGCTTGTCAATGATATCCCAGAATAATCAACAATGCATTTAGTAGTATCTATTTTAAAAAGAGGTTTTGATGAAACAGGAAAGCACAAACCCTTGATTCCCACAGTGAATTGACCAGCTGTGATGCATAGTAAGTGATTTTTGCCTGGTCTTTAAGTGCTGAAAAATTCTTATTAGACAAGTGCTATCATAACACTAGCCCTCCATTTCTGTGCATTTTCTTGACTTTCATACTTTATTCTAATTGAATTGCAGCTTATTATAGCTATTATAAGGATCAATACTCCTTCACAGAGGCAGGATGAATAGGAATCAATCTGAGCACTTCAGACCCTTTGTCAGGAATTGCTTCAAATAGCAGCCCCTTCTCTGCAGTAATCTGTGTGATTGTTAGCAGCATCAGTCACTGACAACAAGACACCTGAACTGTGTTTCTTTTTCTGTTCATCGGGATCTTTCATTGTTACAGAGACAGATTCTTTCTTATAAGGTTAGAAAAGATACATAATAGCTTTTATACCATTATATTTTAAACTCTAGACTTTATTAAAGCACTCTTCCACTCCTTCACTTCCAGCCTTCTTGCTGCTTATGAATTATTCAGGGTAGATTTTACTTGAGGTAAATAGTTTGATTTGAAGGTTTTTGTATCTGGATTTAGATGCAACAAGAAGTGTTAAACACTCAGAATTTTAAGTGAGGAGAATTGCAGAAGCTTAGCTATTAAGATGGAAGACATTTGCCGGTAGTGCTCTGGGGCTGCCATTGAGATCTCAGCACGGTGCTATTTGTCATTCTGAAGTAGGTAGGCATTATGATGCCTGGAGTATAAATCAGCCTTTACATGGTGTCGAGTCCTGAAGCACTTTGAACACTCTAATCCACTTCTGACTTAACAGAACGTTTTTGGTTCTACAAGCTTCAAAGTTTCCCTTTATATTTAACCCTGTCATCATGTTATTAATCATCATTATTTTCTAGAATTTTATATACCTCCCCAGGTAGTTGCTAATGTTTTTCTTCAAATTTGTCGTGATGTCACTGGAATGAGCTTTAGCTTCAATCATCTACAAGAGATGCAGTTTCAGCAAAATTAATTTTTTTAATTCTCCTCGCATAAAGAGGAATATTGGCTTTTCCTACTAGCAGGCTGGGCAAGCTAGCATTATTTGGCTGCTGTACCTAAAGATGCTTTCTGTTCTTTGTCTGCTTTGCCCACTTCTGTGTAGTATCGTGTTCATATTACCTTATGGACAAAACTGAAATGGAAGAGTAGCAGTTTACCATGTGTCTGTTTTTACCATACGTCTGTAGTCCAGTAGTCAATATTAGCTCAGCATAGCAAAGCACACTCTTAAATGCTGATTACCTTCTTTCATCTGGGAAGCTAGCCAAAATACAAAGTGTCAGTTCAGAAACCTTACATATCATTGGGTGTCAGTTCATTGAATCTCAGTTTCTGTTCTTGCACTGGCTAACTATATGTTTTAACCATCAGAGAGCATTTGATTTCTCGCATATTGCTACATATAGTGTTATAGAGACTTTAGTCAGGAGGTACAATTTTGCAGTTAGTTGACCTTACAGTGTTTTTCCAGATGAAATTGTTGGCATTAATGAAGTCCATTCAAATAACTTTATTTTCCTAGCTGGCAGCACAAACTGCATGCACTGTTCAGTTTCTAATATGCAGTGATGGATTCAGTGTTATGAAACAGCCAGTTCCCCTCCACAAACTGACAGTAACCCCAGTTCAGCTGGATATGTTAATACCAATCTATGTGCTATGTGCTAAAACCCCATGCTAGTGCAGTGGTGTTAGGAGCTCTCTACCACACCGGTCAGTTTAGGTAGAGGGAGAAGGGCTAGATTCACTCAGTTCAAGGTATTACCACTCACTTTGGAGCAATGTAGGTTACACTTTCAATTCTTTAGTCCAAAGTTCAGTCACTGCTGCAAAGCTTTTCCTATACAGCCACTTAAAGTTGTTTTCATAAAAGTGCTCATGCTCAGTAAGAAAGTATAATAGTTCAGCAGCAGAATGATCTCTAGTGTTAGCAATAGCATATTGAAATTATATGACCTCTCATTAATCTGCACTTCGATAAGGTCCCAGAGTGACAGGATTAATGACATTTCACTGTAAATTATTCAAATCCCTTTCTGTGCACTGACTAGCTTTTTGGAGAAACACACAAGTGATATTGAATCTTTTACTGCCTTAGAGAATAATAACTACAGTGTTCCAGGGACAGAAATTTTCTCATCTCTATTTTGGGTCATGTGAATCTGCCTAATAGCAGGCAGACTTTCCTTTTTTAATTTTCTGCATGTGATTTTTACTTCTAAAAGCATTTTATTCATACACAGGCTGTTTTTCTCTATTCCCCCATCCTTATAATTTCAGGTTTTGTGTCCCATACAGCATGCTGAGAGTTGAGTACCTGGAATAGCTTAGTGACATTAACTTCATTCGGTCCACAAGGCTTTCCTGGCTGCTTATGTTTCCCTTGGGCTATGTCAGCCTCATCAAATCCTTTTTTTCCCTCTGGCTTCTTTCTGTCAGCATGCATTCTTCTAAGTATTGTCTCTTCAGCCATATCTCATCCCATGCAGTTCTTTCAATTCTTGTTACCAGCATTACCTTCCCTGTAAGGTTTATAAACCCTGCTCCTGGTGCAGCAAAACTATGTGGATTTCATGGCCAGCACAACCTTTCTTTATGGGAAAGAGAAATGATCATGTCCTGCTGCCATTTTAAGATCTCTTCAGAAATTCATGTACCTGAATGTCAGAGGGACTATTTGTATTTCTGGTACAGCCCTATATAACAGCTCATGGAATTACTTTCTCAGTCATTCCCCTATCCAGCTGAGTAAGCTGTGATTAAAAGGTATCCTAGATCAATTTACAGGAAGCAGTACATCTAGCAGTGGAGAGTTTTCCACATCCTTTAACCTTCATTGATTAAATGTTTATCAAGTGTCCAGCTGGGAGTCTAACTCTTACTCATGACTTTCATAGCTGTTTCTTAGACATAAGAAAAGTAGTCTAATCTAGTTTCAAGTAGCACTCTTCTGTGTACTACTGTTTACCATATTCACATTGCTTGGAAATTTTTGTCAGGTCAAAATCAAATACTTATACACAACAAGTTAACTCTAATTCCTTTAAAATTTTCCATTTTTTAAGTGTAAAAATTGAATATAGTAGAGACCATTGTCTCAGTGTTGTACATGGACTTATACTGCCTGAAAAATTTCTGTTCTCTGTATTGAGGAATTGTGTTAGCTGTTGTTGCAGCAGCTTTCTGTTGAGACAGTGTTCACTAGAGGGGAGCTCAAATAAAGCCAATTGGAAATACTGTCAGAAGTTAAACTTCCTGTAGTGGAGTGCAGGGCTGGGCAACAACCCACTGATAGACCTCCCTGGTTAAGGAGTGTTTTCTCCTCAGCGCTGTACCGTGCCCAAGTCCTACTGATAACTTATACTGATACCCTTTAATTTGATTGTGTATGGTCCTAAGGCTGCTGCGCTGTTCTGGGTGTGAGTGTCACTACACAAAAAGGGATGGCTCCTCAGGCTCCCCAGGGACTCTACCACACCTATCATCTCTGGGCATCTCTGCACCATAGTGTAGTAAATGTTATGGAGTAATCCTGTGCTGAGTTGTATTTTCATATACATCATGTATGCTGCCTAGGCTGCTTCTCAGCAGTTTGCAAAGCACTGCTTTCCCTTTTTCCAGACCATAGTAGGGTGACATTGATGAACAGGTTCACAATATCTATCTCTGCTCTTCTTCCCACAACTTCTAGGCTTAATAGTTAAAAGAACTCAGTTTTTATTTTTCATGGTACTTTTTTACTGGGAATAGTGATCAAACATTCTCATTCATAAATTCCCCTTTAGAATTAACTGTATATGTATCTAGAAGTTACTGGTAGACTTGATATACTAGTGTCTTTGGAGTGCTCATTGTTTTGCAGACCACAAGAATATTGCTGTTTGCTGAGCTTATACTTCTCAAATTACATTAGCCTGTTCTAACAACACAAAAACAGATTTCAGGGACTTTGCTTAAAATCTTCTACAGCAGTTTGCCTTTGAACCTGCTACAAAATTGTAATGTCTTTTCATTTTGATTTGCTGTCAAGAAACAAGTTGACTGCCCTTTCTTTGGAAAACTTAAAAACTGAGCAGAAAATTAGTTTGCTGACACACCAAATGTTTTTTGTGACTTAACTGATTTTGTTCTGTAATAAAAGTTGATTGGTGTAATGAAAGAATGTTTTATGTAAGCATCACACTACTGCAGCCCCCCAGCCTTCACTGAGACGTTCAGTCCACACTTACTTGAATCAACAGGCTACACATGGTACATACTGTAGAATAGAAAGCTCAGAGAAGAAAATGTCCACCTCCAATTATGTCTCTTTTAATTTCTTTACTTTTCCAAATTAGGTAACATGCTGTTCCCTTCCACTCTCTCTGAAATGTATGTATGTGTATGTTTATGTGGAGATGCATATATATTCACATATAAACATGTATATAGAATCATAGAATCATAGAATAGTTAGGATTGGAAAGGACCTCAAGATCATCTAGTTCCAACCCCCCTGCCATGGGCAGAGACACCTCACACTAAACCACATCACCCAAGGCTTCATCCAACCTGGTCTTGAACACTGCCAGGGATGGAGCATTCACAACCTCCCTGGGCAACCCATTCCAGTACCTCACCACCCTAACAGGAAAAAATTTCTTCCTTATATCAAGTCTAAACCTCTGCTGTTTAAGTTTCAACCCATTACCCCTTGTCCTATCACTACAGTCCCTAATGAATGGTACCTCCCCAGCATCCCTGTAGGCCCCCTTCATATGTATGTATATATGTATTACTTGTATGCTTTCAGTTTATTTTCAGGAGTTTAGTTTCTATTTGGCTGGGGACCTGTGGCTGCTATCTCACTTTTAACTTAGTGTTGCCCAAAAGACATCATTGTTTCAGTTTATTTTCAGGAGTTTAGTTTCTATTTGGCTGGGGACCTGTGGCTGCTATCTCACTTTTAACTTAGTGTTGCCCAAAAGACATCATTGTCCAAACTGAAATCTCCTTTCTTCTTTCTGCTCACCAAATGTACGATGGCGTACTCTAAGGAAGAAGGCCTGAGAGCTGGCATGTTAGTGGCTGGTAGTTTCTAAGCAAACTCTCTGAGAAGACGAAAGAAAAAGGGCACTGTTTTACTTCCCAGAGCATGGCAGGAGACGAGGGAGCCATTACACAAACTATTGCTGTTTTCTGATTGATACTCCAGAAATCACAGATGGTTTTTATTGCCAGTTCTGTCCCAGTGAATATAAGCTTGAGTTAAGGATAGATGCTTTGATAACTGCCTATTCACTAATGGCTTCTACTCATGCAGTTTAAGATTGCTATTCATTTTTTTATTTAGACAGTCCTCTTATTTTCTACAACCTTCTTTGTCTTCTGGCACTGAAGCATTAAAATCTGAGAACTTGTACTCCCATATGCCATAATTGAGTTTAAATGTTAATTTTTCCAATTTCCTGAAATGTATGATTAACAGGAGTTTCATATCTTAAGCAATAATGATATCCTTTTTTGCACTGGAATGATAGAGACTGGATGAGCATTTTTTATTTCAAATAATGTAAGCTACCCTTCTTGCTTAAATACTACTCCCTCCACCCCCCACATAGCTCTCTGGAGCATTCCAGTTGTCTGATGCTTTTGACAACAGAGGTGCCTGACTTTAACTCATTCCTCTTAGTTCCTTTTTTGCTTGAAATTACCTTAATTGTTAGATCCTTCTTGTTCTTTCACCTAAATTATTATTAAAAATAACTTCTATGCAGTTTGTTAGCTTAGAAACACAGAAATGGAAGGATCTCCTGGCTAACCAGGATCTCCTTGCTGCTGCTGTAAGAACCAGTTCATATAAAACTTTTAGCTAGCTAAAAAAGCTGCTAAAATCAGCATGTTTTTTGCTCAGGAAGTTTTGATTTATTCAGGATTCCAGTCATGCAAGGGACTGAATTTCTTTTGTCCATGTATGTCTTTTGCAGTCTTTCCCAATTGCAGCTGGTTTCTGGCTTTATGGAGGAAGGGGGAAATGTCTGGATGAGTTTAAGAAGGTTTCATGATGCAGGACTCAAAGTCCTATGAAATTATCAAGAAAAACATAGAGGAGCCTGGCTTTCATAAACTTACTTATTTCTGACACCTGTTGTGATGGACCAGATACCACTCTTCCTATTTCACCCTTTCTAGGGGACAGAGCAGTTCCAACAGCAGATTAGTTTGGTTTTCATGCTGGTCACATACAGTAGAAGGCTCCTTTAAACAGGGCTGGCAGAAGTCCATACAGTCCCTCACTGTGGGAGCAATTAACTCTATTATATAGATAACAAGGCTCATAGAAATGAGGTATGGGTACCATTACATGCCCCTGCAACATTTGTTTAATTGCTAAAGCACTTGTTTATGCACTGCTTTGCTGGAGGAAAAGGTTTTAAACTGTAAAACAATGATCTATCAGGTATAAACCTGCAACCTTGGGGGAATCATTACAGAGCTCAAATCAGAAGAATTTAAGAAACTTTGTCATACATCAAATGTCTGATACGTAAACTTTACCTCACAGTTAACTGGCAGTTTTATGGGCTGTTGGTATGAAGAGAGTATTTGCATACTTTTACCAGCCAGTAATTTGGATTTTTATCATTTGTGTTTTCTGTTTTCTTGAATTACATTATATCATTTTGCAGCATTGCCATGTTAACAGATATTGCTATGTTACCTCAAAGCATCTGATCTACTTCCTTGTACTTGTTTGGTAGAACAATGAAATTAATGAATTGTGTTCAAGCCAGTGGCAGCTTTGATGCTTTTTATGTGGCAGACACATCAACAGAAAATGTTATGGTATACGCACGTATGCAAATATGTATAATGCAATTGATTTTTAAAAGATCAGTATTGTACAAAAAAAGGAATAGCATATGTTATTCGTTATCAAGCTAAAATTAACTACAGAAGAGTAAGTGCTATATATGGTCAAAGACGAAAAATGATCAATACCTGGTAGCTCTCTCCAAGACGTTTCTTTCCAAGCTAGTCGTATTTACCACATGCCTGTTTCGACATATTTGGCTATATCCAGTGAAACCACCCCTGAAGGCTACCACTCCCTTTTATTAAATTCAAATATGTAACTTGTTGTGTGTTATGACACTTGCTTTTCACATTTATTTCTGAAGATAAGTAAAAGAAAGCTGCAAGGTCCTTTCAAGGTACTGGCTATTTTTATCTTTCTGCAGAACAAATTTTAGTAGGGTTTATGAAGTTTTAAGAGAGATTGAAACTACTGTATCCTAGACAAGAACCATCTCTGGTGGAAGCCTTATAAACATAAATATAAAAAGATATTATTCTTGCAAATGTGTGCCAAACTTGCATCTTAAATTTTGTGTGTCCAAAATATAATAGCCTATATATGTGTAAGGAGGTTCATTGGTCTGCCTTACTTTTATTGGACTAACCACATAATCTTAATTGGTACAAGGTAAACTGAATAAATTTACTACTTTGTTATTTCTGATAAAACTTTGTGGAGCATAATCTGCTGTACTCGTGAGATCTGGTCCTTATATGTGGCAGCTGTATCTGCTTTAACATAAGCTGTTGTTTAAGGCTGAAAGTTCTTTATTAGTAGTCTGTTATGTCTACTCTGTGTTACCTGCTCTAGGGAAAGTTGATGCAGAAGTTACTTCTACTGGGAATCTACACCTTGCCATACCAATGGTATCCATTTCTTCCAGTACTCTGCAGTTATTAGACCTGAAATCTGTCAGTCTTTGAGGTTTAAGTATAAAACACCATTTTCAAGCTATCTAAAGACAGCTATTAATGATCTTTGGAATGAAGAAGGTGGTATGATCACTTATAGAGGGGGGCAAAAAATGAGAATATCTGTTTTAAATTATGATATGTTCTGGTTTATAATCTGTTATTTTAAAATTCATCTCAGGATACCAAGCTGCTTGTTGAAGCTCCAGCACACTTCTGAAAAATCCAAATAATTTTCCATGTTGGTCTGTCGTTCAAGTATTGATCCTGTCTGCCTCCTAACTGAAATCTAATGAGCTCACAGCCTAAGGTCTTATACCTGTGGGCTATTTCTTCAAATATCTCATAATATTTTGCTTGTTTTTAAACCTGCCTGCACCTATTTCCCATTTTAGGTCAGATGACCTTGGACCATCCCACTGTAAGCTGTTAAAATTAATAGTCCTTTGACTTGCACAGTGACATTCTCTGAACTTTGAGCATTGATGATATGCCACTTTGCTCAGTGTGACTTTCTTTGACTGCATGTTTCAACTGGCAGAAACAAGCTTTAAAAATACAATACAGACTTTCTTCAATCAAAAGAAAAAGAAAATCTACATACACAAATCTGGTTCTGAGGTTTTTTTTTACTATCTTTTTTCTCCTCCACTCATGGAACTTTTTCTGGAGAAAGTAACACTCCAGAAATAGCAGTAGTAAGTATTGGCATAAACTGTCAAATTGGGGCAAATAAATGACCCCCAGATATTCCTTACAGTTGGTTATCTCAGAACAACTCATTCAAACACCTTTGGGAGGTAAAATGATAACTGGGCAATACTATCACACCTACCTGAGGCTTTTCCGGTTCTTTAAGCATCTTGCTATGTTTTAAGAAAAAAATCCACACATGCATTTGGCTGTTTCGGTTAGCAGAAATATATCTCTGTTACCTGGGAGCCACTTGGACTTCATGGCTTTTGTGAGATCTCTGACATGGAAATTGGAAATGCTCTGTCTGCTATCAGGGCTTCTGATTGAAGTGTTGCAGCTGTAGGATAAACCTCTAGACCTGCATGCATGTATTTGGAACAGGAGAACAAGTGCTTCTTAGTGAGGTCATAGCTGAACTGCATAGCAGGGACTTTATACAGAAACAGACATTTCTGGATCTGTGTGAATTAACTTTTCCTGTGTCATACTATGATCTTCCAGAAATGGGCTGTTCTGCACACAAACTACTTCCCCCAGACTGCTCATCATTGCAGTGGAGAAAGTAAACATTAGGCTGACCTAGAGAAATTAGAATATAATTTTTAAATGGCATAGGCTGAGAAAATAAATAAATCTAAATAGTAGATGCTTTTAGTAATAGTGGGATTTTATACTTTTTTTTTTTACTTTTTTTTTACTTTTTTTTTACCTTTTTTTTTTACTTTTTTTTGGGGGGGGAGTTTTTGTGGGGCTTTTCTTGTGGGGTTTTTTTTTTGGTTGTTTTTTTTTTAAGGAAAACTCATGGACCATCCCCCTATAGTTCATTCCGAGGTAATTGACTAAGTACATTATTAGTGCTTCTCCCTAAATTCTGCATACTTTGGTGGCCACAAAGGTTAGATGAAATTAGATATCATGCTTAAACATTTGTATAAGACATTGCTGGTTAATGACATTTTAACCAATAAGATATTAGCAGCCATTCTTTTGAATGACTCCTCCCAGGCTGTTCTACCACAATCAAGCCATAACCTGAACACATAATCATTAGGAAAACAGAACTTAATTACTCACCTATTAATCACAGATTTTTAAGTGGAGTCAGTTGTTAGGAGGCCAAAGCCTATGAAAAATTGCTCATACTCTTGTTTGGATGTCAACAGAACAAATGTCATAGTGTAAGTGCATGCAAGTACATGCAGGCCAGAGTGACCAGAGTATATTCTTCAGTGAAGCAGGCTTTCAGAACAAGTACAGGGAAGATAGGCCAAAGTATGTCCCTTTTTATAAACTGCAAAAAATGCAATGCTTGCTTAAATATCCTTGTCAAGGTCATCGTCTATGGTTTGGTTTGTTTATCTTTCAAACTGAGTCAGGAAGTAAATTGTGACTGATATTTTCTTATGTATAGATTAGTACCTTCTATTGATTTCTGTATCTGTCCTTGTGGTAATGCATGTTTGCACATTTTTAGATTGTGAGGTTCTGTTCAACTAGAAATTATTTAGTTTTTTCTGATGTTTGGTTTTTTGCTTGTTTAGTTTTTGGTTGTGTTTTTTTCTTTAGACTTTTGTACCTTAGCAATCAAGCAATCTTCCATTATGTGAATCGGTATTTCAAGAACAACAGATATTTTAGGAAGCTCATAACTCTGTAATCACTATCAAAGTATTTGCTAAAAGTATAATGCAGTGCAAAACCAATAACCATCATCACCATCCTAAAACACAATACATTGAAGAAGGGAGTTCATCCATACAGGCTGATAAACTAGCAGTTATGGCTGCTGTTCTGCTTGTTACCTTGATAGCCTTGTGTGTGTTGTATAGTTCACAAAGAGGTTAATGCAGTCATTTCTTCCTCCAAATGAATAGAAACTGGTGAAAGTTTGACTTAGGGATTTACTTTCCTAGTGTGATAAAAAATTAATTCTAGATATCTGTGGCCACTGCTGTATTTTTACCTCTTTAATTTAAAAAATCCCCACCTTTTGCATGAAAAATACTGTGGAACATACAAATGTCCTTATTGACCTCACTTAGGTCTTCGACCTGACCTTACTGAATTCATGTTCATTAGTAAGAGAAAATAAAAAACTTTAAAATATTAAAGTCTATTAAATTAGACCAGCCTAATAAGGTTGTGTGTAGATTATAGAAGATTGAAAAGCACAACTATTGAGAAGATAAAATCACTGGTAGAGCAACATCTGCCTGTGGCAAATTTTCAAATAAAATCCCCGCTCTGTTTTATTGTTATAACCTATACTAACAGGAAAGGGGAAAGATATATTTTCTCATAGCTTAAAGGAAAGCTTGTGTATTGTCACAGACCCCTCGTAGAAAAGAAAATTAGCAGCCTATTCATACAAAAAGGATAAAAGCATAAGAATAAAAGCATAAGAAAAATCAATTATCCCATGCTAAGTAAATTATTAATTTCCTGGTAATTTACTGCTTTTTATTTAAAACCAAACATCTTCCTGTTCATCAAGCATAATTGAGAAAATCTGTTACTGCAAAATGGTTCTAGGAAATTGTTTGCTTCTTCAGGGATCCAAGTGCTCTTGCACAAAGGGAAAAAAAAGTTAAAAAGAAAAACCACAGTACTTAGATGTCAAACTGTGCCGAGAAAGAAGGAGAAGCCGAATCTCAGCATAAATCTGTCTTGCATGCCTTCTGTGTAATGTCTGGACCAGAGATGTAAGGAATAAATTGTATTTCCCAGACACTTTGCACTTCTATCTGCTGCTCTCAAACCAAAAAATGAAGTATGGTGGAATAAAAGTTTCATCCTTAAATACTTTCAAAAGGTTGTATGTTTTTCTCCATGGTACAAGACTAATTGCATAAAAATGTATGTTATATATTTATTCAGACTCTAGGAATATAAAGAACATGGCTAGTCTCAGCTTTCCTATGCAGTACAGAGTAGAAAGAAACCCATGTAATGGTATTAACAAATCACCTAATTTCCACACAGTCAGTGTAACTAACGCCTTAGGTATTTTTGTTTATTTTCTGTTTCTAGGATTAGCCAGTTCTAGAGCAGGAGAAAGAAAATATCAAAACCAGCTCTTATGTTTATATCTTCATTTTATTGATCCTAAATAAGTTCAGTATATTTGGAGGATGATTGCTATTAAGCAGAAAAAGTCAAGGGGTTTAGAAAGGTACTCTTGGAAAAGTCTAACCTTTTGATTAATAATTTACAGTCAGCATGGAGGTTACTGAAACAGAATCACACAGAATCAGGACTCTGTCCAGACAGCTCTCGAATTTTTTCAGGGAAGGAGACTTCACAAATACCCTGGGCAATCTATTCCAGTGTTCAGTCACCCTCCCAGTAAAATTATTCCTCATGTTCAGGTGGAACTTCCAGTGCTTTAGTTTATGCCCATTGTCTCTTGTCCTCTTACTTGTCACCACTGAGAATAGTCTGGCCCCATCCTCGTGACCCTCTCTTTTCATAAAGTTACACATATTGATCAGATCTCCCAAGTCTCTATGCTGAACAGGCCCAGCTCAAAACAATCAGAAGAGAGATTAATATTCCTTTCACAGGAGGAGGAACAAAAGAGGACCTTGACCTTAAATTGTCATGAAGTCATGGTATTTATTGGAGGAAGTGTTTAACTTTATCTAAGACAGAAGAAGAAAAGATATTACTATGTTTTGATGTTTTTCTCACTTCATGGGAGAGAAAAGGGAGAAAAAGAGGAAAAATATATAAATGAAGAAAACGCAACTTTCTTTTTCACTGTTTAATGGTCTGACACTGGGGGCTTGGAGAGGATGACCTACAGAGGCCCTTTCCACCCTCAGCCATTCTGTGATTTTCAGTTTAAAAGGGGAGAAAACAAGATTCATAATTTTCATTTTATATAACATTTTCTTTTAAACTATCGGTCTGATCAAGAAGGATTCCAGGTTAAAGACATGGCACAGGTTTAGGGATACTGAAAATGTTTCCGACTAGAGTATTTTCTGGAATTACTCAATAACATGGAAATAGAAACAGCCTACTATAATGATGTATTTTAATCTGTTTCAGAAACATCTGCTTTTAGCTAGTCTTGATTACTGGCTTAGAAAAGCCAATCTAAATCAATACAGCAACTTAATTAGAACACTGAAATATAGAAGCAATGTGAGAACTGATGTCCTTCAGATTAGATTACTTTTTGCATGTATTTAACTTCTCTATGTCCTGACTATGATAATTTG